>NW_008239080.1:531051-613443 GCF_000691975.1 Corvus brachyrhynchos | reverse complement strand
GACTTTACGCCCTAAAATTTTTATTACAATTAATAGCCCTACATTTTTACTGAGGTTACATTTTTCCATGCAAAGAGCTCGGAGAGATGGGATTAGCAAGATACCAGTATAATGACCATTCTATGGTCTTTGCAAGTCTTTTATAATTTGAAATTGCAGCTTCCTACACAAATGATAGGCTTTTAGGTAGTCCAGCAATTGAAAATATTTGAAAACTTCATGGTACACTGTGTAGAAGATTTATATTTGTCTAAATTCTGCATCTTTGGGCACACCTTCTCTTCGTTTCAGATGTGATGTTTCTGCATTAAGCAGCCTTAAGTAAAGTATACTTGGGTATTAGAAAGCTGTTAGAAAAAACAATTAAATTACACACTTTCATTACTTTTTGGGGTATTTTTCCAGTCCCTAATCCCATATATTTAATTTTATCACAAACTGAATATCGTATTTTTTTCCTGTTTTATTGAACGGGCAAACAGGGGTAGATGGTCCCCCTCCCTAGAGAGGAGACGACCTACTAGTCCCAGGATTCATATCCAGCATGCATCTCCGGAGGATGACAGGTACTAGTCAACTCCTCCCAGTTGAAAAATGGCTTACTGCATCTTGCACTCTCAGAGGAGTACACTGAAATTTAGAAGTGTGCCTATATGTTGACACTTACAACCTCCAGAAGCCCAAAATAAAACAGCAGTTTAGATATCATCTCTGCGTTTTGTTGAACTGTTATAAAGCACTGAAGAATGACCATCTTTTCAAGTTTTCTATTTGTCTGAATAGTCACAAGACATGAAATATGATGTCTGATGCAACAGAACATCATCTGTGTTAATGTTCCTTAGTCTGTTTTTACCTGCTTTTGTAAATGATGGTGGTGCTTTCACAGTGGTGCTTTATAATGTGATAAATTGTTGTAGAGCATATTCTTGTATACATGTTTATTTTCATTGGTTTTGGTTTTTTGTTTTTTAACAAACTGTTCCTAATGGGAAAAAGCCCCACAGGCTGATATGTTGGAGGTCTTGGTAGCATTTTCTAGTTGATGTCTGTAAAAATTGGCACTGTTTGTAAATTCTGTCCAAATCAGCATGGCCTCCATGGAGCAGGTATTCCTAATAAGGTAGGTTTTGATTAAGAACATCAGGGCTCTAAATAAATTTTTATGCTGAATGTCACCTATGATTAATAGAAGCACCTTTGTTTTTTACTTCTCATGGGCTTTCTAATCACCTGAGTTTTGGTATCCCATTGCTTTGGCAGTAGTGATTTTTTTTTTGTTATTTTTTTTTTTCCAGATAGATCCGGGTTTATTTTAAGCAGCCATTGTAATTTATATATTTAAATGCAAATTCAAAATTTTTCTTTCAGTATTTTATATTACAGTAAGTGACAGGATACAGATAATGTAAGTAATACAGGTTAATGTAAATAATCTGTACATGAACTTAAGAAGTTGCTCTTAAAACTGTAAGACTGATATACCAGTGGTGCCAGTGCTTACCTTCTGGTAATGTCTACCCACAGTACTGATATTTTTACTGTGATTTATCTAGTTTGCTTGCTACTGGATATATTCCACTCATACAAGGTGGGAAGAGTGTAACTGTGTTTGGGTAGCATTTCTTTTTAATTTGAGTTAGACAGCATTGTAAGTTAAAAAATTAAATTTGTGAAACATTATTTCAAAGCTGTCCTTCATTAGAGATACTGCATTTCTAGAAATTTTGCCAACACATCCCTTTGATGGGACAGCTATTAATAGTTTACAAATGTACTTTATGTCTTTTAGGCATTTTTAAGTAATTTAGTTCTCATTTTCTGGGTCAATGGAAAGATTGCCTTTGACTTTAGAGTATCAGACTTGAAAAAATCAGTGAACTGAGGTTTTCATCTAAATACTACCATTCCCAATGCCAAATAGTAAGCTTTTTTACGTCAGCTGAAATTTTGTGGAGAAAGGCTGAAAGCATCTAATACTCACCAGCAAACATTTTCCAGTAAAGCATCTGTAGGATATGGAACCTGATATGGGAAAGTTTTTGAGGTGGATAAACAGCAGTCTAATTTTCTGTGTGAAATCGGTGCCTTCTCGTAAGTCTTGCATGCAGTCTGGTCACCAAAATCCTGTGAGGAGCAGTCAGTCACTGATGAATGCAGAAGGAATTGAAGCTAACCTCCATGCTGATGGGTGTTTGCAGCCTACCAGCCTCCAGAAGTTTTCTCCTACATTGAAGAGTTCTGAGAACATTGAGCTCTTTGCATTGCATGTCTGTAGAGAGAATATCAGTGAGGGAATCAAAGGTGCTTTATCTTTGTTTTCTACTCTGTAAGTTTACATTTGTTCTGATTAATTCACATGTTTATTGCAGTGGGCCAATACTACTCAGTTCAATAATTAAAGTTTTTTTAGGATATGCTTGTATCAATTTGACAACTGAAATAGTGGCTGTTGGGGAATGGCTGATGGATCAGCAGGGATAACTAACTAACTGCTCATCACAGCTTTTGAATAATATTTCACAGTTTAATTGACTTTGGCAGACTTCATCTTACTCTTCATTTGAGTACACCACAGATTTATATTACAAATGGGTCCAATTTGCATATAGAGTGCAATCAAGATCTATTTCTGAACAAATTTCTTAAATCTATGACTTATGCATTATTTATAGATTTGATAAATTAATTTTTTACAACATTGTATTTATTTCTAATGGTTATTAACATAAATTTTAATAAAAGTTTTGGCAAGATTGTTCTTCTGGAATTCGTTCACTTGCCATGTCAGGAGGAAGTGACTCCTTGATATGTTGATGAGATGAAGACATGAGTTATGTATTATTTCAGAGCTAAAAATTTTCAAATGTTTGGGTAGTATCATGTATTTCTATGAGATATTTTTAAGGATAGTTTTTCTTTTGAATTTGAGAGCTTCACTGCTTGAAAGTTTTTTTGGGTTTTTCTATTAGAAATTAGAAAGTCTAAATGTCTAATGTCTACAGTTTAGACAGATGGGTATCCAGGGAACTGTGAAATTGTAAATGATGATAAAAACAAGGTGAATGAAATCTGAGCATTTAATGGTAGGTGGAAATTTTATTCAGACTGTTCTTTTGGAAAAGTCTGCATATAATATTAGCATATAACCAAGACTGGATAAAATAATCCTTTTAAAAAATGAATTCTCATACATTTTCAGTTAAGAGAAGTAGCTTTTGTCAGTCAGGTATGCATCTGTAAGAATGCTAGTCCCAGTCACCTGAAGCCAGCTGCAGAGCAAGTGCCCTCCTGGTACTTTCAGATATGGTGCAGATCCAGCCTTTAAGAAAAGTTCAGTAAAAGTCAGGAAGTATAGAACATTACATTCTTGGTGGCTTTAAGGCTACATAAAGTAACACTCACTGCAAGCCACTGAGGACTCTTGTACAAGCCAGTAATAAATCGTTTAAAAATATTGGACACTGACAAAATGTTATGTTGTCACTTCAGAAGTAGTGATTTTTAATTTTGGTAGAAATAGTGTCATATTTCTTGTGTAGATTTGTTTAGACACAACTGTTAAGTATATTGAGGCACATAGCTTTGGAACATGAATGGTAAATAGCTTGTCTGTATATAAAATAATATATAGTGCCTGTCTATATATGATACATATTGTTCAATGATTTGGTGTGACAGTTGGAAGATTTATGATCTTAAAAAGAAATTTTAGCATTCCCTGACCCTAATGGAGGTATAGATGCAAATATATTACATAGCTTACATTATTAGTGGACCATAAATTTTACTGAGTTTTCTCATTAAAATCCAAATTTGGTATTTAAAAAAAAAAAAAACAAACCAACTTTCATTGATAGAGCTTATAATATATTTCATTAAAAACTAATAATAAACCAACAAGGTAATAATATTTTTGCCAGATTGAAAGCTGTGAATAAATTCTGCAGCTTCAACAGAAATAAAAATACGAAAGACGTTCAGAAATATTCCCATGCTTTTTTTATAAAAAAAAAAAATCTGAGGAATTTATTCCACTTTGCTCTTGAATTATTGTTAATTATTACTGTAGCAGACTGTCTGGCAATAGAATATGAAGTTTTCATCAAAATACATGAAATTAGGAAATTTACTTGCGTTTTCAGGAGAATTTCATAATATAATGACAAAATAAGCATCTTAAGCAAAAAGGTGTTTTGTATGTTTATATATAAATCAAATGAACAATACTGTGTTGTTCTTTATTCTCAAGATTAATTCTCAAGAAGGATGATAGAACCTATTAATAACAGTGGTGCCATTCAGAGTGTAGAGTATAAAGGTTTTTAAAAATAGAGTTGTGGCTTTCATTCTATACTTCATTACATTTTAGACTGTTATTACATCTAAACTTTTATAGTGTTTGGAAGAGGAAAATGAGAAATACAGCTGTTTTCAATAGATAGTGACTTAATGCTTTTTGTTTATCTATTTGACTGCATGTCTCCACCTTCACTGCATGTGACCATCTCTCTGTTTCTGCTCATTCCGTCCAAATTCACATCCATGTTTCCAAATATTATGAAGAACAAGGACGCTGGAGTTTTGCATTCCAAAACAGGACAGTGTAGACCACCTAAGTGCTAAACCTGGAGCAGCACAGAGGTATCCTTATTTACTCAAATCATAGATCAAAGTAAATGAGATATTGGTTATAGTGTATATTCTTCATATGCTCTGCATACTGACAATTCCAGTTACTTGCCCTTAAAAAATGGCAGGATGCAGCCTATCACGCAATCCCCAGTCCTAAACTTTCACACACTTTTTTTTTTTTTTTTTTTTTTCCTGGTTTTATGTGCAAGCACATATATGCATGTATCATTCATGGAAAATATTTTTTTTTCTCCAAAGAAGTATGTTTAGGAGGTAAATTGGAGTATGATGTGAGTGCACTCTTTGTCCACTGCACATGAGCAGGAAAGGACAGCTCCATGTAAGTGCACACCTGCCAATGCCCTGTGTGTTCAAGCTGAGCCAGGAATCCAGTGCTGCCGGAGGCTGTTGAGCTAACTGGAAATGTATACAGCATCATCTTAGCCAGAGGGAGGAAACAGAATGGAAACTGATTTAAAATAATTTCTCTCTCAAGGGCAGCCCTGAGAGCAGAGAAATAAGTGTACTCAGGTCATTAGTGCTGTGTAGTACTTTGTTACTTGTCACAGCAAAGCACGTCCTGCTCTTAGCTTTTCTATCCTACTAAAACCACTCACTGTATGCTCTCTTCCTCCATTGTCTGCAATGTCACAATCTAGGCAAGCAACTTAAGGAGTAAGAGAAAAATAAGCCCCAAACAGAACCAACTAAACAGAAAATGAAGAGGGTGACATAGTTTGAATGGTAATGCTGCTGCATACGGTGGATCTAGCCATAACTTTACATACTTTGCTAACTGTTGGTTTTAAGTAAAACTGCAGCGTTTAATATGTGCATTTTCCTCTGTATCCACTTTATATTTGTCCTGGTAAAGGAAAAATATTGAAAAATAATGAGATTATACAAAAAATAAATCTGAAAAAATAGTTTGAAGACAAAAAGGATTTCAGTTTTTAATCTGACGTACTATTTTTTTTGTGATATATTTTTTAAAATCCAGAAAGCATCAGGTAATGACCTCTGCTATGCAGAAAGCATTTTGTATTTTGCTGCAGTGTTTTTTTTGTTGTGGAATCTTCTGCATCACGATATAATTCTCATCCAATATTGCAGTGGGTAAAAGTAATGAAAATCCACTGTGATTATGTTCTTTGGGTATAACTTGGTGTCACAGCTGTTTACGTCTCTTCTGGTTCAGGCACTGGATTACCCTTTATAACCACAAAGGTTTAAAAGGAAAAAAAGTTATTTTAAATATTATTTTTATCTCTCTGTTTTGCACATAGTAATTCCTATATAGGCTAATATATGGCATTGATTGTATCATTGCAAGATCTTGCGTGTATTAAAATTTGTCAGCGTTTCTGGTCTAGGAATGAATAATCATCACTCCCTGGTTTTACCACTCCTGAAACACTGTATGCACTTTTTCTTCTGAAAAAATAATGCATATTGATGGTTTTCTGAGGTTTAAAGTAGTAAATCCTAATTTGTAAAGCTAACATTGCTATGGATAGTACAGAAAATTTTGGAACACACTACTTGCAGAGATTTACTTATTATATTTATAGTCTTGGGCAATAATGGTGAAATGTGGCTTTACCTTTGTTCTTACATGTATATACTCCTATTACTCTTCACTGTTCTTATTTAATATCTGAGTGCTTAGATTGTCTGAGGTAACTAGTACCTCACTATCCAAATGTCAGATGAATTCTGTAAAAGATTTGTGTAGGAAAGGAGTGAAGGAGTGAAATAATTTCTAACTTACTTATATTGACTAGGAGAAAGATAGCATTGGTTTAATCTGTTTCTAAAAACTTTAAAAGGTAACAGAATGAGATTTTTGAAAAAACAAGTTTTTATTAATACAGTGACAGCCTTTTTAAAATCTGATATGATGCAGTATTTGTTTTGCTTTTGAAATTTAGATTTAAAAGTGATTTTTAAATCCATTTAAACCTTCAAACAGTATTTTCTGGTTCTTTCTGCAAGGTTTTTTTCCTGCTGTCTACTCTGAACTTGTTTCTCATGCTGTTAAGAGATGACTTAAAGGCTGATGAGGAGTCATTTTTTCTAGTCAAATACAGGCTGTGAAGTGGAAACTAGTTGCAGGCTCAGTCAGGATTAATGTTTTCTTCCCTGCTTTGGTACCTCATAAGTTTCACACCAGGAGCCTCAATCATACCTAATTAATGCAATGTCTCTTAAACCTCGACTTCACCAGCCTGTTTATGGTGATAGTTGTCACTTTCTCATCTGTCAACCGTTTCTTTTACTACCTTTATAATACATGAATAAATAATCTTCATATTTCTGTATTCTTTTTCTTCTTTGTTTATTTCCTTTCTGACATGTCATTTCACAGGCAGTCCAGAAAAGTGGAAAGATACAGCAGCCAAAAACAAACTAGGAAAGGCCCTGCAGCTGAAACGGAAAGGTAGGAGTGTTGATTGATGTGTAAACATCTCTTATTTTCAGTCTGATTCCAGTTTTTGGAATATACCTCTAATAAGACTTTTTTAGAACATTTATGACAGTACCAAAAGCTGTATTGTCATAATTAAGAGTATTATGTATTTTGGATCTGTATTATTAACACTGTGTTCCATACATACGGAATTTTTCTGGCATTCTCCATCATTGCAGATCAGCTCAATGGCAAAGACTAGAAGTCCTTTTCTGTACTTTAACACTCATTCTTTTTCAAAAAATCCATATTTTACATTAACTTTGAGGATAAAAAAATAATGGATTATATAAATAGATAACTATAATAAATTAATAATTCAAAATGTCTCTGATCAAATGAATTTCACTTTAAAATAGAAAAAATTTAAGTTGCACATTTAAATCTATCATAGAGTAAAATTACTGTAAAGACTGCAACTTTTTTGTATTAATTGAATTTTTCTGAATTTGTATTGTCATTATATCTTTTAGCTTTGATGCTAAAGTAGTATGGGGTTACATATTCAAATTCTTAAGAAAAAATGAAAAAATAATATATACTGAATAATAAGTACATCTAGTTAAGTTTTAAACCCTTTATATTGACTGAAATAAGAGCAGTGAGGAGGGATGAGATCCTGTCTTTGTTCAGTTCATGTTATTTTGATTAGCAGAGGTGAAATGTACATGTTTACATTATGAGAGCTTAAAAACTTCCATGAACAACACAGACATCTCTGTTTTCAATGAAAATGCACATTATGTAGCAAAACTTCAGAGCTTTTTTTTAGTTTTACTGCTTGCAGCCCCAGATTATAGTTCCTGAACCAAAAGCAATGGTTACATTTTCCTTGAGTCAGATGATTCTGTTGTCACAACAACCCCGGTGCTTTTTCAATTTAAGTCAGAGAGATTACCTAACTGATGACTGAAATCCTTGCTGTGATTGATTCAGGGACTGTTGTGCCATGGAGATTACTAAAACCCTTTTTTTTCCCTGTTTTTTCTGACTTCTGAAGAGTAACTGATGTCCAAGGGATGTGCCTCTTGGTAATTCAGCAATGAACCCAGTGAGCAAGAGCAAAGGGAAACATGAATTGTACTGCTTCTTTTTACTTCTCCATGGCACATGTTGTAGGCTTCTGTTTCCATAAAATGATTCACTAGTATTAGATGTGAGACAAAAATGTCTAAATAAGTCTGAATGCTGTAGCTCAGTATTCCGTCATAGATGTAATATTGCACTGGTGCCAGAAAGTTTTGATAAAAAGACAGGCACTGAATTTTCCCGTAAAATATAACTTGAGACTATTTCTTCAAAAATCCATTTTTGTCTTACAGTTGATCTTTATTTTTCCATTTGCAAATCCTACTATTAGTTAAGCGGATTACTGGAATAACCTATCAGTATGCTGTCAGTTTCTCTATAAAGCATTTCAACATGCCATGTAAGATTAAGTTTTCTATGTGTTGTGATAGTTTAGGAAATATACATAAAAGGGGAAAAGCCAGCCTTTTCAGGATAGTTTATAAAGCCTAAAAGTTCTCTTAATTTAATGAGATAAGCCTTCTAGATAGGATTAAGTAAACTGTTCTGAAGGAGTAAAATTGATTACACAAAAATAATTTTCTGCTCTTGTATGAATGATCAAAAATTGGTTCATCCCAATCCTAAAATGTTTTCTTTCAGTCCTAACTGATCACCCTAGAAATGCCAGATGTGACATTACCTGTCATATTTTAGGATACATACAGTCTTTAACTGTACTTTCTATATTTGGCATAGAACACTGTGCCAGGGGTGAGCTGAATTGATGGCCCTCTCTTATTCTTAGTTTTTCTTTATAGTTTCTTAGGTGGCAGAATGCTACTGAGGCATCAGTCTGAAGGGAAAGGAATTTGAATTTTCTTGTGTGCTGGCAGAGCTGGAACCTGTAGGATTCCCCTGTAGGCCACTGCCAGCTGAATTAATAGGTTTGCTGCTTGCAGTGTCACCTTCCTCTGTGAGAAACCAGGAAATGAGATACACATGTACATGCTCATTGCAGTCTCACTGCTCATCAGGTATCATTTTTTCCCCAGATTCCTCTTCTCTATCTACTTCTTATCTCACTTCTGTCTCATTTTCTCGCTAGCTTTCGTCTTCCATACTTGTTCATTGTTTCTTTTTGCCTCATTCTCCTGATCAGCCATTTGCAGGCTTCTTCCTGCAAGCAACAGATCTTTCTTCTAGGACAGCAATTCCTTAATTCCATTCTAGTTGTACTTCAATTGCCTTTTATCTCTCTTTTTATTTGCACCCCAAGAAGCATATTCATCTCATTGTAATACCCCAGCTAACGCAAATCTTAAGCCTGATTTGGCTTCATTTGAGTTAAGCAGATCCTCTATCTTTCTCTTGGAAGGGGACATATCTGTAAGAAGAGTATTACTGGAGAAGGAGATAAATTTCAGAGTTGCAGGTAAGTCCTGTCCTGTTCTGTAGTGGCAGGACGGACTTCTAGTGTTTCACTGGGCTCTCAGATAAATTCCTGGATATTTAACTTCTGAAAGGAAATAAGTCAGAACAGAGAACATGATGGCTTTGTTAGATTGAAGTATTTATCCACAGTAAAAACAAACAAGAACTTTCTGGCCCAGAGTGAGGTCCGTATTTACCTTATGGATGTTATGATGTTCAGACATCTGATAGATGCTTAAAACCTGGTTATGTGCAATAGTTGGCATGGTTTACTTTTGTAGTCAGCATGGAGAAACAGACATTTTCAGAAGTCAGGTCATCTTTGTTATTGTGAGCGTGTTTCAGAATCAGGAAATTCAGTATCTGCAAGAATGTTATGGTTATCACTAGGGCAAGCCAGGAGTTCAGCTTAAGAAATGTTAGCATTTAAGAGAGAGAATACAAGCTCAAGCAAGAGAATCTTGATTTTTTTGCATTGTGACTGTTCTTCCACAGGAACGGTTACTGATGAAATGGTTTTGAATCCAAACCTGTTTGTTATCCTTGGTAGACATCCTTGTGTTATTTCATATATAGGGGCTTTTTTAGGATTAGTTCTTAGTGTATGATAGTCATATGAAACAGGCAGTTCCTTGGATACCTTGACCATATCTTGTGGGGGAGTTGTGCTGGGTGTGTGAAGGGAGACTTCATAAGTCTGCAGAAATTGAAAAAAAAACCCAAACCAAACAAAAAAACCCAAGCCAAAAACAACAGACAAAACCACCCCATGTTGAAATGATGGCACAAGAATTGAAATTTCTGATATAATTTGTGATGCAGTAGTACCATTCACAAAAGGCTGCCCTGTTGGAAAGCCAAAGAGTAAAAAGGCACAGTTAGAATATTTTGGCACTCTACGAACTTGAATGTTTCAGGTTATCTTATACCTGTAATGTATGCAGTTTTTGAACTAGTAGTAATTATGCTCTGTTATACTGACATGATTAATCATTTAACTGCATAATATGAATTGTACTTTCATTAGAGTTCCTTTAGAACTATATTTCTGTTTTAGTACTTACAAGTACGTAAATAGATTTTTTATTTCAAGCTGTAAAGGAAACTAAGGGAATCACAGGTGTGCTTCCATATTGTCCTTTTTTAGGTCACTAACTGAAATGCAGTTAATATTTTTAATAAAGATAAAAGGTATGTTTTAGAAACAGAAATGCTTTGTGGTAAACCCAGGTATTCATAGCCTACTCTGTGGTAGTCCTTTTGTCATACATGTTGTTAGTTTGTGTTTGCTGTGTTTAGGGTGCAGCTAGAGTTTTTGGCCAACTGTCCACTGTAAGCACTGCAGTTCAACAGTTCCACAGTTAGGGTCATGTGTATTTGCAGTGGTGAGTGTTCTGCAGTTTGTCATTTTGAAAATGGATTTGCATTCAGAATTAACAACTTTCATGTGAAACCTCAACCCTAGTCCCGCAGCCAGGATTTGCAATGTTCTTTTGTGGAGGGGGGCATTGGGAAGGTGTGCCTGGAGCTAACAACTGAACAGTTTCTTTTTGGCCCTGATGTTTTAGGGGTCTGCTACCATGTCTTTCTAGAAGGGGACTTCCACCCCCACGAACGACTGAGCAGCCAGTCATTAGGGGAAAACACCACGCTCGCTCCAGGTCGAGTGAGCAGGCTAGTGTCAGACCCTTATGCCCCGTACATCACCTAGCATCCGGAGGCTCGGCGCCACCTTCTCCACTTCTGACAAGGTTGCTATTATGTGTCCAGCATAGCTTTCATGTTCTGCCTCCAAGGTTTCAGTGTGGTGTGGTACTTCTCTGAGCATACATGGCACATTCACTCATTCTGGCACTGTAGATTATTCTCTCTTCATGGTATTTATACTTATCCCATATCCTTTATGCCATCTATCTTCACCATCCAGATGGTACTTCTTGCTGATGAACTTAAATAGTTATGCAAATTAAAAGGTTGGCTGTGTCTCATCCTTCCATTGTTGTGTTTTGTTCTGTATCCATAAGAAAATTATCAAAGTATTTTTCTTAAACACTGTGCAGAAAATCACATGTTGTTCACACATCTAACTCTGATCTTACAGGCTAAGAGAAAGTAAGCTGATCTACCTAGTGAAAGCCAAAAGTATTTTGAACTTGCACAAATGTGCTACTTTAAATTAAAAATTATCTACTTGGGACTTGATAAACAGTGATTATTCACTACAGTGAGAGTGACATTACTATAACTGGCAAGGGCATTTCACAGTAAGCTCTCCTCAGCGATCTGCTGCTTCTCATCTTTGTTTTACTTTCTTAAACCTTTTCCCCACAGTTATCATAGGTGCCCATACTTATTTTAAATGTTAGGGTTCCGAAGGTGTTTGATGTGTTACACTCCAAAACTGTATCTATGAATAAGACATCAAGTAGCCAAGATGTTCTGAAACAGTGCTAGCTAGAATTCAGCAATTCAGCCAAAGTGGTTTAGGAATTCAGCCAAAGTGGTTTAGGGTATTTACCTAGATATGAATATTAAAAGTCTTGTGCATGTTTTGCATGCACACACAGCTAATTGCACACACACACCCCCTCCCTTCCCCCACCCCAATGCAAAGGTTAAAGGTCTTTTTCCTTCTTTGAGTTCTGGGAAAAACCACAGGCTATCCTATGGGAATAGATACTTTCTGTCCCTGTCCAATTCTGTGTGGCCTTGTGCAATTATTGCATCAGCACAAAGGGAATACTAAATCTAATAAAACATAAAAGTGACAATTTATATTGTCCTTGTACCAGTGTAGGAGAATATATATAAATTGTGAGTCATAATCATAAATGGTTCTTAAAAAACTGCTTTTCATTCGATGGTTTTTCACTATTCATTTATCAAAAAAACCCCCAAAATTAAAAAAAACCCCAAACCTGAACAAAACCAAATAAATAAATAACTTAAACAAACAAGAAAATAAAAGGAAGTAATTTCTCCATAGCTGAAGGTAGCTAGAGAAATTAAATGTGAGGCCTTATAAATTGACTAGCTGTCTAGACCTGAGTATGTGCATATGTCATAGACCAAATGCAAACTTTTTCAAACCCATCTTCAGTACCTGCAACTTAAATTGTATTTAAAATTCAAATGTAAAACATCTCTTCATTTGCCTTATTTTGCTTTTATCTGAATCTCATTTGCAGAACCCATCAACAAGGAAGTCCCACGCAGTCTCCTCCTGCAGACACCTCCTTCAGCAGTCGTAGGGGAAGACAGCTACCGCAAGTTCCAGTAAGAAGTGGCAGTACAGAGCAAGGTATCAAATAATGAGCTTGTGATAGCTCAAACTCTTTGATTTCTTACCTTTCTTTACCTTAAGTCTTCTTGCATAACTACATGTCCAGTGCTATAATTCTACCAGTAAAACAATAGAAGAGAATGAAAGCATCTTTGTAGTTGGGGAAATCCGGTGAAGTTTGACTGGTGGCTTATTACATGTGGTTTAATCGCCTTAATTTTCTAGTACCCTTTTATGTTTAAAATTTCTGTTAGAGTCATGGTAGTTTCCATCATATCTAATATGTTATCAACAAAAAAAAAAAACAGGGTCAAAGATTTTGACAGTCTTACTAATTTTTTATTTTGTGGTTTATATTTATTGTTGTGCATTATTAACATAGATTAATAATAAATGTCACAGATCTGTTTTTCTTCTGGAGTTCATAGTTCAGTGAGTAAAGAATGAAAATAATTACCATGGGAAATGTGAGAGCACAGGTCACCGGCCCTTTCTTGCTTAAGAGTAAACTGATCAGGCAAAGAGTGCTGCTCTTTTCTGAAAAAGACAATTGTTATGGAAGATGTTTCTTATATCCTAACATCAAATAAGGATGTGCATTACTGTTTCCTTTTCTAGCAACATACTGCATACAGAGAATGAGTTGTTATGGTAAAATGAAGTGGCACAATGGATAGTATTTGTACATTCATGTTTTCTTCTGTGTTTAAAAATACTTGTTTTCTCATTGACTACAAGCAACAACTGAGATTGCCACATACTACAAGGTTTTCTTTGTGGAAACTAAAGAAATGCTTATAATGATGAAATATTGTAGTGCATTACAGAACTGTTAGCAGATCACATTCTTGAACAGATAAAGTTGCTGAGCATGACCACCTTATCATGACAGATTACCAATGAGGTTTTCGTGTATGATGGCTTGCATTAATCTGCAATCAGTTTGCATTAATGTTAAGGCTTTGAGCTGTGATGGCATACAAACCCCTCAATTAGCACACATAAAATGTACTCCTGTTTTATAAATGTTTTTATTTTGAATGACTAATATACTGATATAAGTGGCTTTTATTAACTTTAAACTTTGTGTTCGGGTCCTCTTGTTTTGTAGTGAATCTAGTACTGTTTGAATTATAAACTAGTTACAAACTACATTCAGAGTTTCTATTTCTGCATATTAGCAAGTTGGGGGCTTTGTAGGGAAATGTAATAAATAATGGATTTCAATTTTCTTCCATATTTCTACTTCAATTTCAGAACTTGGTACAATATATAATGATGAATCAGCTTTTAATTTAATTTTAATTTGGCTTTCCTTTGCACATTCATATGTCATCTTTCTGCTGGTCTTGGTAACTGGAGTGTGAGAGTAAAATACCAGTTTATGTTTTGTTGAAGGCGTTGGAAATGAATGTAGAACTAACCATGAAAATGAGTAGAGATGAGATGTGTACAGAAGAGGAAAGAAAAAATGAAAGTTGAGTAGAAGGCCAAAGGTACTCTAGGTTTATAAAGCTGTTGATACTGTGAACACTTGTTAAGTGATGCCGTTTCAGTGAACTCTTGTTTACACTTGTGCTTAATATGCTTGCGCCTTATTTATAGAATGTGCAAATAGGATGCGACGTGGTTTGCTCTGTTGTTACAAATCGTGCCGCCTGTGTCACTATGGCTGTACTACAGCACGTGGAATCAGTGGTTAAAGAGATTTCCTTCTCTGCACAGTACTTTGGTTTCATCTGAGTGACTGACTTTGCTTCTGAAAGGGAGGTTTTCTTATTTTACCCACATTTAATGCTCTATTCAGGCTCAGAACATATTTGCAGAGGAGTACTAAGTTGAATAGGTTTTATAATACGTGTTTAAAGAATTTTGTCAGTATCTGTTGAAATACATGTGCTAGTATGTCTAACTTAATACTACTGCAGGAAATTAAATTCAGTAAGGCCATAAGACCACAGTACTTGCTCTGATTTACATTACCAAATTTTAATATTAGTTTCACCTCTATAATGCCTATCAAATGAGTACCAGGGTCAAATGTAGTGACCAGAAGTGATCTGACCTTACTGTAGTATTGAACCCAAAACATATTGAGTTCTGTAAAAGATTTGCATCAATTGTGCTTGGAAATGGAGTGTGTCCTTAATGGTTTAAATTCACAGTCACCATAGATACAGATGTCAAAATCTAGTGCAATATCCAGATGTCATTGGAAATATTTCAAAATGCATTTTCCTCCTATATTTTGATGGTCATCCTGATGTCTTGTGTTTCAAGGAAAACCTGTATGGTATGCCATAAAGTATCATTTTTTATAGTAAAGTACTTTTTACATTCCATAAAAATCCTATTGTTTCATGAGGGTCAAATACTCATCAAAATATATACATCTATGAATCTGAATGTATACATATATGCATTTAAGTATGTTATACAAGGCATAGTGATTGCTGCAAAAAGATTGCATATTTGTATATCAAGAA
This sequence comes from Corvus brachyrhynchos, assembly GCF_000691975.1. NCBI lineage: Eukaryota > Metazoa > Chordata > Aves > Passeriformes > Corvidae > Corvus > Corvus brachyrhynchos. The sequence continues at coordinate 598,127 of NW_008239080.1, read as the reverse complement.
TGGGCTTCTTATTTGCTCTTTTGCACATTCAGGAGACATAGAAGAATCCAGTGAAGCAAGTTTATTACTCTTTAAAATTCTCATTATGGAACAAACGAGAGTTAATGAAGGAGCAAGAGACCAGTAGCAGTTTTCATGTGGAGAAACAGAGTGACATTTTGACTACTAATCTTTAATCTTTAGCTATCTTTAGCTTTAGCTGTGTAAGTGATCACATCCATGCTAATAAGGCTTTACTGAGGTTGTATTTCAGAAATTCCATTTTGTTGTCAAGTTTAGAACTAAAAAAAGGTTGTCTCCTTGTCTCTAACAAATGATGTTGTCTTATTTACTACTCTATTTGGCAGTCTGAGAATTATAAAAATTCAATTTATGGCAAAATAAGGTAGTTTTGCAAGGTCCTGAATAATAATAGATATACTTTCTTTAAAGAAAAATCTCAGAGAGGTAATTGTTACAGAGAAGACCAAAGTAGTGATCCTTATTCCATTGCAGAAATAGAGTTGGTACTACAGATCAGGAATGGGGAAACACCTTAAATGTAGAGGAAAAGGTCAAGTTTGAGGACTAAAACCTTAAAACAGCATTATAATTCACACTGGCAAAAAAAAAGCAAAAAAAGAACAGGCTTCTTGGCGATTATGTTCTGAAGGGGAGAGCAACTTTGTGTAGCTTTAGAGTGGAGGAGAGGCATAGTTATTTTCACTTGAGACAATTTAAACTAAATAGTAGCAATTCGAGAGCATGCAGACTTTAAAAAGTGGTTGCAGTTAAGACTGTAGGCTTCTGTAATTTTTAGGCAATGTGATTTTTATTTTTATTACAGTCATATTCAAGGAAGACATAGCTGTATTTATTTCCTTTGCAGCCCTGTCAGCAGTATTTCTTAGAGTGCAAGACACATTGAGATGCTGTTGTATTGAAAGGTCTTGAGATGTTTCAATACTGAAAGTTAGTCCTTTATAGGTGTGTCTGTGTGTGTTTTCAAGACATCACAATTTAACAGTCATTTCCCTAATTTATGCTACTAAAGAAGTGGTTTTGATTTTTTTTTGTATTAATGGATGATTTTATAAAAGGACCTAATGCTATGAAGATGTTTTGGCTCAGTGACTAAAGCAGTGAAGTTCTAAGCCATGGTAAGGACAATGGTATATTCTCAATATGTCATTCTGTGCTGGGCTATAAGAGATTTGCATCACTGGTTTTTTATTTTCATCATGTTTGAGTGGAACTGTGCAAATTGTGAAGAGGGGTGGGAATTCTGCATTGACTTTGCTTTTCAGCTGTTTCTATAAGAACTTTGTGATGTAGTTGCATGGTTTTTAAGTTACACTTTTGTATAAAGGATACCTCTGTGATCTTTATCCAGTCTGTCCTCTGTCATTGCAGCTATCAAACATCACAGGAATTCTTGCTTGGATATGATTTGAGGGTGGGTTTCTACACTTTTGCATAATGGTTGATCGATGTATTGATCAAGGAAGTGAATACACCAGCAGATGTTAGTAGGGATTATATTAGGTAATCTAGCAAGTAAATAACAACAAAAAAAAAGTACTATTGAAGTTTATGAACCAGCAATAAAAATGTGCAATGATTGTAGTATAGAAACAATCTTTCAGGGCTAATTCGTGCAAAACAGGTCTTACTCCCTCTATCTGCTTCTATTTGGGTCTTCACAGCATGGTTTCTTCTTCATAGCTTTGACAATGTAGTTTCCTATTTCAGAAGTCATATAATGAGAGTAAAGTTTGTGATAATAGTCTGTTTCCATGTGAAGAGCATCTATAAACCTGACTGAAGCAGTGTGGTTGTGTGTGTTTCCAGTGGCATCTGGTGACAGCAGTAGGGCTCATGTGGTGACACTGAGCAAAGCAAACGTGTGTCCAGCATTAGGTAGTGCTGTATCGTAGCTCATGTTGCAAAAAGCTGCACAAGTTTTGTACAGTGCTTGTATGAAAGATGAAGTGCATGTGTGTGCTGCTGTTACATGAAGGAAAGCTACATAAAGACTCTGCTGGGACTGAATGGAGATTACATGTATAAAGTTCATGTGTGTGATATTTGTACAATGATAGTCATGTCACAGAGGAACAAAGTGTTTTGGTGTCCAGGTTTTTTTTCTTAACAAATTAGAATCGGAATTCTGTACAGAAAATCAGTATGTTGTCAAATAATACACTGAGTTGCAAGTATCTTTTTATATTTAACTGACTTAAGATCCTAAAAAAAAAGAAGTGCTAGTGAAAACAGTTCTTTGTATGTGTACTTGATCATTGAAATGTCGTTGCTGTGAGAGTATGGCTGTAGTAATGGTAAAAGAGCAAAACCTTTCAGTAGAAAATTTTTTCAAATCTATTGGTATAAAAATTGAGTGGCAGAAGAAAAAAAATAACTCATTTCAGTTTTAGATTTCAGTCTATCAGTGTTGTTTGTTTTGTCTCCATATTTCTGGTTTTATTTTTAAATTATTAGGTGGCACTGCGTATTTTGAGGCAGCTTGTGGAATCTTTACTGATGCTGGAGAGTATTCTTCTTAGCACTGCTAACTTCTGCAAATGAGTTCAAGCCTCATAATCTTTTATGTTTTCCTTAAAAACGTATTTTTAATAGTCCAGTGGTTATTGAGTATTATAGATAGATTTCAGTTAATAGAAAATAAATTTTTAACACTCATTATTGCAGAAGAGGCTTCAGAATCTAAAATCGTGCTGTGTGGTTCAGAAGTAAGAGTGATATTTAAAACAATTTTAAGATTTTTATGTCATTCATAAATTTGGATATCATGATATTTCTCTAGCAGAATACTTAAAGACTCCACAATCTGGTTCTCTGTAACATCATTGTTCTTGTTAATTTTAAAGAAAAAGTCATAGGCTTTATTATTTGTCATGGTTTATCACTTTAATTTTCTACATTACTTTTACATATGCTGGAGTACTACCTACTGTACACGCCATTGTCACATGTAACACATTTCTTTATCTAACTTTAAATTTGCTGATTTCTTTTTCTGTTTCCATCATTCCGTGCATTTAATTCATTGAAGAACAAGAGAATTTTAACTCTCCCACAAAAGGTAAATATTTATATAATTTCTTACAAATGTTTGGCAACTGTTGATACTGCCTTTTCCCTCAATATACTCCATATCAGTATATAGGTTTTATTTAACAGTGTTAGCATGCAAAAAGGTTGTTTCTCAAATATCTCCACGCTATCTGAGGCTCCTCTTTAGAATCTCAAAATGGGTTCTCTTGTGATTTTTCATGCTCCTATTGAAATGCAATATACTGGATTTAACAGGGCTAATAGTAGTATTTTACATGGCTCAGAAGGTGCTTGATTGAGTTAAAGTTTGCACAAAGACTTAAGATTTTTGCTAAACTGTTCTTGAGTTCTGCACAGCACATGCTTCTGTGTGATGCAGCCCCAGTCCTTGGCAGCTGTGAAGAATGTTTCCTAGGTGTGGGCTTAGGAATAGTTGAAAGTGATTATAGTCAGAAACTATTTTTTGTATGCAGAGAGATTCTGAAGAATGAGCTGTGTTCTATTTCCAATCAGTCCCATGTCAGAAAGTTATTCCTATTGTAGGGCAGGTTTTTAGGGGCAGACATACCATGCTCACCTCCCATGAATTTGACCTCCAATGAATTCTCTATGCCTGTGCTGATACCAGAGAATCGGTGAGCTCAAAAAACAGGTATCTAAGGCTGTCCCACAAAGTGAAAACTGTAGTCTGTTATGTCTCTGTCAAGGCCACATTGCCAGAAAGTCTAATTTTTTTTTTCATTTTAGCTGAAAGTAGAAATTATATCAAAATGCAAATGAAGCTTGTAGAGAAAAAAAATTTAAAAAACACCCCACCCTTTTAATGTTACAATCAAAATACTATGCTGCATAAACATCACTAGTACTGATTAACTTTTTCTAACCTTTGTGCCTGAGTCCTGCTCATCTTGGGAAATTCTGGTCTGAATACAGGCTTGGGTGGGTCACAGCCAAAGTATGAGTTGTGCTTGAATCAAAGTATTTCCTGCCACTACTTTGCTTTCCGAAGGGACGAATGATGAGGTAAAAATAAAGCAGCTGCTCCACTAGCTAAGAAATCCAACACCCATGTCAAACATACACGAGTATGTTTTTATGATAATGTTAAAAAAGATGAAAAAGAAATATGTAACTTAGGTGTTAGCAATTACATGTTATTTTTGCAATGTTTAGAATATACTATGAAATGTCTTAAGAAAATGCTAAAAGTGGTTGATTTTACAAATTATTTCTCAGTATTTATATTTCTCTCAAACAGGACAGTAGAAATCAATCTTACCTGTTTGTTGGTTATGCCTCTGTCAAGATTTGGGCTGCAGTGGATGTTTTTTTGTTTAAAACAATGGACTTTATGCAGACAAACTAGACTGTCTGTAACAGGTTTGTAAAGAGCTTGTTTCCACAAGATTTGGATGGATCTGGCCCAAGATTTGGGCATGTGTAGAAGGTGGTGGGATATTTATATGCACAGATTCCTCTGGCTCAAGGGAGCTGATTGCAGATTAAACCCAGAGGCTAAAAAGAACTGGGCAAAAGAAGAGCTGCAGGAAGAGTGAAGTGCTGGCAGATCTGGGGGACCATAAATATCTTAATTTGAGCTGATTTACACCAGTAGCCCACTGTCACTTCTGACAAGAGGTAAAAAGAATAGACAGTAGGAGAATTAGAGATGAGAATGGGGGAGTTACAGGACATTATGTGGAAGGAGACATAAATATGAGAGAAAGCATATACTACAGAAGTGAACAACACTGACCAAATAAGTCTGCAACAAAGCAAATGGATTAAATCTGTTCCATGTAATCCATGGAAAAGGTTGCTATAAAGTCTTCAGCAGATTTTGAAAACGCTGACTTTTTCTGCTGCCAAAATCAGTGGTTTGTTTTGGAGTTTTTTTCAAATTTTAAGAGGTCTGTGTTTCTTTTCTTGTTGTTTCCTTTTACACAGAAGCTTCTCTGTGGATCACCCCTGAAACTCTTTGACAAAGAACTGAACATTGCATCAGCCAGTTCAGGTTTCTATATTGGCTTATCTTCCTTCTGGAGTGAGTTCTTAAGCTCAAGATGGCCACCATGACTGAGAGATCCAAGCTCATCTCCCAGCTTGGAAATCTGCATATGTGCCTTGGTCATGCCTTGATTATGTTTGGGAGGAGGTCCAGAGCAGTATCAGATCCCATGGAAAGGAAATCTGTGCACACAAACTTGAAATAGCTACAGCAGGTTCTGGTCAGGCAGAGCAGGGTTCAGAGGCATCTCCCTCACTATCTGCATGTTGCCATTACTTTTTGAAGTTGTTTATTCAAGGAAGTCATAGCAAGTTCTTCATCTTGGCAACAAATTGATTTTTCAGTGTTACTTACCTTATATTTCAAAACATTTATCTGCTTATGATTTTCTGTGCTTTTTAAATTTCATGGTAGAGTTTGCTGTGAATCTTTAAAGGCAGGAAACCTATTGCCAGGATATTTTGTGTGTACATACTGCAAAACTCATCCTGAAGGATCAACAGAAATGAACTAGAGACTCTCTGTATTACTTCTGAAATGGATCATCCTGGTCCAGTACCAGTGTGACTTCTCTTTTCTGTGCCACACAGCCATCTCTGCACTAGAGGATTCTCTCATCCAAATCTCGTTGCTGCTTTATTTCCCTGTCTTTGTTATGGACATAAGTTCCTCTGAATTTCTTCTTCAGCTGCCACTGCTCAAACCAGATTTTTTTTATTATTATTTCATATATAATTCCTCAAACCAGATAGGATTTTTTCCCCTGATTCCCATCCACAGAGCATCTAAGTTGCACAGACAGATGATTCTCCTGGCTTTTACTATATAGAAAGGCTGTGTACATACTTCTACACTGCACTATAGCTGTAGCTGTTTTTCACTGTTTGACTTTTCTTCTTAATATGAAGACTGAAACTGAAGAATAGGTCAGACCTCTCTTGGCTTCTGGAATAAGTGCAGTCCTCTGGTCCCCTGCCTGAACCTGTTGGGTTTGCCCCAGAGACACTGTTATTATGAGATTTGTTTATGAGATAAATTTTCACTTCAACTTATTTTTCAGTACTTCATTATGTAAGAAATCTTTGTGCCATTTTAGACTTCTAGACTTTTCCTCTTAAAGTTTGCATCATAAAGGATGGATGTGTGATATATTCTGGAAAGAGTTACAGCTATCTGAAATATTGATGCCAATTTCTTCTTGTAGCTTACTATGACATTTAATAGTGCAGGTAAGACTTGGAGGTTTTTCAAGTCATACTGTTTGCCTGCACCTCCTCTTTCTATCTTGACTGTCTTGAACAGAAATATGAAGTACCTCAAGAAAAAAAAATCTGTGTTTGTTGCAGACTTCATCATTACAAAAAATGGTACAGCCAGTGCTAAAACATCCATAGGTTTTCTACCACCTAGAAAAGCACAGTATAATTATCAGTTGGAATCACAGATACTGTCACCAGTCATTCTGGCATTAAGACCATACTTGGCTTGGAGAAAGAATGTCCTTTAGAAAGTTATTTTCACTTAATGACTGCAAGTGATGGAAATTTGCTCCTGTGCTTAAGCACCTGACTTTTTAAACATGTATCTTGTTACTTATCTGACTTACCTATCTGTTTTTGAAATGTGTGAGGGGGTTCTTATTAGATGTTATTTTTTGACAAAATGCACTGTTTTCCAAAATTTTCAGAATATAGAGTCTCTTTGATGAATGTTGCAATATGAAAGAGGTGGATATCTAAAGAGTTAAAGCTCAGGAATAAAAAACTAGAGCTAGAAAGGCATCTACAGCATTTTTGCTGTTCCTTGCTAGTTCATTATTGCTGCCCGTGGTACAATCTTTATCTAAAATATCCCACATAAGTTTCATACATTTTGCTGTCAGCCTAATAGATGGGTGTTAAGGCATCATGTCATTTGAGAAATTTTCCATATCGTATAAAGTTTAGACACCCTTTCAAACCTTAGAGAACTTTAGACCTTAAAATTACTTCTGTTTCTTTTGCACTGGCCACTACTATTAGTGCTGCTTTTGCAGCTCTCAGTGATTTTCATAGGGTTGGTCTGTTGTTGATGCTAATGCAAGTTTCTTTTAAAGTTGTATTTCTTGAATTGTTAGATTCGTATTCTGTGGATAACAGAAATATGCCATATGACACATCTGTCTAGAAAAGTTTGGTTAAAGAAAAAAGGAGAACTTTATCTGCCCTACTACATCTAATATATTAGTATAGTATATCGATTATTGTGGTGTTATTTTGTATGTAATTGAAAAGGTAGATATATTCTGAACATTTAGAATTCTAGCCAGTGCTAACTTCTGCCTCAGTTAAACAGCATTTAGGGGTTGAAACATGCCCATAGTAGTTTTCTGAGGATAATAATAAAGATGAGGGCTGTCAACTCCTCAAAGTGTCAAAGTGGCACCAGATGTAACTCTGTAAATCTTGACATAATGCTCACATATTAAAAGGAATATGACTAGCAATAAAATCTTAGTAAATGGGTAAAGTCTTAGAAAAATTAAGTGGATATCTCCTTTAAGAAAAAACAACTGTTAGTCTGTCCTAATTTTCTTTGAGGGTAGATTGCAGACTGCAAATGAGATCTGTAGCTATTTTCTTTAGTTTATTCCATGCCTCTTTCAAATAGTGTCTTACAAAATTGTACATTGTAGACTACCTCCAGTTTTATTTCTGAGTATGATGCTATACAATATGGAATGGTCCCTTTGGTCAGTTGGGGTCACCTGTTCCACCTTTTTCCTCTCATGGCCTACTTGGGGGCAGGGGGAAGCCAGGACAGGGCAGGGGGCTGCAGCATGAGGAACAGAGAAGGCCTTGGTGCTGTACAAGCACGGCTCAGCGATTGCTAAAACACTGGTGTGGTATCAACACTTAGTCACAACTGGAAGAACAGGCAGCTGTGAAGAAAACTGCCTCCATCCCAGCCATACCCAGTACACCTGGGATTACAGGAGTCAGACTGGTTTATATATAGATTAATGGAATTGAAATATAACATTTTGATTCCATTCATATGTCTGTCTTTTATCTCCTGCATGGCTTGATTGTTTATGTACATCATTGTTGTTAACCTTCCCATGCTTTACTAGTAGTAAAATCTTTGGCTATAAAGCTGCACCCTTTATTTAAGCAGTCTGATCAATGAGTTCTCTTCTCTCAATTACTTTTACACTGACTAATCTCATGTCCGAATCATCAGCTCTTGAAGAGATGAGAGTTACAGCTCTTTGAAGTGTGACTTCTGACCCAAAGAATAACATGTTTACACACCTGATATTGATTGTAGTTGTACCACTATTTTGAGACACTTACGGTAAATCTTCATTTTTTATTCTAGGGCCACTCTAGAATTTAAAGGTCTTGGGATTACAGTGCTGTGATCTCTAAATTACTGTGTAGTTCTGCCTCTCAACACCTCCAGTAATCACTCTGTAAATATTGGGGTCCTAAAAGAAAGTAGATCCATATTTTTCTAAGAGGCAGGCTAAGTTCTTGAAGTACATTTTATGTCAGTTTTTTGTTACCTGTGGTAACCAGCTGTGTTCAAGAAAGCGATGTGATCATATGGTGTTGTTACCTATGGTTGTTACAGTTTTGCTAATGTGCTTTTGCTCCCCAGTTAACCTCTTTTTCTGCTTCTCGTGATTAACATGTAAAAGTTTTACCAGGCCACTAGTCAGGCAGATAAAATTTTCCATCACTGAAGTGAGCTATGTTCAACATATGCTCAGATGTGCATGGTAAACAAAGCTGGAAAGAACACAGTTGGATTTTCTAGAGTAGTTTCATGCAACTGCATGCTTAGAAATAAATTCACAGCTAATTGGTGCTAAATTACATTTTATTTCATGCACTTTCTCCATTAGAGAATTTAGATTTACTTCACAGTCCTGATTAATTGTTCTAATGTTCTTTGATATAATCATATTTATAAAATAAAAAGAAAACATAAACGTGTTAAACTTAAGGATTTAAACATAACAAAAATCAAGAATTACAGTATTAAGGTTGACTATTTACTCAATCTTGACTGAAGAAAGAACCTCTGAAACAGCATTTCATTACATAATAGAACATTCTTTCTCAGGTATCTCAGGTAATACAGGGTAACATATCATATATATTATTTAGTATAACATACAGTTGACAGGGTAAAGGACCTAAAATTCACACGATGAAAGGGTTATATTTTAGAGTAACTCTAATCTGTGCACCATACACATATAGGGATAAATTTTTAAAGGGGTCTCATTTTTCCCTCTGATTTTGTATCATCAGTCTATTTCATGCATGTATGATAGGATTAAGATATCCATTTTTTTACTTCAGTTCCTAATTGATATATCTTAATCCTTTCATATCTGTCCTTAAAATAAGAGGCCATCTTTAAAAATTTCACCTAAAGTGCTCAATTTTGCCTTCAGATACCTCCATGCAACTTCCATTGAAGTAATTGGAGCTGTGCCTGCATATCTGATGGTGGAACTGGACTCATTGCAATTAAGGTACACATTTACTGACATAATTAGTCATCTGGAATAATTGCTGGGCCCAGTGTGACATTCTGCATGTGCAGAATTTGCTAGATTGGACTCTGGATATGGGAGATTGAAGATTACAATAACTTTATTTTGCGCCTTAAATTTGTAGTTGTAGCAGAATTTTAATGTAGTTTGTTGTACTTAATTTTCTTATTTTTAAATGAGAAATGTGGAAGCAATTCACGGTGATGCCTTTGTATATTTTTTCACACCCAACCAGCACACAGACATTCTATCATTTCCATAGGCATGTTACAAATGGTACATGCAGGCACAATTGTGATTTGTGCAGTAGCTTATACTTTAAAATATCCAATCCTGAGTGTACTGCCTTTTTTTTTTCGGCCTTGTATCTTTGTGCTGGCAAAGCAGAGACAAAAGAATTAAATGTGTAAAGAATGCCACAGTGAACTAACAGTGTAAAAGCCACACATGAGCGCTTCAGTACTTCTTAATTGAAAATACATAACTACTTCTTTTCCAGTAATTTAAAATTCTCTGTGTTTTGTGATTGCAAATTGACTATGTGAGCTTTAATATAGGTGTCTCTCGCCCATCACTGATCTGGGGAGGGGCTCTTTGACTTATAAAATTAGTTGTTTTCGAGAGTAATATAAATCCATGGTTGACACAAAAGCAGAAGATTTTGTGGAGGTTGCCTCAAATAAAATTAAATTTGTGACACACTAAAAAATTTCAACTTAAAAGAAATTGTTCTGGGATGTTATAACCTCTTAAACCACCATGAATATAGTGAATGCTCCTGTGATTTAGAATAGTTACTGATAAATATTTGGGTCTAGTTCTAAAACTGTAAAAAAGTGCCAGTTTTCATGGTATTGATGTTACCTGTACTGCTTTGAATTTAAAATGTTAGCAAGTTTAAGAATAGCAGAATATATAGTTCCTTCTGAAATTTATTCACTACCACAAAGGTTAACTGATTTTGAGGAAGCCTTGGCCCAGGGGCTTTTACACCTCTCGTTCTGTTAGTACAAGGTCATGTATCTGTGGCAGGCACAGCTGATATTAGTTGACATAACTTGTTAAAATTGAAGAAGATGCTCTTTATAGCACAACTTCTTGAAGGTGTAAGATTTCTGTTTTTAAAGAAACACCACCATATGGAATATGAAAAACACACACAAATTTATTTGAAATAAAAGTGAACATGACAGAGCAAAGTAGTGATTTTAAAGGACTTCTTGTTAAAAAAAAACCTGCTAGAAGATTAGTGTATTTTGATAGGACTGGTTGAATGGAGAAATTATTTCTCTTAAATAGTCTTAGCTCTGTTAAACTGCTATGTTTCAAGATAGTAGGAGGAGTTAATTACTTTCAAATTAGTTTTAATACCAGTTTAATGCATTAGTTCTTAGAATGCTACTGTAATATTTTCTACATTTAAACAAACACATGCTTAGATGATCATGGATTTATGTCCCCTGCATCCAGAATATTTAACAGGTTTATAATTCAGCCTGCTACCTAAATTTTTTCACTCTTTTCATATCTGTTGCACCAGCTTGATTATGTGTAGAAATTGGGATGTCTGCCCATTTTCAGGTAAAGATTCTCACAATGAAAGTGGTTGATTTCTTGACATTAGTGTTCCTTTGTTCTGTGTTTACACCCTGCTTGTTCTACATGTTTGTACCTTCCTTTGTTTTGTTGAAATGGAAATAAGCTAAAATTGTTGCTAAACCATTTGTTTTTTCCAAAAACTTTTCTCTATTTTTAATTGATTTTCATTGTGTGTTTTTGCAGCAAGCTTAGTAGTGGAGGAGCGAACGAGACAGATGAAAATGAAAGTGCACCGTTATAATCAGACATCAGGGTCTGGTTCTAGCCAAGAACATGAGCGTGAGCAATATACCAAGGTAAAGTCAGTAGTATTGGATTGATACTTTGGCTTGAAAATTGAAGGCATAAACTTGTTTATTTAAAATATCATATAACCTTCAAGAACACTGTATTTTAAAGTCTGACAGAAATGTCTTCAAGCAATAGCTTTTTGGCATCATTTTTGCCCCCATCTGATGTGCATTAGAGTTAGTCTTTGACATCACCTAAAATGAATCTGTAAAAACCAAAATTCTTAAAAACTAGTTCAGGAAAGAAAGATCCTTCAACAGCTGTTAAACAAAGACTTGTCACCTCTAGCTTAGGAAGTCCTCAGACTTCGAATCCCTGGAGTTTGGAAAAGTAGGCCATGAAAGAGTAGGTTGGCCCTTGTTGCTGTCTGATGTGTAGAGAGCCAGACAGAACTAGGCCCAATCCCATGCAGATGTTCTCATATTTGTATAATTTTTTTGCATCCTAATAATGTCAGAGATAAAGTATTTCCTTTCTTGAGATACCTACTGATTACTTTGATTTCCTTTTCTAATAAAATCGTAAAGAGTTTCTGTGAAAATGGAATATATTGAAATTACATTAATGAAGTTATATAAAGGGATTTTGTTTTCTTGATAAGGCTAAAATGATAGCCCACAACTTTATAATTTGAACTGCTTCTAAGCAAACTGCTGAAAATGTCTTGCACATCTGCACTGCTGCTTACAATTCAAGCTCTGAGGAGCTGGATGCTCCTGGAGATACAGGTTAAAATAATGTATAAGTGAGGTACTCCTCTAAAACAAAATCAGAAATTTACTTAGGAATGGTTGAATAGGAAATTTGGTGGGTAACTTTTAATATCTAACAGATTTGAAAGATTGGTTCAAGATCTTTGTTGCAGTTAAACATGCAGACAACTTTAATAAGAACTTAGATGAACGATTCTCAAAAGGAAGAGAAACAAGACAAACAAGGCTTTAGGTCCTCAATGGCCAAATTGTGGGACACCAGTGCTATTAAAAAAACTCAACAGCTGGGATGGAAATTTCCAATTAGGTCCTCTATTAGAAGCAAGAATTTGTTTAACTAGAACAGCTCATTTGCTGCTGGGTTTGCTATTACCTTCAAGAGAGGTCCACTCAGGGCAAGAGGGTGAGATGCAGTGTGTCTCTGTGGTACTTCCCAACCACTTAACATGTTAGAAAAAATAGTCAGAATAGGGTTGATAAAGTTTTCAGGAGAGAGAGGTAATACACAATCTGAGGACTTTTGCCAGTATGACCAGAGACCTTTGTTCCAAGTCAAAGGCCAGTTTTCTGATTTAGATTATATGTGCTTACAGATTGATTGAAATTTGTATTGAAATATACAAATGTATGAATACATTGAAAATGTATTTATCATTCTGAAATATATTTTTTAATTCTCACTCTATTTACCATAAGCATAATTTTTGCTCTCCAATACGTTTATCTTATTTGATCAGTGTAGATCCAATGTATGGATGAATAGTAGTTAGAAAACATCAACCTGCAATGTTACAAATTTCTCTTATCCTTAGAACCTTGTGATTTCTAGGATCTTCTTTTGGTTTTAAATACATGTGGAAATTAAATCAAAATTGAAAGCATAATGAGTACTAAATGAAAAGAATACTGAAATGATTTTATTCAGAATTTTTTATCTAAAAGTATGAGGAAAATTTTGAAGAAGCAAATTCTCCGCCAGTTGTTATCTGAGAAATATTTTTGGAGTACCTTGTGTTCTGATAGGCATGTACTTTTTTCCATGCTAAAACGGTGGTAAGAAGAATTGCCCTGGACTTTAAATCTTTAACTTTTCATGTATTTTCTTCATGATAATGTTGGAGTCCTAGATAAGATGGTCCAACCTAGAATTAATTTTTAAGTGCTAAGAAAGAATTATATTAGCCCATTCTAACACTCTGTGATATTCAGTGATGTGGCTGTGTAGTGGTTTGGTCCAAAATACTCATTACTGTTTACCTTCTGTGACATAAGAATTAGGAGAAAGCAGAGCAGGCACAAAACTCAAAAGAATATAAAGAAGTTTATTAACAGACCTAAAAGAAGGGGAAAAAAAAAAAAATCATACCACACCTTCAGAACACTTTTCCTCCCCCCACCTTTTCCCCTTCTCCCACTGTAAAAAGACAACCCTTGAGATGTTCAGTCTGTTTAAAAAATTGCCAATATTCAAACTGGCCAGCTGATAGGTTCTGTCAGGTCATCTGTTTGCTTCATTTCACTGTGGTGATAGTCCTCACTTTTAAAATGTTACCAAAGCAAACCTTATGCTACTGTCTTTCGCTACTCTGAGAAAATGGTGAAAGAGTCAAGAAAATAACCAAGACACATGAAGATTTGGACAGCTCAATGAAAATGTTGTTAGTCATATCAGCTGGTGTGGTAAAGCTGATGACAGACTTCTAAGAACCAAAGACTGTACCCAATTTCTGCTGCCAAAATCTGTGAAAAGTCTTCAAAAGCTGCAGAAACAATACTTATTTTAAATAAAAAAATAAAAAATGCTAAGTGGTGTAATAGAAATTCTGGAATAACGAAAAATAAATATTAACTGACTATGAAAGAAATAGCAGTTGCAAGTAGAGTTTGTCCCTCTTTAACAAAATGCTTCTTTCTTTCCCAAATAGCAGTGTTTGCCCATTGCTTCAAAAAATAAATATATTTGTTAGAGAAATTATACTGTGCTGCACATTGAGAAAAAGAGTCCATTCTGCATTTCAGAGCAATCAACTCACATGGATTTGATTGTTCCAATATTTTAGCATTTGCACATACACTTGTTTCATTACATACAAAATTCTCTAAATCATCCAAAAAATTTCCTTCCATATGGGATTGGATCATATTTGCAATGGTTAATTATGCATATACAAAATAATTCCTGGAAGTTAAATAAGTTTTCTCTTATATTGAAACAAGCCTTTTTTTTAAGAGATATTGTGATCTGTCCTTTGCAATTTCCAGTCCATTTTTGATGCATTACAGTTCTGTAGGTTTTACCACTCAGTTTCTCAATTTTCTAGTTTCAGTAAGCAAGCAATAGTTTTCCAAGCATACACCATGCAGGTTTCTGGTTTGAACATCCATTAATGGGTTTTGAACAGGCAACTGTCTGCCCTGCAACATTTGTATATATCTTCATGGCTGTTTCACTCTAGTTGTTTTGAGACTTTCACAGAGCTCACATCCTCATTTCCTTCCAGTGCAGTGGTAAGGCTCCATAATTTATGTGAGACAGTTAACTTCTAATAAGCTAAACAAAAAAAGAAATTTAAAAAACTGCCAGACCTCTGAGGATTTGTCAAAAGGGTTTAAAGAAGAGCTTTAAATATGTCTGCCTTCTTTCTTACGTATTGGTAAGGCTGTAGTGGCTAGTGTGCACGTATTTTCACTGTTTCAGTGCTTGAGAGAACCAAAACATGGGTGGAATAATTCTGGATTTGCACAGAGGTAAATTACAGTATAACTTAATTAGCCTTTTAATTTAAAATACAGTAAGTTTTTTTTATTCCAGATGCCACACACAGAACACAAACACCATGCTGCAGCTGCTCCGGCTTTCCATTTTTTTGGAAGGTCTGTTTATTCAAGAGAGTAACTGACTAGAGCACTGTAGTATGTACTTTAAAAGGATATCACTCTATATTTAGATGCACTACTGACTTAAGACTGTATATGATTGAAAAGCATTTAGCAGAAAAGTGTATCATGCATTTGTTCAGTGGCACTGTGGATTTAACTCAGTAGTTACTGTCTTAACTCTTATGTGTTAACAGTTCATGTCTAAAGGAGGGGCTGGGTAGGATACTTGGGCTGATAGGAGGATGATTATGTTAAGTTTTACGTCATGCTGGGCAAGGCATTTAGGGCTGTGTATGGAAAGTGCTTTTGGACATAGATGTGGTGAGAATCTTCCTTTGGTCCCCTTCACCAACCTTGAAGAAAAAATTCTTTATGTCATATTAAGATTGCAGTCGTTCCACTACTGGCTGGATTTCACAAAATGTAGTGAGTTCCATTCCTTTGACCTGTGGGCTTCACTGCAGTTTCCTCCTGGTTTGACTTGCTCGTTTTTTCTGTTCCCTGTTTGGAGGTTGAGCGGTGTTCATAGTAGCTGGATACAATTACAGGAGGAGTTATTTAGAATCATTGGTGCTTAGTGGGCTCTGGACCACAGTGTGAGCTGCTCCTAAGACAGAAGCTGATGGAAGTCAGTGATGAGTCCTGAACACCCCAAGGTGCCAACTGCTGGGCTGTGAATGCTGGCAGCATTCAGAGGAACCCTGTGTGAGCAATCATAAAACTCAAGGTGCTTTGTGCAGGATTCAGTGTTTTCTGACAAACTTCCTCATTAGAGTATGGTGCCTCAAAAGATAGCTGCAACCTCAAGACTTGCATAAGTCCCTGGGTGAATATATGAATGTGGTCTGGATTTCTTTTTCGTCATTTTAATGCCCATTTTATTTTCTCATTTAATTTCCTCATTTTAAGCACATAATGAGGTATATATTTGCCAAGGTAAATCACCTGGGGCTTTTTTTGTAGTCAAAGGACAGCACACTCATTCGGTTTTCAAAGCTCTGAATTCTTGTATTCATCATGGTTTTGGGAGTTAAATCTAGAAATAGAAATACCTCTTAATATGGAAGATAATCCAATTATAATGGACTGTTAAATGACTTCTAAGATGTGCCTTATAATCAGTAAAATTGCTAACATTGTTAGTCATTAAGGAGCTGTAAAATTATTTGTAAGTACACTCTTGGTTTATGTCTGCATTCTTCCCATTGATGTTAATACATCTGCAGTTCATCATACCCCTTTTTTCTCCTTTTGCTGGTGTGCAAGAAGTAACAGCTCCACTGGTGGTAAGGTGAATGGAAGAAGTGCATTCCAGCTGTTTGTAGACTTCTGTTTTTGTAATGCAGGCAGGGACAGTGCAGGTATTTTTGGCATTTGAAACTAGCTGCTATTAATGTTTAAAAAACCAGACCTACTCCTTAGTAATTGCTGTTGAAGTTGCTGCAAACTTCAGCAACTCTCCTAATGTCATAAATAGTGCACCTTGGAAAAGGAATGTTACATAAGCTTTAAGATACAGAGTTGAAAGAGAAGTGATTGCACTGAAAATATACTTTGTTTCGAAGTTTCAAAATGATATAATATTTAAATCTAACATGTCGGGGAAATTTATTGCAAATATATGTGCAGTTATAAAGAGCAGCAGTTTTCTGCTTTACACTACAACTGTATCATATTATTTTTGAGCCCAGTTGGAAACCTGCAGGCATTGCTTCATTGCAGATACCATGTAAGAGGATCTTAGTCCATGTTATTTTTCTTCTGAATGATACATTCAGATGTATTGCAACAGTAAAATATTCTCATTTTAATGAGCACTGCTTTGTGGAAGAGTACTATTTACTTCTCTCTATGTTTGAAGGGAAAAAAGTTAACTTCAAAATTTCTTTCATTTTGTTCATCTGTTAGCTGAGATGACTGACTATCAGATTGTGTCAGAGGTAGGTAGGAAATCGGCAGGAAAACTTGTATGCCTTCTGTAGAGGTCAGTGAATTAAAAGGAGCGGGTATAGGAAGGAAAAGCTAAATCCAGAAGTAGTAGTAGGAAAATGTAAACTATGTAGCACTCAGCATTAATTTTCACCATCACTACTTTTTGTGCTAATCTCTATTTCTGTGAAGGAAAAGGTTTTCAGTTTCTTGGGTGCCTTGAAAATCTCATTTAGGAAAGGATGCTTCATGTTTTCTTCACTAGCTGTGTGATTGCAATACAAGGCAAGTAGAAGACATGGATTCAGTTTTTTCTTTATGTCCCATCGCACTGTAAAATTCTCTGTTTACCAACATATGAAAAACTGTCCTTTAAGCCAGTCTGGTATGCACAAAACAATTCAATTTTTCGGACTGCTGGACTATATGGAGCAAAACAGACTGAGGATATGTATATAGTTCCCCCCTTACAGGGGATGATACCTGGGCTGAAGGCCTCTGCACCAATAAATGGTTTCATACTGATACTGAGCAGTCAATTGATGAAGCTGAATCTCTAAACAGCCATTGATACACAAACTGGGACTTCTAACTACTTTCCCAGTGTTCTAACCAGTAAGCTCCAAAACCATGCTTGATGCTTTCTCTCTCTCCCTCCTCCCCATCTTCCCCAGCCCATGTAGATAACCCATGAAAGGTGGAGCGAATTCAGTACGTGTGAAACAAAGGATTTTCTTCATGACATACACAGTCCACCTGTTGAACCATAAGTTGAGTGCTCAAGAGCCAGATTTGGGTGTGGCTTGGGACAGAGGCCAGCAGCCTATGCCTCCCTGAATACTTAGAAGAAAGGCTTCCAGCAGGACAGCTTCCAGAAGTCATTGCATCTGGCCTTGATGGTTCTCTGGATGGGGGAGTCTGCCCTCCCCAGCAGCATGTCATGGTTGCTCAGGGACCACCTAAGTCTCCCACCATTGCAGATTCACTGTATGCACTCTCAAACCAGAGGGTACAAAGAGAATATGGACTTTTTGGTGAGGAAGAGAGGTAATTGGACATTATAATGGCAGAGGGAAGAAGTCAGATTGTCTACAGCAAACACAAATAAAACATGGAGGTATTTCTGAGACAGTCTGTTACTATGCTTAAGAAACCCCATGCATCTGAGAAAGATTGCTTGGTTTTATTTTAAACAAAGTGTTTTTAAAACCTCAACTGCAAAGGAATAATTTCTAGGTATAATTTAAATATATGGGATGGGTGAAATCCCTATTTCACTAAAATCAACATAAATTTTGTTATTTAATGGGATGATTTTGCAGGTTGCAAATCTGTTTAGCTTAATAGAATGCCAGATCATTCCATGTGTCCAGGTGGTTTTCATATTTTTATGTGTCTCATTTAGAGTAGCTTGGAGGATTCATTAGGAATTCTTAAGGAATTTTGCATAAGACATCAAGGCTGTCTTGAGACTGGGGCAGTTTAACCTATACTGGAGGGAATTAATGATTCAGTTTTCTAGCCTCTGAATATTTAGCCTAAGTAAAAAGTTCTCAAACTTGTATTCTTGCTTTGAATATTTTTTTACACTTTAGAATAAAAATTTGATATCTTATTGTGAACTAGATCTGATAAGAATTAGCATGCTTTGTGTTTCCATTTCGGAGTTCCAATTTTATCTTGCAGTCTGAAGGACAGCAAGCAGCAAAATTTTTTAACAGACTACAAGCCATTAACAAAAGGGGATCTGAATAAACATATCAGCATAGTCTCACCTTAACCCCATTGGGCATTTATATTCAGTAAAGTCACAACAAGTCACTTGTAAAGAGAACCTCTCAATAAATTCTCACTGTAGTTGAAAATATTTTTGAATATCAGAGAACTTGAGCCTTGTTTGTTACCCACTTTCTTAAAGTTGCCTTTAATAAACCAGAGCTTTCTCTGCTGCAGATGTTTTTACTCAAGCCACTGCAAGGCCCTCACAGGGTACTGCTAAGAGTTTTTGCTAAGCAGTGTTCTAATAACCTGAAAAATACACTGAGACAGTAAATTTATATAACCTCCATTTGTCCTGCAGATTTCCATATTTACAATTGATGCTTAGAATTGTCTTTATTCCTTCCCCTTCTCTACTCCTATTAAATTCCTCATTTTATCTTCAATGTTTTACCAAGAGGTTTCCAAGTGTACACAAGCATAGATGCTGAAAGGCACTGAAGCAAGAGAAGATAAACCTGGCTTTAGGAGAAGAGACCTGATAGATTCATCTGTACAAACTCAAGCTTGTGTTTGCCAGGTTTTTGAAATTAAGTCATGGCATTTGCTGAGTGACTCATCCAGCAATCCAGTGCCTAGTTGGAGTTTGGATATTCACAGTCACTGATTTGTGTATGATTCATAAATAAACTTTTATGACTTGCAATTTTACAGAGCACAGATCTGGAAAATGAACTCCCTAGAGTGTCATGTCAAAAACTGCCTAGCTCTCCTATGTGTTAATAGTTTTCCCATAATGTACTTCGGGAAGTATGCCACTGGTTTAGTTGCTTTCCAGCCAAGAGTACCTTCTTCTAATGACAGAGAGTTTTAGTTTTGTGAGCCTGACAATTATTTGGTCCTCATATCTGTGTCAGTGAAGATTTAGGTAAGTGTGACATTGCTAGGATTGAACTAATTGCTGTCTGACTGATGAGATGAGCAATAAGAGCATTATGTAATAGGTGGTGTGGTGTCAAAGTTGATTTTAAAAGTGAAGTAACTTCTTCCCCTGTCCACATATTCCCCCTGCTGGGTCTTCTGCTAGTGCTTATGCATGTGCAGATAGATGTAAATGCAACTAGACCAGGGAACTGATCTGCCTGGAAACAAATACTGTATTTGTTGAGCTACCTTTCTGCCTAACTAGTCCTCTAGTACCACAATACAAAGAGATGTTTTGAGATAGAAAATGTACTTTTTTTCTTTTTTAATAGAACTTAGGAACTGAAATCAGTCCCTAATAGCTTCAGGTAGCATTATATTTCATTCAGGCTCAGATGCAGTTTTATGTGCAGGTATTTAATAGCATATATTTTTAATATTTTTAAAATTTTTAAAAGAGTCTGTAGCCAAATGGATGGGTATGCATGTGCTTGAGATGTCTGTCTGCTGCATAAATATTTCATATAAATGTTTCATTATTTTCTAGTTCTAGTGTGCTGAAGAACCAGCAGTCTATTTAATTTCCAATGCTGTATTTTATTCCAAGTATCTTATTTAGTCCATAAATGGACATGTTTGATTTGTGCACTAGACATAAAGGCATTGTTTAATGTAGGCATTTCTTTGAATTTCATACAATTTTGTTACATCTAAAAGCAGTTAAAGAGAATTGTTGTACTTAGGCCATTTGTTGTCTCGATGAATGCGTCCTGTTTTGATGAGACTCCTCACCCTTTCTTTTCTTGATCTCTAGTATAATATACAAACAGATCAGTACAGAAGTTGTGATAACGTCTCTGCCAAATCATCAGATAGTGATGTCAGTGATGTGTCAGCCATTTCCCGAACCAGCAGTGCCTCTCGCCTCAGCAGCACAAGTTTTATGTCAGAGCAATCCGAGCGCCCTCGGGGCAGGATCAGGTGAGTTCTCCATGCAGCTTCAATTGCATCACACTCCCTCCTTCACTGAGTTCCAGAATACAACCAGAACATCTTGAAACCAGATAGCCACGACGTAAGAATTTGTGAAAAATATTATGCACATATAAACTGTCTTCCATTACTGGCCTACGATGACGTTATTTTTGCAGTTGTGCATCTAAAACAGAAAGCAGACTTCCCATGAGGGGATGGTAGATTCATGTATTTATGGCCAGTTGAACTTGAACACAGGCTGTCCTCATTGTTGGCTAAGAATCAATGTAATGAATAAGTCAGTAAGGTCTTAAAGCAGAAATATTACTAGATTTTTTTAGTTAAACAATTTTTTTCATAAAAGCTTGGGTTTTCTTTCTCAAAGTATTTTCCTTACCTACCTGCCTTTATTTTGCTGGTTTTGTGTATATGATAAATTTCTAGATTTGAAACTATTATTCATTTAGTAATTTTGGTATCTGTGGTTTGAAAGTAGTTTAATTCATTTGCATTATCAATAATCAAATACATCTTTCCTCCTTGATACTAATCTATTCTGGGGTTAGGGCTTTTTAGATGCACAGGTTGGTTTTTGTTTTCATTTACCTTGATGACAAAAATCCCAGAAACTCTAATGGCTGTAGTATTGGCTTGGTAGTCTTTGATTACATCTGCCAGTTTCTGAACTCTCAAAAATTTGACTTTAAGTGTTGTAAAACACAAGAAGAATTACAAACGATTAAAAAAAAATCCCTATTAGGAAATCTGCCTAGAAGGCATAATTTACCACTCAGAACACTTCTAGACAGACTCAATGTCTGAGAAGATCAGCTGCAGGAGTTTAGTGTGTTTATTATACAACAGGAAGGGATGTTAGGGAAGCTCAGAAACTGGCCTCTATGTTTGAGCTAGATCCACCTTATTTTCTTTTTAAGGAATGTTCATAAGGGTATTTAAAGTAATATTTCAGATTGGTGGAGGTATAACCTGACAGCTGCAGTAATCCACAGTCCAGCAGAACACTGCAGTGGAACTGTAAATGTATTTAAAGTCATCTCAATTCATGTCTTTAAATGTTGCATTTCATTGTGTCCTAGAGTCAGTATTTGACTCTTACAAAGGGCTTTATTCATACCAAAATACCTTATTTCATAGATACAGAATTTTTCTCAACTAGAACCTCTCACAGTGTCTTTGTCAGGTTCAACAAAGTAAGATTTTTTCCCATAAGTATGCCTAACAGATTTTATCAGAAATTTTCCTTGAGTTCAGGATGTGTGATCACAAATATCAGAACTGGGTGAACCCGTAACCTTGTGTGAGCCTGGAAAGGGTGAAACCTGGGGTCAAATCCTCAACCTCTTCCATTCTTAGGGGTAGCAGAGCACTTTGTGTACAGGATTGGGGGAACTCTTATACAAAACCAAGTGTCTGCAGTGGGAGCTCCAGTTCAGCCTCACTCTAGACCAGAAAGTGAGATGTAATTGAAATTCAAGTACCTCCCCTTTCTGATACTGTCCACGGAATCCATACCTCAGAAATTAGACACCTTATGCTTGCTTGCTTTAATCTTCTCTAAATTCAGGTAGTACTTCCATAGTGAACAAAATGTATAGTAATAACATACAATGCAGTTCCTTTGATAGAAATATGAGGAAGAAATTAAAAAATTGGGGAAAGGTTTGATTGTATTTGGAACAATATTTTTCATCTTGAGATTCATGCTGTTTAACTCCAGTCTTAAAAGCTATGTATCTTCAGTGGAATTCACATTAAAAAATAGGTTTTTATTAAATTATTTTTCTATCTTACCTAAGCCAGCATGAAAAAGAAGAAAACACCTATTATCTTGGATGGTTCACCTAATCTTCAGACAGGTGTCAAAGACACGGAATTATCCTTTTCTAGCATTACTTGTTGAAGAAACCCTAGATGACTTCTTTAGATTGGTTGCTTTCATTTTTGACATCTAAAATTAGATTAAATTGATTCTTTATCTCAATTACTAATATTTCTTTAAGGTCAAGGAATTAAGGAATTAGAAGTTTTAAGTTCGATTAGTAATTTGAAATTCAAGTTTTATTTTTGCCTCCAAAGAACCCAAAATTAGCATATATCAAACAGGATGGGATAGGATGGGATGGGATGGTTGAGCAGGAGGGGCAACATTTTTTGTCCTCCTGGTTTTTGTCTTACTGAAACCACATATCCAGCATCATCTTCATTTGGAAGTGTGTCAGGCCAGTGACCATGGCAACTTTGTGAGCATAATGTTAAGAACAAAGTTTGTTGAACTGCCTTTTTTATCCACCTACTTTTGTTCTCCAGATATGTGCTAGGGACAGACCTAGTAAGCATACAGAGGCTCAAAAGAGGTGGCTCAGTTCTGCCATTTCACTCAACTAAGTCATTCAACAAGTATCCTTAGGTACATTTTGTATCCAGAAAGAAAATACACAAATTCACAATACGCAAGTGAGGTTTCTGGTCTGCATCACCTTTAGAAAGGATATCTGCATCTCTTTCTCCATCGAGCAGAAAAAAATTATTCCTAGGGCTATTGACAAGCAAGCTGAGCTAATTAAATTAAATGGAGAAACATGATTAAGAGTAGTCTGGGGTTCTGATTAGTAACCTGAAGTGAAATGGTGCTCCCAACTTTTTGCATGAGCTAAAAATCACTGGCTAGTTATTCATATTGAGAGTTGTGGTGCCAAATGTCTGAACATGAAGTGTGCCAGTTTAAAGACAGAAGTAGTTTTAGTAAATGCTGTTAGTCAGTACAATGTCATCATCCCTCATATTAATGCATCTGTGAAAACGGATATAAATCAGACTCCTAGACATACGAGAATACAAGATCCTGTCCTCTTTAGGGCTGTCATTAAGAAAGTAATCCTTGGTTGTATCTTGGTACAAATGTCGGAAGGACTGAGGTTTCAGGTCATAGTGAGTGTGGTTTATATCCACTGACTTGATCACCAGTTCTACCAGCACAGTTCCTGACCGTTCCTCCCAAATCCTAATGGAGGAAAGATCCTTTAAAAAAATCTAGATAATCCCTTTTTCATATCAATCTAGGCAGAACTGGTGTCTTTCTATTTTCCCTCAATTTTGAAAATTTAAGATTATATGATTTGAGACAATATATTCTATATTACCCTGTTTATAGTTATTTCTTTTTTCAAGAAGATTTTAAAACCTGGAAGGATTACTCTTTTTCTTGTGTCTCTCAAGCCTATGGGTATTAGATAGAAGAGTAGGACAATTCATGGGGAGTTTTTTGGCAATTTTTAATTTTAATAATTAACTCCTTCAGTTACATTACTGAAAATACACTGTGCTTTTAATATTGTAAAGCATTTATAGAATGAAATGCTATCTGAACAGCAAGCATAACACCAGTTCATGCAGAAAAACACAGAAATATTGTGCTTGTTAGTTGAATAGTTAGATGACACTTGAGCTCTGTTTTGGGACAAAACTCCCAAATTTAAATTTTTGTAGTGTTAGGAAGTTTGAGCATGTTGAAGAAGTTAGTAACACAGAGAGAAGGAAAATCTACCCCTTCCTGTAATAAATGACAAGACCATGCCTAAACCTTTTACAGTAGAAGACTAAATTAATTCTTACAGTACATTTGCAATTGAATTGCCTGTAAGAAAGCTGTGACATAGCATGTATAGAAAATACCATTAGTTAATCTTCATTCTGGAGGTTTTGTTGATTAACACTTCTAATAGGTTGCAAGAGGGAATTATGATTGATGCAAGTTCTAAATATAAGTATATAAAATAGCTTCTTCCTTTCTAATTTGTTTAGCATTTTCAGGTATGTGTTATAACAAATGGCTTTGCGTGGATAAACTATTCTGTATATTAAATTATTCCAAACATCTTTCTTGTTACCATCCTGGGTAACTGCCATGCTCTCTAGTTGGAAGTGCAGAAAAAAATACAAGGAATTTTTGGTATGTGAACAAAATGTTCTGTGACTTCTGACTTGAATCAGAATCAGATTTGTGAATCTGGAGTTGGTATGTATTTGATGAGTGAAGCCAAATTACCAGTCCTTCTTTATGGAGGTTTGCTTTCATCAGTCATGGTCTTCATGCATTCGTGATACAGTCGAGCAGTACGTTGTGCCTGCGTATGTTGGAGACATTACTGTGTATGTCTCTGAAACATTTCTCACATCCTAAATGAAGCAGAAGGAAACTTTTTGTGGTTTAATGCAAATGATTGATAAGTAAGAACCCATGATGATTAATCAGCACCACATGGGCTTGATCAGACAAAGAATGACATTTGCTCACTTAATTAAAAATTATGCCAGACTGTGTCATTGCATCACTTTTCATTTGTAGCCTGCTTATGCAAAGATACCCGGACTTCTTGGTGCCGTTAAGTAGGGAACTGTCATGCATGGTAAAGGTGAGGTGGAGGCTTCTGTTTTGGAGGAATAACAAGCTACCATAAGGTGTTTCACTTATATCCGATTTAATAAAATCTGCTAAATTTATGAAAGACTAAATAGCTTACTTTAAGGAGAATTTGTCTCAGTGTATCTGGATTTCAAACAAATAGTTCCTGCATTAGGAATATTACTGTTATCCCTCATTTTAAATTTGAAAACCACATCTTTATTAAGAATTATATTTTTTTATCTTGATCAATGTGTGGTATAATATCATTATGTCTGTGCCAAATTTTAATCGGTTTTTACATGCTTTTTTTAATTGAATGCTTAAGTGTAACTAAAATATTTTATATGAGTTTATCAAGGAAAGAGGATAATGTAATGGGTTGTAACTGTGGATTTAAGCCAGTTCTAATTTATTTCACATGTTACGCCATGCCACTGAATGGCTTGTATGACAAACTCATATATGCTTTTTGGGATTTATATTCTCTGTACATCGCTGAATTTTGTACTGTTAGACTCTATCTGGCAAACATCTTCTTCCCTGATTTCCATAACAGAATATACAACTTGCATGTAGCTGTTCTTTCAGTACACTGACACTTAGCTCTAGTACACTTGAGCTTTAAAACAGGAACAATGGAGTAGAGAAATGATGATTCATGACCAAGTGAGGAAGTGGTTGATGGGTTGATAGGCAATGGGTTCAGAGGGATAGAGACAGCCAGGACCACACAAACAACAAAACAGGGCAGGAAGGAGCCACACAAAGTGTATGCATATGAAAAAGGATGTGATTGAGAGAAGACAATTTAGGGGAAGCTCTCATACCTTTAGTGGGAAATCAGCACAAGGGTGTGGCTCTCCAGATGGCCTATGCTCTAAAGCATGGGGAACAAACAAGAGGAATTAGAGGTTTGTGGTGCAGCTGCAGGGCTATGGTCTCACCATGATCACTGGGAAGTGGTGGGATAGCTCATACTACTGGAGTGCTGCAATCCACGGAAGCACAGGACAGGATAGCAAGGAAGGAGTGATAGGAAGGATAGCAAGCCCTTTGTGTGAGAGAGCAGAATATGCAGGCTGATGAACCAGCTGAAAGTTCATAGCTCAGGATTTGAGGCCCAACCAATGTCATGATATTGTGGGTGTCTGCTATGGACTTCCTGATCAGGAAGAAGAATTAGATGAAGCCTTCTTCCAGTTGTGGGTTCTGGTTTCCTTGGAGAATTTAAACCATCCTGGTATCTGCTGGTTGAGCAATGCAGTAGGGCACAAGTAATCCAGGAGGTTTCTGTAGTGCACTGATGACCAGAGGGAACGTCTGGGGCAAGGACTCAGCAGAGGATAATCAGATCAAGGAACATTTAAATAAACTGGACATGTACAAGTTATTGGCACATGACAAAGTGTACCCATGAGTACTAAATGAGCTGGTGTTGACTGATGTCTTTACAAGGCCACTCAATAACCTTTGGAACATGGCAGTCAGGGGATGTTCTTGAAGACTTGAAGAAAGAAATCATCACTTCTGTCTTCAAGAAGGGTAAGGGATCTTGGAAACTGTCAGCCTTATCTCAACCTCTGAGTAGGTGAGAGAGGAAATAATCCTGGAAACTATTTCCAAACATACGTCTAGAACAAGGGGGTGATTGTGGATAGTCAGCATGGATTTACAAAGGGCAAATCAAGCCTGACCAGCCTGATATCCTTCTTTCATTCGCTGATGGATGAGAGCAGAATATCAGATGTTCTCTGTCTTGTCTTTAGTAAGATTTT
The DNA here is from genome assembly GCF_000691975.1 of Corvus brachyrhynchos. Lineage (NCBI taxonomy): Eukaryota > Metazoa > Chordata > Aves > Passeriformes > Corvidae > Corvus > Corvus brachyrhynchos. The sequence goes on along the minus strand of NW_008239080.1, from coordinate 571,285 downwards.
CAGCACCCTTTTCTAAAACACCCTCATAGACAAACTGAGGAAGTACAGCCAGGTTGGCAGAGGAAACTGGCTGAATTCCAGGTTCAGAGCATTGTGACCTGTGACACAAAGTCCAGCTGGAGGCAAATCACTTGTGATGTATGCCTGGGGTCAATATTATGGCAGTACTGTTTAACATCTTCATTGGTGTTTGGAATGATGGGGAAGAATGCACCCTCAGCAGGTTTGCAGACAACAGAAAACTGATTGGAATAGTTGATATAGTAGGGGGATGTGACACTATTCAGAGGGACCTCGACAGGATGGGGAAATGGGCCATTAGGAACCTCATTACGTTCAACAAAGGAAATGAAAAATCCTGCAGCTGAGGAGGAGTAACCCCATGTGCCATTGCAGCCTGGGGGCTCACAGCTAGAACTCAGTTTTGCAGCTGGAAAGCAGCTTTTGAGGAAAGACCCTAGGATGTGTGTGGATGCTAAGATGAACCTGAGCCAACAATGCCTCCTTGCGTTTAAGAAGACCAACACCATCTTGGGCTGCATTAGGAAGAGTGTTGCCAGCAGGCTGAGGAATGTGATCCTTCTCCCTCAGCAGAGCTGAGTAGCTCTAGTGAGACACATCTGGAGTTTGAAGTCCAGTGCTGGGCTCCCCAGTACAAGAGACATGGAACTGCTGCAGCATGTCTAGCAAGGGACCATGAAGATGGTGAAGGGATTGGAGTGTCTGTCATACAAGGAGAGGCCAAGAGAGCTGAGTGTTCACCCTGGAGTAGAGAAGGCTCAAGGGAGATCTCACTGATGTGCACAAATGCCTGCTGAGAGGGACTGGAGAAGAAAAGGCTAGACGCATCTCAGTGAGAGGATGAGCACAAGCTGAAATAAGGCAAATCTCACTGAAACATGAGAAAAACTTTTTTTCTGCAAAAGTTATTAAACACTGGAACAGGTGGTGCAGAGATTTTGCACAGTCCAAATATCTGGGGATATCCAAACCCCACGTAGATATGGCCCTGAGCAACCTGCTGTTATGACCCCTGCAGTATGTAGGAGAGTTGGACTACGCAATCTCCAAAAGTGTCCTTCAGCCTCAGTTGTTCTGTGACTCTCAGATTTTCATTTCATGCTGCTTATTATGCTGTTCTCTTGCACAAAATGCTCAGTGTGTTTAGTTTGGAACCAGGTGAAGTAACTGGAGGTTTGCCTTCTCACTGAGGACAAACAGCAGCGCTGAGCTGCAGATCTTTCAAGGTGATATAGCCAGAGGCCTCTCTCTGGATTGGAAATAGATTTTCTCCCATTGGTTTCCCATCTCCCCACATTGTACACTGGAACTAGTTTGATACAATTTATAGTGGTGAGGGGCTAGAGAGAGTCTGAAGGGTCTTCTGACCTCTTCTCAGGCTTCCCAATAGTGCTGTTTATTGCATCATAAATGTATGTGATGTGACTGGTGCAATACGGTGGTTCAGTCCTTCCCTCGCCCTCTCTTTAGACCAGGACTGCATCCATCCTTCCCAGCACACTGGTTCACTAAAATGCACTGCACCACAGGGCCAGCTGAGCAAAGTTTAACTTCTTGTCATAACAGTGAAGGAAAACAATATGCCAAGGTTTTTCATGCATTTGATGAGACTGAGGTCTGTGTTGAAATAAAGAAACCCACTCATTTAATGTTAATTACAAAAGTAATTAAAGTCTTTATATTGAATTTGTGCTACAGTGACTAAGGGTGTAATCAAGATACTTTACTCATGAAGAAAATGAAATGTAAAATCTTTTCATTATTGCTATAAATATTGCAAACAGAACTAGTGGAGGCAACAACAGACGAACACCAAAGCTTATTAATCAATAAAAGTAAATCACCTGGAAAATGGAAACGAATTCACAAGTCATTTCAGACTGGCTTTGTGGGGGATATTCACTATGCCCCACTCATTATCTAAACCTGGGAGAAGATCCTGAAAATGTGGGGAGTATAACAGATTTTTCATACCCTGTCTAAGTTTGATCCTGTATCTCTTAACTAACCAGTGTAAGGGCAAGTTCATATAATATAAAGAAAGGATTGAGCTGTATAAACTTGCAGTGGAATATGCAATGCTGGAGCCTAGCATAAGAGGGATCTGTTGTATATATTGGGTAAAATTAGGTATTCCTGGGGTTTATAGCTCTCATTACTGGTATTCTATATAAAAATAAATGTTATTTGAATTATTCAAGATGTTATCAACCCAGACCCTTGTCTGGAAAAGGATACATCACATACTTGGAATCAAGGTGGTTCCTCATTCTTGGATTCTGAGAGCCTTCAGGGTGTCATACCAGAAGACACAGTAGATCATCTTGTGTGCTGTATGTGCTGTGGCACTGCTGAGCAGATTAAAAAAACCCCAAACCCTTGCATGCCTTGTGCATGCCTAGCTGTGTGCCATCAGGTGATAATCATCACAGTGCTCTGGCAGCATGCTGAGCTGGGTCCCTTGCTCAGAAGTAGATGTCAGCAATATATGAAGAGCTAGATCCTATCAACTACAAATCTCCACAGCTCCACAAACAGTGGTGTGGCAATATCAGTCTGCATCACATTGAAAGCTGGTCCTTAAATGGCATTTTCAAAGGGGTTTTTCCTGGGTTTCTGCTTAAATTCTGCCATGAGCAGCATTTCAAAGCATCATTGTGGAAGGTCTGTTCCATATTTCTCAGGCCTAAAGCACCACACAGTCAATTACATACCTGCAGCAGTAGCAGAAATGATGAATTCTGCTGCATGGGTATTCACATAAAAATCACATCAACCTTTTCAGTTGTCACATTTCTAAAGAATCTTGGACCAAGTTCTCAGTTTCTATTTATCTTCCATATTATATCTGCTTCAAAGCCTGCATAGCTAATGTCTTGCAAATTTATAAATGACTGAAGTTTTGCTTTATCAGCTGGGCTATGGATCACCAGAATCAATGCTTCAATATGATTTGGTTTTAATCAGCTGTCAAAGCTCCAGTGCAATGGTACTCATTGAAAAGCTACTCATTTCTTTTCTTAGTGTGAACTGGTATGGCTTTGGGGACATAATGCTGTTGTTCTCTTTTCTGAAGTTCCCATTTTTAATGGTCAAAATTCTGCATAAGTTCCAATTTTTTAAATTATGTCTCTGCAAATTTAACTTAAGAGTATTTATTGACCCAGGTATTTCTTTCTTGTGGCAAATTGTAGATCCTGCAATTTTCATGTGCAAGATTTTTTAAGATGATTTGGCTATATTTCACATAAGTATGAAATCCTACGTCTTCTATGTAAATTGGAATTCCTCCTTTCTAAGAAAGAAATAGAGATACTAGAACTAATCTACACTAATTAAAGTAATTCATATATTTATAATGCAATAGTTCTTTAGTGTTAAAAATGTAAAAATAACAGTCTTTTTTTCTGGATTGGAAATTTAGAAGCCAAAAAACCAACATGAATTTCACAGGAAAGTGGAAACCCATGAAACTAACAAGTCTACACTCAAGATAGTGACATGTTTTTACAAGTATTAATATTTTTTTAATGGTTATTGATAACATCATGCTGTGGAGCACCTTGACATAAGGGTAATATTTTAAATCTGGGTTTACAAGGAAGACTAGTTCATCTCTTTATTTAAAAACAGGGAGACTTCTGTGTGTGCTTAACAAACAGCTACCTTAATTCAGCTTCCTCCTAGAGGAGTAACTGATCTTTTTCGACACACAGAGATATTCTAAACAAAAATCTAAACTCCTTATCTTGTTTTTACGTACACCAAAAGCTCGAGCTGTTGGAAAACTTCTCAGTCTTCATGTAACTGTGTTGAGTAGCAATAGTATGACTGCTACTTTGCTTAAAATACAACAACTAAAATAGAAAAACATGGATACAGGAACAAACAATGCAAGCCTTGAAAGATGATGCAGTTTTATTACAGTGCATTGTGAAATTTGTAGTTATTGCAAATTCCCTAGCAGGGTTATCAAGGACTTCACAAGACTTATCAAGAGCTTCACAAACGTGGACAACTGTGTTGCAGCTGTCATCAAAACTGATAAATGAAGAAGGGGGTTTTTTAAAACTTCAGGATGGTAATAGTGTTCATTCTTGAAAAGAAAGTATTTGCGCAACAAAAAGCCTAATCAAGATTTTGAGGCAAAGCCATAGGGACAAAGCCTTCTCTAAACTTGTTTAGAGAATGAGGCAGGAATTGTAGAAAGATAAAGAATGCTCTTCTCACTTGCCTAGTTTATTACTGCTCTGGGAAATTACTCTGCCCCATAGTTTTTATGTGATTAGTGACAACTCATTTCAGACATGTCTTTGTTGGTGACCATATGCTGCCTGTTGCATGGGAGTTTATTGTGTCTTGATGCTGTGAATTCAATCTCCCTATCATGTGGAAAGTTTGGAGCAGAACTCACACATGATTCTTTAAGGTTCTCATTTGTTTAGCCCAGTGACAGTGTTAGAGACTGCACAGTTGCATGGTTGCTGAGTTCACCACACAAAACGTTGTGATGGCACATGGAAAAGCTTTCTCTGCGAAAGCAGAGAGGATAGTGAGTGCTTTGTGGCTACAAAAGATAAACTGACCATCTCGGGGGGGGGGTCATAATATAATAAATACTTGTGCTGGGACATTGAAAAGACCTTTTTCATTCAGTTTCAGGAATTTTTAGGAACTGTTTTGTTTTCAGAAAGAGTGATGAATAGAATTCATTCCTCAGTTTTCTTATTCTCTTTCTGCTTCAGTATCACCATGAACTCTTTCCTACCAGGCATTATTGTCCATTATACTCTTTTTTGTACTCCAGGCAGGTGACTTTGTCTTGAGTCATGCCTGATGGCCAACAAACTTGCAGCCTCCCTGCATCCTGGACAGTCTAGCTAATTTCTCCCAAATGCAGAATAGGCAAGAGGTGCAATTCCTGGGAAATACTGACTTTCTGCCTCTGAGCTGGAGGCAAAATAGTAATATTCAGGAAATGTACAATCTATTTAGCAATAGGGGCTGCGAGTGAGTGCAATGTCACTTTGCAACAAGAAGGTTTCCTGGTATCTTAACAGTTGATCTCTTTGAAGTCTTTTAATATGAGAGGTATGACTTAAAGAAGTTGTTTTACCAAATTGACAAGTACTCAAAAGAATTGACAGGTACTCTATGTGCCAAATAGAAGGATCACCTCACTGGAATCTTTCAGTGAGACACTGGCCACTTCTCAAAGTGAAATGAATTTATAATTTTTTTGTTGTTGCTGTTTTTGGGGGGTTTTTTCTTTTTATTTCCTTCAAAAGGGCCAGGCAATCTGCCATGGTATATCAGGTGGAACTTAGAACAGATAAAAGAAGAAATTTGACTATGGGCAGAAACCAGGCATGTAAAATTTCTCCCTAAATTTTTCATGTTTGATGATCAGAACAGATTCAGGTAACAGGCAAGGCATTTTGCATCTAAAATCTCCACAGTGCAAGCATCCACTGCAATACTTGAAGTAATTTGCCAATCCTACTTTGTTTCTGATTATCCAAATCACTGCAGCTAAAAACTGAACACCAAAAAAGTTTTATTGGCTGTGCACTTCCCAGTTTCATTAAAGAGAGAAGCATATTGAGCATGTACTGCGATTAGTTAATATTGCTGCTCAGGTGATCTGTCTTGGGGCAAGGACAGGCACTCTGATGTTACCTGAGTCACAGCTTTTGCTTTTTGCAGGGGGGAAATAGGGGGCAGTAGCCTTCAAGTTATTACCATGAAGTCAAGATATATGAAAACATTTTAGATAAGCTGCTTAAAAAATAAAATGTATCCTCTTTACCCCCGGAGAGTATATTACAGATGGAAACTTCTGGTTCTGAGGTCATTTATGTACAACACCAAGGTTAAGCTAGAGTAATTAATGTTCTAATTATTCATTATCTAAAGATAATGATTTTTGAAAATCCGTCATTATAAACTGCTTTATGTGTCTGTCAGAGAGGGAGGGAGATGGAGTCTTTAATCCCTTCAGAACATCTGTACATGAAAAATGTGCTATGGAGCATTGCTTCTGCATTTTTAATTATCCAATTATGTTTCCACTTTCAAAGAAACTGTCACATCACCAGCAGTCTTTCTTAATGATTTAAAAAAGACTGAAAAATTATTTTAATTGGTTTTTTCATTTAATTACTGCAGTTGATAAAGATGAAATGTAATCCATAAACTTTTAGTTTAAGAACATTATGCTAATATTTTAAACAGGCAGTACTTGTTCTTTTTAGATTAAAGAAATGTAGGAAAATAGTTTTAGCCATGGCTCAGACCTCAGAGTACCTCTCACTTGCTTTATCTTCATTTCAGTTTACTATATTTTTAAAAATTTTATCTGCATTTTTTTTTGTTAGTCCTGACCTTGCACTGTCCCGTTTAGCTTTTCAGATTCTTCTCCTGCATTTCCTATTTTGTTGCTATTGCCTGTTGCTATTATTTACTTTTGTAATGGAACAGCAAGCAATCTACTTCATATCAACGAAATGGGATTTTTTTCATGAAGAGCAGTGAGACCACAGGTACTTCAGTACCTCATGATTTAGAGGGAAAAAAGCAACATGGGAAAAAAAGCAACAGGGAAAATAATGTTACTCCTGAATATCATGCAAAGAAAGAAAAACTGAGGAATTCAGCTTTTTTGATACTGAAGAAAGTTTCCTTCAGTGTTGAGCTACACATTTTTGTATTTTTCATACACACACCCCCACCCCCAGTATCTATTTTCTTGATACAGGTTTAACATTTACATCCTTTCTATGTTTGGTACAGGTTAACAGAATATGTACATGACTATGTGCAGTCAAATTTGGGTCATTTGAGCTGTTTACCTTTTGATTCACATTAGCCTTTCCACATCAGCATTAATAGCAATAGTTAATCCTGAACAGTGCTCCTGGGGTCGCTGCTTTTGTGTTGGTTTCATTTTATGATTCATGTCATTAGCTGGCTTCAGGCTGATGGTGCCTTGGGTATGTGCAGGCAGACACACAGGCTCCCACATACAGAGACAATTGCTCTGCTTGTTTCAGAGAATATAAATTAACTTGAAATGTTCATGGCAAATAATAAAAATCTGCTTATCTTTTGCTTGGAAAATAGTTAAAATCTGCTTATCCTTTGCAATGTTCAGACTTACTTTCTGAATTGTTATTCTTTCGTTTCATGGAGAAATGCTAGTTTTGCAAGTTTAAAAAATAGAAATCAGTCAGAGCTGTGAAACTTGCACAATTCAGTGGTCAGTGTGCTGCTGAGAAAAGCATTTTCACAACCCAGATTATGATATACTGTATTCCAATATGGAAATTTCCTGATCTTCCAAAGTAGGAGTTTAACCAGTTAAGCTCCCAGAGGAGGCTTCTGTAAGGCAATCTTCCTCAGCCCTTGCCTCGGTGAGAGTTTGGGGCTGGGGTGTCATCCCAGAGGGAGCATCTGTGTCACTGAGTGGCACTTCCATACCATATAGGAATATTGTCAGCAACAGATACAACCTACAAATTACTGATCTGCAAATATCTTAATACACCAATAGGACTCTAATATAGTGACTTGACAGCAGGAGCAAGGGGGTTTTTTTTAAACCTAATAGCTATTTCATAGATCTAATGCATGATTAATGTGCATGTTAAATCAATATGTAGTTCCAGTTGGTACAGACTGTACGAAATTACTATTTAATGATGGTCTAAAAAATTCTTTTGACTAATTATAATATAGGATATATGTTTGTCCTTTGGTTTGTAAAGCCCCATGCTTCAATTAATTTATTAAATGCTAATGAATATTTATAAATATTTATTAAAAATTGTACTGTAATTTATCTTGTAGAAAATGTTCTATATCATATGTAAATATAACTATATTTTCTTCAAATGACAGAGAAATTTGTAGATAAGTAATTGTTTGTATTTATTGATTATATATCATACAATACTAATAACAAGACACTTATTTTTAGAAATGTAATGTTTTTCATTATAAAAATATCTTCCCTTTGGTCCAGAACTATCATGCATTTAGGAGATTGTTAGTATTCATGAGCTACCTCATTGCAAAAGGGTGCCATAGGGGCTATGAATTAGTACGTGATGCTGCATTCAGCAGGTGAGAGGAGAAGGGCAGGAGCTTGTGCTGGTGGGGGCCAGGGATTCTGCTGAAAGATTCAAGTTGCTGCAACTGTCTGCAAAGAACTTAAAACATCATCTACACAGCAAGGAGTACAGGGCATCATTTATTTACTCATGGCTTGCATTACTGGAAAAATGGGTGGAGAAAAAATGAGGGATCATAAAAATAAATACCTAAAGTATTTTTTTATACATCATCAGTAATTCTAAGAGAATGAAGGAAATGCTGTAATTTTAGCAATGGCTAATCATTTCAGAATTTTTCTGTGAAAGGATATACTTCCAGCTATTACATAGGTGAGTTTATGATCAAGTGTTTTTCTAGCTTTCTTACTACTGTCTTATTATCTTTCTTTTTCAGAGGGAATGTGCAGGTATTTTATGTAATCACTGAGAGATACTGAGTGTATATCTGTATGCCAATTTTCTCAACTCAAATGATTTGTCCAGTATGCTTTTATGGATCTTGAATGCCTATATATTAGTTATCTGTACACAGAAAGATATATAATGATTTTATACCGGTACTTACCTTCGTTTCAGTTCAGTTTGTTTCAGTTAATATAAGCAAGTATAATCCACAATGCCCTTGTAGCATGCTCATCTTATCGAATTTGTTTCAGGGTTAATTTTTATGCTATCTTGTAACTCAGACTACTTTTTGATTAAGTTTTTTGTCTTAATAGCTCATTCTTCCTGCCCACTGATGCAACCTTCAGGTAGGGGCAGCTTGCAAAACTGAATGTGTTGCTTTCTTTCAAAACTCTGATAGCTCACGTGTAAATACAGTCTTGATTTTGCCTCGTGTAGTTCAGATACCACTTTAGATGGGATCTATCTCAGCTGCATAAGTTTTGGCAGGAAATATAATCATTTTTCTCTTGGTAGAGGGAGCAGTGTCTTCCCCACTGATGCAGGAACCTCGGGGTAGTGTCTGACCCCAGTGCTGGGGAGGCTCCTCTGCTCTTTCTGGGGTCAGAAGGAGGTTTTCTTTATAGGTTATAGTAAATTTTAAAAAATTAAGTTAAAAATCCAGTGATTCTTTTTACATGCTGAATATCTGTGAAGTAATACACAGGCCCATATAGATTGTCTGTAACCTTCTTAATATGCACATCAATTATGTTGCTATGACTGTAATTAGAAATCCTTAGAAATAACATAAGACTTTTGCTGAACTATTCATCACAAGAATTGCTAAAAATCATAAAATAATTGTAAATAAAAACTTAGTGAATTAGTTAATTTATGACTAAATGGACTATACTGATAAATATATTACTCTTCATTATCCTGCTACAGAAAACTATATTTATTTATTTTGTTATGAGAACTACATATAATTTAATAATTTACCAATTTTATCCACAAGCCTGCAAAAACTTTCATCTGCATTTAAATGAATGTGTTAATAATCCCAGCAAGTCCAGAGAAGGAAATAAAAATTTAGTTATGTTATTACCAGAATGGTTAAGTTCAAAGGGATATATTCATGCAGGTCCTTTTCTTCTTTGTGCTTCATAAATTAAACTCTAACAGTAGTGAAGAAAGCAAGAGTGTGAGCTAGGAGCTTTTTCTTCAAGTGATAACCAGTAATGTAATGGAAAAGTATTGTGTTCTAAGGGTACTCAATTAGATGGTATAAGAATGCTGAATTTTAAATGCCCATTCTTTTGAGACTGTTTCAGTTAATGAAAAATAATAAACTAGCACAGGGATTAGATGAACGCATAAAAAACTTAACCTGTTTGCTTTTTTATGACAAGAGGAAGTATTGGACAGCTGTAGTATCCTTGGTCCTATCCCATTATACCCATTTCTAGTAAACTAATAGCTATTTTGTACTAGTACACTAGAATATATTTCCTAGAAAGGTAGGGCTTCGTATTTGCAAGGTAGAAACAAGTATAAGATTAATTTGAATTCTAAATTTCTCTGTTTTTTTTTTAATTACGATAAATCTTCTAGTTCCCTCTAGCTGTTGCAAAGAATCAAAAATAAAATTTATATGTCTTTGAAAAAAGCAAATTTTCTATTATTCAGAAAGTTCCCATATTCCCTGAATTAGTGAATTAATGCATCAAAAATGGTTTTTTTCCAAAAGTTACAATACTATCTTGTCTTATTTCTCAGCTGATGGACATCAGTGCCTCCTAAATACATACTAAACAAAGTGAAATTACAGCATTTCAGGTAAATTGTTAAAAAAAAAAAAAAGGTGAAGGCTGGCACAAAAACATAATGATTTTAGTATTTTTATAAACACCTGAAATTCAGTAGAGCAAATTCAATAATATGGCAAATAATTCTTTAATTGCATGGCAGATTTTATAGTCCATTGAACTTTAGTGCTGGAAATTATAGGTTTATCAATCAGTATGTCAGCAAAGCACATGTTAATATAGTTCAAGTGTCAACAGGTGCTCTCAAAAGAAGTATTTGCTGTTTCTTTCCTCTCTCTTCCTGACATATCGATGCATAAACTCAAGAATTGATAGAATTGACCACTCCATGGCTCAAAATGGGAACAAAATAACTACAGAATGCTTTGTGTAGGGGCCATTGTTGGCAATGTAGAAACAGTCACTGAAATCCAATTCCAAGTGCTGTTAGAAACAAATTATCCATGTGGAAAGGAGTTGTCCATGTTGACTCAAAGTAGGAAGTAGGATCCCTCAGAATGAGGCCTGTGTGGTTCTGCCCTCTCCTCGAAATGGTGAAGTGTCTCTTGCTGCAGAGAAGAAACCAGTTAACAGTGTTGCCTTCTATCACCCTAGAGGCCTTTTCTTTGATATTTGTATATATATATGTGGAAGACGGTATTTTTTGAGTTGGTTTGGTTTTGTTGGTTTTTTTTCCAGCTAAAATTCTTCCTAGAATGATTGAATATGTCTGTGTGTACTCTCACATTTATGTGAGAGAGTGCATGCTGGGTGAGAGTGGTGATAAAATACAAAGGAATTCTATACGGAAACATCAAAATACATACTCATGTTTTTGCTTTGCAAACCCAAATGCCAGTCAATACAGTTTCTCTGGGACAGGAGGGAACACGACAGAACCTATTTTAAGCTCAGTGTACCTCGGGTAGTGCACTAAAATGTGTTCTTGAATACTTTAGTGCATCAAGCAGCTTGTACTGTTTGATGGTGGCAGCTGTTTTTTTTATCTGAGCTTAACAGGAGCAGATCCTAAGTGCTGAGGGTAGTTAAAAGCCTATGCAGAGGTTGATACTGGTCTTTCTATTAAGTGTTGTCTATTCAAAGACTTTACTTTTCCAGCTTCATTTTCAAAAGAATACTGTCTATTTTTACGTGCTCTTACCTATGGTCACACATTAGTAACTCTTGGTAACTGCCAGTAAAACAGGGATACACTGTTTTAATTATAGCTTAGGGATACAGTTTTTTATACTTTCCTGGATCTGTCTTGGGACAGGAGTGATTTGAGCTCCAGCAGGGCCCAGATCCATAGAAGTGACAGGATATCATCTCTTCTCCAATTGACCCCTTCATTTCCACCTGGCCTGATTTTCTATCTGTCTGAAACTTGGCATGACATAAAGAAGCCTCTAACCCCACTCTTTCTAATTTTGACTGGGGGAGAGGGAGTGAGGGGTGGATGTGAATGAGGGACAGGAGCAGGCCATTGCATCTGCTGGGAAGGGAACTTGCTGGGAGAGACAGAAGGACTGTTGGTTAACAAATAAATTTGACTTCAAAATACAGAATTACTGAAAAAAAATTCCTGAAATTAGCATGTAGGTCTACTAATCAGCAATACAAGATCAAGGAATTTCCTACATGCCTGGCTGATTTAACAACTGCATCTGAAGTGAGTCCAGCTGCAATTTAAATTTCTGTGTTTCTACAGAGTGACAGCTAACTTTATATTGCCATTAGAGCTAGGGCATTGCTTGGTCATAGCAGTAGGACTGTGTATTAGTGTGTCCTGTGAGTATTTGAGACTGTTTTCTAGACTCTGTGTGTGAACACTTTATCCTGCCTCTATGTACAGGGGCAGAAAAAGGGTCTGTATAGAAACATTCAAATGCAATGCAATAGCTAAAGGAACTCAAACAGAACTGACAGAGCTGTTCATCTTTGTCAATCAATGAAGGTTCCAGTGGGTTATTAGGAATTTTGCCTCAAAATTATTTTGCCTTCATGCTGTGATTATTGCCCTTACCTTTAATGAAGTGAGAGAGTGAAGACCTAAAATATACTACATATTACATTATCTCTGTGAAAAGTATGAAAATTTAGATGATGGTATCTTCATTTCTATTTGGTCTTAAGGCTTTGGTGAACAGTACTGATAGATGTATATGTTAAACTACTGGCCTGTGTTAATTTTGTTTGGTTCTAAAATTGCTGTTTTATTTGTTTCTGTATTGTGGGGACATAGACAGGGAAGCTTCAAATAACTTTTAAATGTCTCTCTTTCTGTCGCTCTGAAAAACATGGGAAAGTGTTCATTTTATTTATTTCCCTCAAAGAAGTGGAGAACAAGCAATAGTACTAGAAAGATGTACTGTGAGGGGCATCGAATTAAGCTTTACTTGTGAACCAAATAAATGGAAATGTATCAAAACTTTAAATTAATTTACTGATTAAAAAAAAAGGCTTTTGGAAATGCTGTTGCACAGACAAATTAACATGTTTGTTTTTACTTTGTAACTGTAGTACATTTACTCCTAAAATGCAAGGCAGACGGATGGGGACTTCAGGGAGAATCACTAAGAGCACAAGTGTGAGCGGAGAGATATATAAGCTGGAGCACATTGATGGGAGTCAGTCGGACACGGCTGTCGGCATGGTTGGAACAGGTGGGAAGAAAAGGCGTTCCAGCTTTAGTGCCAAAGTGGTTGCCATAGTGTCTCGAAGGAGCAGGAGCACATCTCAACTTAGCCAAACAGGTGAGTGAGACACACTCTTTGGAAACAGGACTCTCACCAAACATGGTTTACCATTATTTCATCTGTGGCACCTGTGTTACATGTGTATGAATATAGACCGCTCAAGAGAGATTTTCCAGCTGTAAATAAATTTCTGAGATACTAATTTTCTTTGATTATTAAACATTTGCAAGAAAAAATATACAAATGCCTTTTAGAATATGTGCCATAGTTGCTTTCTGTCCTGATCAATGAAAAGCGTTGTCTCTTAGAAGCCTTGTTCACAGGTAGGCCAGGAAATGCAGAGAGAGATGTGTAGGTATCAGCAGTGGATAAGTGTTTGGCAAAGACCACTATTTATATGTATAGGAAATTTCTTTAGCAGAAGAGTTGAGTGTGAATGTGGGAACTGAAATCTGAGCAAATGAATGGCAGTTATGCAACTGGGATAAAAGGTTGTACCTGTTGTGGCATAAAATATGTTTTTAAAAACTACCTTTGTTTTCTTAGCTGAGAGTAAATCCAATGCTTTAATTTTTTTTAAGTAACACTGGCAAATTGGGGTCAGTGATTTCAGATAAATTAGATGACAGCATGATGGTTCTTTAGGAACATAAGCCTTCCAACTCTCTATTTCAACTTCAGAAATCTTAAAAGCTTCCTATCAGCATAGCCTCCAGGAACAAAAGCTCATACAAAAAGATACAAAAGGGAAGAAGAATGTTTTACAGTCCCTGTCCTGCTCCTGAACCCCAGTGAAGACTTTTGCTTTTGTCTTCAGTGGGAGCAGGACCTGACCCCAAGGGTTCTTTCTTGCTAAAAGAAGAAAAACAAAGAGGAAAAGCTTCAACCTAGCATAGAATGCACTCATATTTCAGCATTCCTCTCACATAGTCAGGGTATCTAAACTAAGCTAAGTAACAATATTGTTTATTTGTATCATCAAATATTTCACCCCTTTTCCCTGGTTTTCTTTTATTGCCAGATGAGCAGTAGACTTGATTCTTTCACAATGTAAAGCTTGGTCAGCTTTAACAAAAAGAGTGTTATACTTTTCTACACTACTCATGAATTTTAAGCTAGAAAGTATATAATCATGGAGTTGAACCAAATGATAAATGAAACAGGTCTGTTTTAAGCCCAGAACTGTAATTAATATTGTGTTTCTCAAGAATACACTGTGACTAAGTATGAGACTCGAATATAGATAGTTGCATACAATAAGATGCTATTTTAGATATGTCAGAATCAATGGCGTGCTCTGTAATTAATAAAAAGTGGTGTTGTATTGTAGACAGGATTTCTAGGTTGATGTTTTAGTCCACTTCCTATATATACTTATATTAAGTATTTTACAGAATGGTTTTTTTGGTTTGATCTGGCATTCCTTTCTAGCTCCTAGGTCTCATTGAAATAGGAATTGCTGTGACAGACCAAACCTTTGCTCTATCTTACTCAGTAGTCCAGCTCTCACTGGGAACAAGGACTGTTAGCCCAAAGGGAAGGCACCAGACACAGGATGACTTGCCTTGCAGAAGCCCTGACTCACTCTTGTCAGTGAACTTATTAAATAACTTAAAATCTGAGCTGTGACTTCCAAATATTTCTCAGTATCATCTATTTAAAGCTCAGATTTTTGTGTTCTTCATAGAAAGCTACTATAAATCTCCAAATTTTGCTTGATGTAAATTTCAAAGCAATAGGAATTTTGCAAGGAATGGAACTTCTTAACTTGTAATGAAACTCAAAGAGCATATCAAGTATGAAAAATATGGTTATATATTATTCATGATTGTAAAACAGTTCAGAATTGTATTTACTATGTCTTGTGGTGGCTCAGGCTTAGACTACTATCTGTGGCATAATCAGAGCAAATAAAACGTGTCATTTTTTGTCAGTCACTACTTTTGAATTTTGTCAGAAATCAGTGAATTAACACATTTTTTTAGAACAATATACAAATGAGACTTGATAGATTTTCCAAATGATGTTGTAGACTAAATACTCATATGCTAAATCATGGACCCACTTCCCTTCTTTCCTTTCTATATTATACAAAATGGGAGGAGAAACCTAAAAATGTCTATTTCATTTTAATGTGTGGTGCAACTTACTAATGTCTCCACTATTGAGAATTAAAGAAAATTTCTGTTATGACAATATAATATAAACTGGGTACTTCTTTAAAATTTATTATGTGAAAATTGGTCCTAATAGCCAAGTTCTGAAGTTTTAGAAGTGATGTGGAGATATATGGGCCTCCAAAAGTGGTGCCAAGTATGAACTTCTGGGACAGATCTTCAGGAACTGAAGGTGTGCTCTTGATGCAGAATATGTATTTTAAAGGAGTATAAGAAATATAAATGTGTAGCCTCCATAGGTTGTTCAGGTTTTTTCCTATGACTTACATGATCAATAAGTAAGGCAAGCATGACACAGGTAGTTATTTGTTTCTGAAAACTCAAAATAAAAGATCAGAAATAAAAAGGCAGATTTTTTTGAAAAGCGTAGGTTCCATGTTTTTATGGAATGAGTAGATCTGAAATTCTAGTTTACTACTGTCTTCAAGCCAATAAAGTTCATTACCATCTCACTTTTTTCACTTGAAGAAATGGTCAAAAAGGGCTGAATTTGACTTTCTGTAGATAATTCTTCCTTTTAGCATACTGCACACGTTTGATGTTACTTAAAAATGAAAGTGGTGTGTATGGAACTGCTGCAAGGTAGCTATTATTTATAAGATTTGCTTTTCTATTCAGTTGAAAAAGGAGTGTGTGTCTGTGTGAGCCTGTGCATACATGTTTGTGTCTGTACATATGGGGCAGATCCACTTGCATGTTGGAGTTAGAAGGACCTGTAATCATTATTTTACACCCCCTGTTCAATGCTATTGGAAAGTATTCAGAATATGTGCCTTATAGATGGTCAGTGAAAGAATTGGTTTCTATTTTTATGTAAATCTGCAATGGAACTATGTATATTTGCTGCACCTTCCTTTTGTTCATGTTTAAGATTTCATAATACTTCTAGTAACTGTTCTGTGAAATCTGTGCTTATTATGTATTTGTTCATTGTGCCCACAAATTGGATAGGTTAGATAGTTCATCAGAAAACGCTTGTAATCTTCTGACAATATTCCTAATAAAAATCCAGCTTTTCTTAGTTATCATAGTAAAAAAGAAGAAAAGGAAAAGGGAAAAAAAAGAAGCAAAACTCCCAAAATGACCACAAGAAATTGAAAATAGCTCCAGGCATACATAAGCATTTAGTTATAATCCAACTTTTCTAGCTTTCTTTGTCAGCCTTATTTTGGAAAATAAATATATACATATATACAGAATAAATATAGAACTGCAAATTTTCTGAATACAGCAACTAAACTTTAAATCACAGGAAAATTATAGGAAACTAGATTAGGATAAGAAATCATCATCTGTTGTCTTGATTTTGTGTTACAACTCTCTATTCCCCTCTACAGAAAATCTTATCTTATAGTTTCCATACCAGTGAGTGACTGAGGCCAGTATTGATCATTCTACATTTTGATTTGGGGTTCTAGGTTTGTTTTGAATGAGATGAAAACTTCTGTAATAGGAAGGAAGAATTTTATTACAGAATTTATACCATATATAGAGACATAATAATGCATTTTAAAGTGGATAGAGGTAATGGGGAGGGGTATCATCAGTAAAATGAGTTCTGGAGAAAAGGAAAACTTCAATCGCAGATAAATAGAAGTATTGCTATCCCTGGACCCCTCTCAGTTCTCCTGGTACATGCAGACAACTGCCTTAAGAAAGGAAAACAATTCCTCCCCTTTGCATTCTATTCCCTGGTCAGCAGATAGTGCTCCAGAAAGATCATCTGTTTGTAGGAGCATACTTTTCTTCTCTTTAAGTGCCAACAATGGCTTGCAACTATTTTGACATAGGTGAGAGTGGAAGAGATGCAGAGAAGGAGAGCTAAGAAGCTTAGAAGAATGGACAGCATTTCTAGTGTGACATTATACTAATACCAGGTCAATTTTCTACATGAAAATACCTTGCCATGTTTATGGTGTGAACCACAATGAGATTTTTCTTACATAGAACCAAAGTTATTTATTTTCCATCTTCTATTGGTGAAGGTCAATGTCAACAACCTGAAATGAAGCCATGGGCATTAACATTTCAGAGACAGATTACATACCATGAAGCAGAGCTGAAATCAAGTGTTGTCACAAGGTGAAAACAGAATGACAAAAAACCCTTTTCACTTATGTGTATCTCTGGTACTTGGAAGGAATCTTGAAGTGTTTGTCTGCTTCCCTGAGGAAGTAACTTGCAACCTGAGCAAAAATATGTGACAATCTTATAACATATTTCCCTATGTAAAAAATGGAATATCCTGCTAAAGTGTATTTTCTGTAATTTGCCCTATAAAGAAGTGGCTTTCTCTGCGTTCTTTTGAATTAAGCACCAAATTCCCAATTCCAGATTAGATAATGTCATCTAAGTGAGGAGATTGTCACTGAGCAGTGACGTTCTGATAATCGTGCACCCCACAGAATATGGATGTTCCTTTTGCGAGCTCACTGCAGCTTGAAGAACTCTTCTTCATCCAATTGATTGCCCCACGCTTCACCTTCCAAGACTGGTATCAAGAAGGCTTTCTCTCATGGTTGGATGACTGAACTTAAGGTAAAGATTTAGAAAAGAAAACCTCATCCATTGCTTTGCTGATGGAGAATAGGATGGTTCACTGGAGGTGCTTAGTGACTGTTAACAAGCACCTCTATGCTGTGTTAAAAATAACCTCGCTTGGGAAACATGGAAATTCAAGCAAAGCAATGCAACCTTCCAGGCTTAGGGCTGTATCATTTCAGAGTAGACACTGCTATTTAAAAAAAACCACAAAAAACACAAAAGCCCACAAAAACCCCAAACAAACAAAAACAAAACCAACCACAAAGAAACCAGCCAATCAAAAACCAAAACCACAAAACCCTACCCCCCAATTCTGTTAATCTCTTTTTCTCAGTCTCTTTTTTGGAAATGCCAGTAGGACTATTCTTCTGTCCATCCTTGTAGTAATTTTATGATATAATGAATAATGAATAATTCCTACAGGTCTAGATAATATGGACAGAAAAAGCAGATAATAAATAAGAAATAAAATATACTGGAGGGCAGAGGGCTTTGGGATAAGGATGGGTTGTTCGTTGTCTTTCTTGAGAACATAATTTCTTCTTTCCATAATTCTGTTATTTTTTTACAAGGGTTGTGACAACCTTTTGATGCAGTGGTCAGGTTTTTTTTTTTTTCCCTGACATTTCATATTGATTGCTTGATTGATTGAATGACAAGGATGCATTTCTGAGTATGATTCTTGCACCTCATAACATGACTTTATTTTTTTATAACTCTAGTGAAAGAAATTCTGCTTATTTGATAAGAAATGAGTGCTAGACAAAAGTTCAAAGGACTTATTTTATCTAGGATTCAGTAAATCATCTATTATTATTAGACTGGATAGAAAGCATGGGAATCAGTAAGGAATACTGGATGTCAGGAAGAAACTGGTTAGGAGGGAGGCATCAACTGGTTTTATTAAAACAAGCCAGAGAGTGTCTGCTAGTTGAGTTTCCAAGACAAAACCCATGGGCAGATTTTGTTAATATTTTATTGACAGCTAGCATTTATGCTGCTAGAATATGATGATGAAACAGATTTAGTGTCAGTTCCTGGTAATCTAGGGGAAGGATTCTTGGGAATGGTCCTGTGCATGGCCACAAGTTAGACCCGATGATCCTTGTGGGTCCCTTCCAACTCAGCTTAGTCTGTGATTCTATGACTGATGAACTTCAGGATAGAATAGTAGAACTCAGAAAAACTGTGACAATGCAGATTGCAAGTTCATTCCTTTCAGAATGAGTAATGAAAATTTCCAGATTAAAAAAAAGGCACAAGAGTTTTTGAATCTAAAGGACAACACCATCAGAAACTGTGCTATAATAACAAACAGGTATAAATTACTTACAAATAACTTTTATATTTGTGTCAAAATTACAGTAAAGTTTCTCACAGTCAGAACAGAGAGTGAAGTATCTTAAACCTCTCAGAGCATATAGCACAGTAGGGAAACAGTCTTTTTTTCTTGTTGTTTGTTTCTTATCTAGCATAATACCCTTTTGCTGTTTTCATTTTTCTGATATTACTTTTTTGTATTGCTATCTCTTGTTCATCCAAGTGGAATGCTACAAGATATCAGATTTTCTAATGGCAAATTCAGAAAATTTTCTTGGAATTCAGAATTACCATGAGTCTTACCGCTACAGTTACCTCACCAGTTTAACCTGGTCCTCTGTAATTCACACGTTGTTCTCTGTTTTTTCAGAGGAGCATTTCCAAGTACTTGCTTGTGTTGGGCATTTATCTCTGCAAGAATGCTTAGTATGAGCATTGAGCATACTAAACATACTAAGCTCGAGCTCATACACATGAGCTTCCTTACCTACAGATATCTCTGTTTTGTTATCTTTAGTCTGTATGGTTTGAAAATCTTTTCCTTAACTTTACTCTGTGTGTACTTGAAAAGTAACTTTCAGCAGCTTAGCAGAAGTGTAGTGCTCTGTCCTGCAGCTCCCTCATTAGCCTTGTTTGTCTGTTTAGTATTATCTCTGTGTGAGTCTTCCCTATCTGGGTTGTTTTTTTCCCCAGAGCAGGCCCTTAGAGCTTGCTCTGCATAGTTGTGATGATCTATGAGGACAATGGCTCTATTGCACAAAAAGAAGAATGCAGGGAGATGGACATTTAGAAGATTTCTCTTTTCAGCCAATCTAAAAAAAGTCTGTAGTGAGGCTGCAGGGCTGCTCATGGTGCCTTAGGGATGGTGACAGGATCTGGGCTCTGCACCTGACACCCAACAGCAAAGAGCAACCCTTGTCCCAGCAAAACCTCTGAGCCGCTCCTGCACCCGAATGTTTCTGCCGGAAGGGGTGGGGAAGAAGGGGAGGGTGATGAGCAAGTGGATGAAGAATATTGAAAAAAAAAAAAAAAGACCTGATTATTTTTGAAAGAAGAACTTTTTGTTCTAGTAATGATACTCAATTCTTTGAAACTGTTGAGTGAATGTAAGCATGTTCTCTATTAGTTACTGTTGCCGTCTTGCTGAGAAATTCACTACCCTTAGTAGAAACAAAGTTCAGTTCCAGATACTCATCTTCCAAAAGATTTCCTAATAAGGGCTAGTATTTTCAAACAAACTCCCACTTCTCTGCTGAGTTAGTGTTACATGTGGTTCTTTTCCTTTCTCCTGAAATGCAAATTGTGACTTTTTCTCCTGTTACATAGTTGCTTGACTTGTACTCAAAAGTATTCCTTCGCTTTTGTATTTGCAGCTTCTCCCCAGATTTTAAAATAGAGATATTACTGCAGCAATAACTGTACTTAGGGCTATTTCCAATTTGTAAGCAGTGTGGGGTTTAGGAGAATTTATGGCTTTCCCAAAGTATAATCTTGATTATGCCTAAACTATGACATGCATGCTTTGTATGATTTCAAAATATGTAAAATGTCTTTAATAAGTGTAGCTTCATTGTTATGTTTATATTGTGTTTTCTTATGAAATGTCTTATAAAAAGGCCTACTTACAGTTCTGACTATATTTAACTGAGCTCTGTTTAAAGAGGATTTTTATTTGTTTTCTTATCTGATTCACACTGTGTTCACAAGCTCCACTTTGTGCAAACATAAACACAGAGTTGAAATAATACCAAAATTATGACAGAAAAAGGAAATAGAGTGTTGCCAAAGGACTACCAAGAGGGAAAAAAAACTGTACTATCTTCACATTAAAAATTTCTATGTAAATGCCTCTCTTTAAGAGGATGTCAATATAAAACTTGTGTTTTATTACTCTTCATATGCTTCTTGCCTGATTAGATCCACAGATTGTGTTCTGGAACTTCTAGAAAGTTTTAGAGTACCTGCAGTCATTCAGAGGAAAACTGTTCTTCCTCTGTGGCACAGGAATTCATTCCTTTCTCACAGGAGAGCAAAGCCCTCTTTGTTTAGAGTCAGATGATTGAGCTTAATTTTGATAAACCTGATTTTTTTTTCCTTTCAAAAGCAGTCCTTTTCTTACTTAACATAAACCTTAATTTTTATTTTTTTTTTAATGAGATAGCCTGTTCAACACACTATTTCAGATACAAGTATCATATCTCTAAATCCATTAGGGCCAAGAAATTATGAGGTTTGGTATCTTTTAAAAAATAAAACTGACTTTGTTAAAAATCTTGAAGGGTTTTTGGGGGGGGCTTTTTCTTTTGATTTGGTTTGGGTTTTTTTGTTTGTAGAACATTTTTAAAAATCATACGTTTGATGATAAGGTATTGGTGGGCTGAGTTTAAAAAATGGTGCATTTAGTGAATCCAAAGAAGCATTAGATTTAGAGACATTATTTTAATCTTATTTAGCACTTTTACATGTAAATGTGAAGATGAGCTTTAAGGGTTTTTTCAGCAAATCTTTTTTGGCTAGGGATAGAACTATTAGCAACAGAATTAAAATAAAAAGCAGTAAACCTAACCTAGGGCAAAAACCAGTTGTTTTTAAGAGATTTTCAAGAAAAATAATAATTAAGATAATAATAATAATCATAATAATAATAAAGCTTGCTGCTTTTACTGCAGCTGTGTTAGTGTATTTATAAAAAATGCATATGTATATATAAGGTAGCTAGTAGTCTGCAATACAGATAATGGCCCTTAGATACTCCAAATTCTGTATCATAAGCAATGAAATATGCAGAACTCAGTAAATTTATGGAAAAATATTCATATAACTTAAAAAATATATATATAATTTTTTTGCAATTTATTAAGATGGATGAAAAATTATTTCCAATCTAAAAGTTTATTATTTGATCTTGAAAGGACAAAATTTAGCTTAGGTATTTCCTAAATTATGAATAAATATGAATGACATTTTAAAATAAAATGCTAACAGTATCAGGGCAGGTATCAGTTCACAAAATATTTCAGTGTTGCTGAATCTTTTTTTTTTTTTTTTAATAAAAATTTCAGCTGAAAACTTTCACCCAGCTTTGCAGAACCCTCTGGGTACATAGTCTCTCCAGTAGGAACTCTGCATATAGATAGGAAAGAGTCTGAGTACACCTGAGGTACAGTCTTAAAAGCAACTCCCTTCTCCAGTACTTTTTAGATATCAAGGAGGGAGGTTGGCTTCAGCTGGCTGAGACCCAGGTAACAGGACACGAGTGGACAGATGATAAACAAGGACAGTCACTGGCCTTGGTCCCACATGCATCAGTCAGGCAGTGTTTCTGCTCCCCAGGGCTAGTGGCCAGTCCAGTGTTGACTTTGTTTCCAAGAAGAGAAGGAGCAGCAGTTTAATGTAAACTGTGTGACAAAGGAATTAGATCTCTGACTGTATAACTTTTATTACCCAGAGTACTCTTCATACTTTGGCTGGCATATGAGTTAAATTAACATAAATAATAACCACTTTGGCAAGTCTTAAAATAGAACAAAGACAGAAGAGATGAAAACAAGCACCTCATATTACTTGCTAGTCCAAACTTGCTTCCTAACAACTAGTCTGACACACAAAGAGAAGGGAAAAAGGGGATTGAGATGCCCAATTAATTTCTTCTTCAGTACAAAGCTTGGCTTTTCAGTGGCATCTGCTTGCAGTGCGTGCATAAACGTAGCTGATGAGCAGTGGCTTTTATCCCCTGGGAATGTCTGCTCCCCGTGCCTGTGAATGGCTTTCATCAAAACATACCAGATGTGATTGCTTTCTCAGCAAATCAGTCAGAGACCAGTGAGCATTTAACAGGTTCATATCTGAATATATCCTTTTATTTTTATGCTGTCTTTTTCTCTGTACATATACTGGTATTTGAAGTATTTAAATTAAATTTTGAGTGATTTTTGACCACTCCATTTGACTAGCTAGTTTATTGCATCTGTTAAATTTTCTTCAAATTGCCAAGAAAAGACAAAGAAAAAAACCATCCCAGGAAGTTAGAGATGATGAGATCTCTAAGTCACTGGCATACTGTCAAAGTACAAATATTTTTTATCAACTGTGGTATAGTTTTACCATTTTCATTAGGCTTCGGAATGTTCTGCCAGCTTTTCTTTATTTTGATAAGCAATTTTTAGAAGTGATTTCCATATAACTTCCAAAAAGGAGCCAACAGTGAAAAGTGATGTTTGTTTATATCTGTATTGATTCCTATGTTGTTGTTAGGGGCTGAGTATGTCAGTTATTTGGTATAACTTATTCTGAGTACGGCATAAAAATACTGTGCAATGCTGAAGTTGAACTGCTGTTTTCTTTCATACAAACCTCAATATAGTTACTTAGAGCTCAGCAACAGTATGTGTGGCCTCTGTGTATCCTCAGGTCTGTCTCAGCTTGCTTGAATTTACTGAAATTGGACAATTTGTTTAGATTTTCAGACTAAAGTCTACAAATATTTAACCACAGTGTCATAGAATTAAGACATTCAAAAGGCTAAAAGATTAAACTACAGTATTCATTCAATGAACTGTTGGGGTTTTATCCTCAAAGTTACCCTGAGAATTGCTTTGAAATTCCTTAGTATTTATAGACATACTTGATGCTCACAGATAGACACTCACATATAGTTTACTTCATTTACCCATACAACCATTTTTCATATTGCAAAAATTCTATTTCTGGTGTCTAATCACTTCAAAAGGCTCACTTTGCCAGGAATCTTAGAAATGAGATGTTTTTCTTCTTGGAAGCTCTAGATGTCTGACGGTCCACCAGAAATTCTCTATGTGATGGAAGCTTGACTCTGCTTTAGGTCAAGCCAGGTCAGTGCTAAACCCAGAGGAGGCAGTTGTCTTTCTGCTTTAATTCTGTGATCTGTGAAGCACTAAAGTTTCATGGTTAGATAAGATAGTGTGGCTGCCCAACACAGTTCCTGCCTTTGAAGCTTGGGTTAACTGGGTAACTTCGATTTTATGTGGTGCTTGGAAAATATCAGTGTGAAACACTACTAAAAGTCTGGAGGGGGGGCTGTGTTAGTGGTGGATTTTGTGTCTTTGGGGAAAGAATCAGTGTCTTGGGAATCCATTTTTTTGTGATGATTTCTGTGGTTTCAGACCAGAACTTGTCAGAACCTACCACAAATTATCTTAGCACTGGCACGTGCCAATGGCTTTCCTGTTTACAAAGCAGGTTAAAATATCCAAAAGTTCTTCCAGGCAGGAATCTCAGGGTTGCTGTTTTGATGACTTTTGCTTTCACGTGGCTCTTGGTGGCTTTATTTATAGCTCTGCCATTTGATTAGATTTGCTGGTGTGAAGTGTTCTCTCTCAGAGCATGGCCAGACTTAAACACTGAATTAATTAGGGATAGACGTGACCTAGGATTTATGTACAAAAGTAGATAAGTTTGACCCACTACTCTGTCTTTAAAAGTTTTTCAAATGATCTTCTGCCTGAACAGCTCTTTTCTAGAGTTCATGGTCAGGGCAGGGTGAAGGGATTTCTTTGACAAGGCTCATCTGCTTTCTTCAGTCTGGACTCCAAACATTAACTGGGAAAGATATTCAAGGGGCATGGAAAACAAACTCCAGGTTTTATACACAGTAGGATTGGTTTGCTTTTTGTATAATGGAAGTTCTCCACTGAAGTAGTATTTATTGCTGGGAAAGGAATCATTTACCAGGAAAACATTTTGAGGCAATCAGTTGTCTTTAACTTAGAGGCATACAATTTAAAGACCAGGTTCTTCTGCCTAGGTAGAGGTACTCCACTGCACTGTGAAGGGGTCACTTCAGAAAGGTCACACACAGGATCCAGTCTAGTAACCAATCCCTTTTTCTGGAGTCTTAGTAATGGTCCTTGTGAGGCACAACCACCCCAAGAGCTGGGTTTGAAAGAACTGAGTTGCATTTATATTGCACTTACTTTTCCTTGGATGTTGAAAAATTCACAGCTCTGGCTACACATCACAGCAAGAAGAGAGCTATCATCTCTAGCATGTGTTGGAACAGGCAACTTTAATGTTTTTAGGCAGGGATTATAGTCACAGGGCAGGAGTTAGCTCTTAAGAGTTGAACCTTTGTCATGGACTGGGGAATCCAGGAGAAAAAGTGACTGGAAAAGTGGCATAGAAACTGTGATGAGTTTGAGTAGCAGTTTACAGTTTTCTTTAACAGCATTTACATAGTTGCAAATACAGTTTTGTTTATTCTTGCTCAAGAAGTATTTCTATGTTCCATGCCTGTATATGGGCCTTTACCCTATACTATGCTTCATGGGGATAGCTATGTTTATAGCCAACTTGGGAACAACGTCAAGAAATTTTATGGGATCCCCTTTTAGCCAAGGTTCACGCTCTCCCTCACAGTCTGCCTCACAGTAGTTTCTGGTCCAAAGTTTGCCCATGGCCAGAATCCCAGAAGAGTGACTTTTCCCAGTAATCAGCTTCAGATTGTAGCAGGCTACCACAATGCCATTTAAAGGTTACTGATTTGGGCCAGGGGACACTCTGTAAAGGGCAAAAAGCCGCTCTCCAGTCTTAGTGTTTATGGTCCAGAGACAACTCTTTCTGTGCAAGTGCTGGTGACTGAATATTTGACATCACGGATTTTCAATTTTTAATTTAAAAAATAAAAAACCCAAGGTTGCATCTAGAAAGACCTGAGCACAAATCTTTCAGCCAGTAATTCCCACTGCTTTGCTCTTCAAGGAACCCCATGAGTCCATGTCTCTCACATTGTGTTTTCCTCAATAGACTACATGGTACAGCTGTACTTCAGGAGCTGGAGAGGGATTGTGGGATATAGAACATGAACCCTGTCCCTGACAACTAAAAAGGCACCATTTTTCAAAGAAGTGGACCAGGAGCTGTAGTTACAAAGGGCGGGATTAGTCCAAACAAGTATAGGTGTCCACAATGTAGCTGTCAGTTCATCGCTTCAGGCTTTCTTTCTAGCCAGCAGAGAGAAATGTTCACTTCTACCCATGGCTTATCCATCCTCAAGTAAAAATAGTAAAAATAGTAAAAATAGTAACAACTAACTTCCCCCTAAAATGTCTGGGTTTCTGTAAATATTCTAAGAGGAGTCTGGCATGACTAGCTCCAGTACAACATCTATAGACATTTGAAATTCAGTGAGTTGAGTCCTACTTCGCCTATGCCCAGCCCCCTTTATTTCTGCTCCCAGCCCTTTCCTTGGTCCCCCTCAGAAACAAGGGCTTTCAGCTGCCCCAATCCTTCATATCCTGTAGCTGAATCCTTCACGGTTTTCTGTTGCCCATCTTGCATGGAGGAGAGGCACAGGGTGGAGTTGTCTGGATAGAGGAGGTCTTACTTAAGAAATAACCACCTCTGAGCTACATAAAGTAGCAACTTTATGGTTCTTGCAGCTCTATGTGCAATAAGCAAACTGTGTCACAGCACCAGGCTTGAACCTGATATTGCTGGGTGATAGCAAAGTTTAAATTACAAGTGCAAGAGTGCCTTTGGCACACTTATTTTCCATAGGTACAACTGTCTTAAGATTTCTGATTCTATTTTCATAAGTCAGATAATGATCTTGCTGAGATGCAGTAATTCTCTGCCTCGTAAGTGGTTTCTCTCATTTGCTGTGCTGATTGCTCGTCATCCGTAAGATGTAAAGTCAGTTTTCTAAGACTCTGTGTGAATGCTAATCAAGAGGCAGTTATATGTGTGTCTGTTTTATATTTTTGTATCAATTGTTTGCATGAAAGGAACCATGAATATGTTTATGTTAAAGAAAGTGAGGTTGTCAGCCTGAGAAGTAGTGAATGATCTTTAATGGATAATCTTTAAGTCCATTGGTTAATTGTTTTGAATGTGATCAAATGTCTGGTGGTCTCCTTAAATATCCTACTTTTTCTGATGAGCAAATGTCATCATCAAAACTAATACTATGTAATTGCTATGAATCTTTCCAGTAACAAAAACTGAATAACCATGTAGATGGAAATGATACAGTGAATTGTAAATTTATTGTAACTTGAATTAGTTGTGCTCTCAGTACAAGTGTCACGGTCCAAGCCTTTCATACATCGTCATCGGTCAAGTAGAATATGTAATAACAGCACCGTCCTGTGATACAATGTTTTTGATGAAAATGTAAGTACTTTAATAATATTCTCTTTTTTGTGTACCATTAATAAAAATATTACTTTTTTCTAGGATATGGTACTGCCAGTTTCTGCATGCTGGGAATATAATAATGCTCTTAGTCTTCAAAGGGCAACTGGGGAGCACAGCAAGCTGCAGTGTGCTGTCACTCACCCAGTGCTGCCCTGTGGCTGGTGCTGGTGCACTGAGCAGTAAATAGGTCTTACCTGGGGGTTGTGTGTCAGTGCTTTTGTTGATACTATGCTTTCTTAGTATTGTTTAAATACTCCTTTTTGCTTATGGTTTCAAATAGTCTGTGGTTAAAAGAGCAAAAAGTATTTGGACAGCATGAAGTTTAATCGAGTTCAAAGTGAGGAAGAGAAACAGTGAGGCAAATCAAATGTCCAGCTGGATCAGTGGTTGATCCCATAAGAAGGGAGGCTGAATGATGATAGAGGAGACTGAGAGGGGATCTCATCAATACATTCTTTGAATATCTCACAGATGTCAAGCAAGGGGTAATGGCCATAAACTAAAACATAAGGAGTCCCACCTCAACATGAGGAAGAACTTTACATTGAAAGTGGCAGAGCACTGAACAAGCTGCCCAGGGAGGTTGTGGAGTCTCCCTCTCTGGAGACATTCAAAACCCACTGGATGTGTTCCTGTGTAACCTGCTTCAGGTGACCCTGCCTTGGCAGGGGCATTGGACTGGATGATCTCCAGAGGTAACTTCCAACCCCAACCATGCTGTGATTCTGTGATGTCAATTTAGTGTGACAAATATGACATCTCCTGACTTTCTTCTCATGTTTTACTCTTTATCTGTGTTCATGTGGTGCCCATGACTACAATATTGATAGTACTTGTGACAGAAGCCATACACCATAGATAAGTAGGATCATCAGTTTTTGTAAAAGAACTATGAATGAAATGAAGTTGCAAAATTGAGAAGCGAACATTGATGCTTTGCATTGCAACATTCCTTTTTCACTTAAAGAGCTTCCCACAGGCATGCCAGTCAACATGTTACATGCACAGGTAGTTTTTCTTTATGCATAAGAATGGTCTCTCTTGTTGGGATATTCTTATTTTTAATAAATCAATTGCTCTTGAGAGTTTGATGCTTAAAATCCCATTTATTTCAAGGCTTAAGAATTTGGTAGCCCAGTAAGACTGTTCTGTAGAATAAATGGATGAACTTTTGCAGATTTCTTTTTCTGTTGTCCAAAGTTTTCTATTCTCTTAGAGTTGTAGAAGCAGTATAGCAGTCATTTTGCAATCCCAACTGGAGCAAGAACTGCTACGGCTACTATGTAAACATGTACTGTTGAACTTCATAGTGCAATTTATTTTATGTGCTCTTAATTTATGTTCTGACTTTTATAGTTCATGTCAGACCTCTTTAAAGTAGTGATGGTTCTTTGTTCTTTGCATTGTTGGCAGCCATAGACCTTAAAGCATTTTACAAAGGAACGGTAAGTGCCATTGTCCCATTTTATTGAGGAGCAAACTCCAGGACTGCAAGTGACCCACTGAAAATCTCACAGTCTGCAGAAGAGCCAAGACTTCCGAAAAAGCTTGCAACTGTAACTGAGAGTTTAAAGATATTTGTAACTGTTTGTTTACCTAGGAACATGTGATAGGAGAAACAGTAATCTCAGTAATATAGTGTGCATGCATGTCTGTAACCACTTGTATGTAATCTTTAGACAGGGGTATTGTTTTAAGGAAATAGTCTGTGGGACATTAAATTTCCATACTTTAAAGCGCGTCTCTATATATCAGTTACATGTTAAACATGTTTAATAATGTTTACAATATAAAGCAGGACAGTGTTAGCTTTCTTGAAATGGAAATCTGTGACTGAAAGCAAATTTTTGATGCCTAAACCACATGCTAAGGGAGGACTCACCTCTGTGCTGCTGGGGTATAATGTGGGTTGTGCATACAATTATTCTCGGTTTCATTTAGCATCTTCATTTCTTGTGTCCCAGTAAGAATGTTTCCATTTGGGGGATTTTAATTAATTACTCTTTGAAGGTTACTTGCTTTGAGGGTAAATACCATCGATCACTCTCTGCAGCGTAAAGTTAGCTAAATGAGCAAGTAGTGGTACCGGATTAGTTGACGTATTTTAGTGATATTAGAGAAGGTATGTTGACCACAAGCTGAGTCAGGACCTGACTGTAAGAAGATCCCTAAAATCTTTTAAGCTGGGAACTCAGTTGAACTGTGAAGAAATGCATAGGATATGTGAACAGCTCATTAATTAAATTAAAACAGATTCATCCATCACTGGGTTGCCTTGCAAATGTGTATGTTTATACTCACATCCCTTTGAATGTTCTTTTAGCTCATGTTTTGTACTTCAGAACATAGCATGGTGACATCTGTTATTCTACTTGATGGCACAGTGCTGAACTCTGTAACAAAACATTTTTATTCCAATTACTAGTTTTTTTACCAAAATAATAGATTATCACTTTCAAAATTATCTTATAAAATACCTGAAAATACTGCAGTTACCTGCCTTGCTGAATAGGAAGGTGGTATGATAAGAGATCACTTAAGTGTACACAAGATGTTCTTCTTTCTCTTTGTAATTTTGAAGAAAAGCAGACCAGAATGTCACCATGATTCTGGGTTGGTGCTTTATTTATCATTGTGTTGTTGGAGTGAATGGACTAGAACATAATATAAACTCACAGATTGGGAGTTATATTAAAAACATAACTGTTTTATATAAATCATAGCCTAGTAGCATATATTTCAAATTTTCGGGCACCATTGTGCTGGAACAGGAGTTTATAGGCAAGTTAACTTTGGTTTCTAAGGTTCATTCTTTTCCTCACTGTCGAAACAAAAATTGTCGCATTACAAATGTATTGGAATTTTATTTAAATGTGATGCATTAAGTATCCTCATGATGGTGAGGTCCAGTCCTATGTATGCTTCACAGGGAATAGCCCCATGGAGATGAACTTGGAGCTGGTGAAAATTCTGCATGTTTTTGTGAATGTGTAAGACAAAAACACCCCCACTTCTCCTGGATATAGGGGGAAAGAAAATATTCAACAACACCATGCACTTCGGATTTGTGTAGCCCAAAATTCCTTTGAGGATAACAGAAAAATCTATAGAGAAGTTAAGGCCTTTGAAAAAGTTTTGGTCTTCACTGGGCATCTTCCTCTTTCCCAAGATGGCATTACACATAATGCAGTCTTCAGAGAAAGACCACCACTGGACAAGGGTTAGAAAGATTGATTTTACTTAAACATTTCAATGGAAAAGAACATAAATTATTCTAAGAATTTTTCTGACTATATATTGGAAGCTCTTGACTTGAGAGAAATGCTTTCAATTTTCCTCTAGAATATGTTCTTGCTAAAAATGAAATACATATATTAGAAGCTGAGGAAAATAGGAGATACCATGAATAAAAATATTCTTGTGAAAACAGTATGCAATCAGGCACATTGTATGAAAGTATTATTAAGTAAAATAAATTTTAGATTTGAGTCATTTTTCAGGGACATTGGCTCCTGTTACCACGGAAATGCACTTCAAAACTCACTTCAAAAGAAAGTGGAGATTGTCTTCATTACCTGTCTTCAGCGCTGTCTCACTAATAGGGAGAATCTTGTGTTTGCAGACTCTTTTTCAAAAATATTCTCCTTCTAATACCTGACATACTAGTTTTGATACTTTTCATAGCCTAAAGAGTGTGTGTTTAATAACATATAATCATGGTGATTTAAAGGCTGGGGAATAGTTATTATAATATCTATGTATGATACTCAAGTTTATTCAAAGTCACTTCTACATTGTACTTATTCTGGCAGTAGAAGTTTCTTTTAATTTATCAAGGAGCTTCACAAACTTTGTTTTATGGTATTTGCATGCTCTCAATGTCATCTTTCATTGTGATTTTATTAGAAGTTGCCTGCCAATTGGCTAATTGTATTATGTCCATCCAGAACTTACTTAAGTCAGGAGGGTAGTAATACCAGCTTTATATAAATAAGCTAGGGTTTATGCATATTTTATGATTTGTTGTTTTATCTCAAATCGTCTGTCAGATTCTGTTGTACTCACGGAGTTTTAAAATCTTATCTATTATAGAGGTTATAATAATAAAACTGCATGTTTCCTTAAACAGTATTTCCTAATAATAAAGCAAGACTGTGTTATGATCTTAAATATTAACTTATGTGATTTTGATTTATTTTGTACATGGGAATTTTTTTTTTCTGTGCATATATTGTGTTTAATCCTTATTTTGACAGCATCTTACCTGTGTGGAATTTATGTGTCTTACTTTTGCCTGCTATTTAACTGGCCATTGCTATTTTTATACCAACCTGCACTCAATAGCAGCTATCCTCTCACACTTCAAACACACCCAAAAAGAACCACTCTCATTAATGATCACAATAATCCTAAGCAGCAAATAGAGCTTTATCTGTCAGTTCCAAGAAAAAATACTATCTGAAATAATTTGTTTAATATAGAGATAATAAGAGATTAATGCGTCTGTTCCAAAGAGCCTGACCTTCAAACCGTTAGCTCTGCAAGATTCAAGCACCATGGTATAATCCTGCTATGAAAGGCAAGTTTGTTTTACTTTTGTATTTTATGATCTTCATCCATGAGCTAATATATATTGAAATCCCTGGAAAGATGTAGTACTGCTTGCCTTGAGTTACAGCGTCTAAAATTACTGTAAAATGCTAGTTTTGTTTAACAAGTAGTAAGCCTAGGACCATGGAAATATGGTTTGTTTACTGTATTTTAATTTTGTTCCATGTACTCTGGGGAGCCATCTTTTTATATGCTATCCAGAAGTAAGTTGAGAATTTGGAATCTGTGGTTCAGACTGGCTGATTGATTATTGCAGATTTTCATGTTTGTTATTATGATGTGGATTTGAAAATTTCACTTCGTACAGAGCTGTGCAATTTTCGGCTGTACTTTCTCATTTTCTTTGGTGCCGATGTTGATGTGCAAGTTTTGTTTTCCAGATTATCATTAAATGGTTGTCATTTCTTCATCTGTGATAGGTTTGTTAGTGCCCTCTATATCAATACAGCAGGAAAATTTAATGCTTAATCTTAGTGTCTGCTTTTGAATAATACGTAGAGAGGAAAATGGCCTGTTAAATAGTTTGGAAGTAGTGAAATTAGCTTTGTATTGTATTTTTTGTTACTAGAATACATGCAACAACATTTCTGGATATTGTATTAGTTCAAGACATTGAACTAATGTACCTTTGATCCTTAAACATAGTAGTATTCATGCACAGTTGCATTAAAAACTGTATTTCACATAACCCTCTGTTTTCGTTGGCACAGCAGTTTGGAAGTGTTTTCACTTCAGAAATAACTAGAAGTTTGGGATGGAGTCAGTTTTTTCTGTAGAGGTAGGCTGTATTAGCACCACTTCTTTTTTTTTCCCCATCTCATTCTGCCTTGTGTTTGAAAGGGCTTTAAAATTTTGTAAATGCTCACTGTCTGCTTATATTTCTTGGTTGTAATTCAGATGCTCTCATATTATTTTATAATATATGGCTAATTCTCCATTGTGCTTATATTTCTCTTAGCTTTTTATCATGTTTGTAACAGATTAATTATATGATAAATCTATTATAAAACAAGCCAACAGTCACAATAATAAAATCTTGCTTTATAATAAAAGTTTAGTGTAATTTACCAGGGAAGTCACAGACCAACACTTCATGTATTGGTGCAGTTTTTGTCTTGTGTCTGTTGACTGTTGTCTCATTTGTGTAACCTTTTGGAAAGCCAAGTGCTTCCTTGCTAAGTAAGGTTTGTAACCAAGAGAGGAGAGCTGGGGAGGATGAGAAACGAGCAGCCATAGGGACCTGCAAAAGTAACATGCAATTGTCTTTGATGGCAAAATGCAAGGTGTTGCAGAAAATCCTGCTGTCTCACATTGCTCCCTGCCTTGCCCAGATACCAAAAGCAATACTGATGCTGTGACAGGTTTTTTGGGCTGATGTCTGTCTGTGGCACAGTTGAAATTTTATATCTTGTCATTAGAGTTTTCCTCAGAGTGTATTTGATAATGGACATAAACCAGCAATACTGGATGCAAACCTTAGG
Source organism: Corvus brachyrhynchos (assembly GCF_000691975.1). Lineage (NCBI taxonomy): Eukaryota > Metazoa > Chordata > Aves > Passeriformes > Corvidae > Corvus > Corvus brachyrhynchos. The sequence goes on along the minus strand of NW_008239080.1, from coordinate 537,951 downwards.
ATTTCATAGCAGACTTATGCTGGAGTTATGCTTGGGAAGTTTGGCTGAACGATCTGTCTCTAAACCAGGTCTTTGTGTGCAGTTGTCCACTTTAAATAATATAAACACAAAGGGAGCAATTATATCTTACAGTTATGCAGTGTTTACCTAGCACAGATCCTCTGCCCAAGTCCGTAGGTGTTTTTACCCACAGACGGCTGTAACTAATGCAAACCAGTCTGAGTGTAATGCCACAAGCAGCTCTTTGAAAACGGAAACATTAAGTGACTGTCTTGCTCACTACCTACCTGTCTTAACTACTACTGTCAACAAACAGCTGTTTCAAAAGATAAATTTTGCACCAGGACCACTATTAGCTGGATTTGAACTCTAGCTGACCAAAAGAAGGAGCCTCTCCTGAGTTTTTAGCCTCCCTTCTGGAAGTTATTACCTGGGCTGACATCAAAAGTGAGAGGTATGTCATCACAACCTAGCTGGCTTGGAACTTTAGATAGTTACATGTTCAAAGAAATTCAAAAGCAAACATTAGCACAGGTACTTTGGCTGAAAAAAGAGTATGGTTATAGTTTATTGTAGCTGAAACTTCAGTGGGATCACTGATGGGGATACAAGGGACAGCAGTGCAAACATGGTTGCAAAAATAACATGCAAAATTTTGTCTAAATTTGTAGAAAGTTTAAATAAAAGTTTGTTTGAGGTGTGGTACTTTGGAAGCTGCCAAGAAAAAATTACTTTGTAGAGAGTTTGAGGTTCATATTTCTGGATTCAGTGGTGGAAGAACAAGCCAAGTTTTTGCTCAGCCTTTGTGTTACACATCCAGAAGAGTAAGTCAAACAGTTTTAATCCTGGAAAGGGGATTTGGCCTTACAAATAAGAAATATTTTGAATGATTTTTCCTGGGACTAGGAGAAGGAACATAAAGGAGGAAAGGTTGTGACTGAAAGGGCTTTCTAAGAGGCTATAGAGCCATGGAACTCGCCCTCTGTGTTTTTTATTTCAACTTTAAACCTCCATTGAGTTTCCCTAAGCAAGAACCTGGGTGGGAGGGAACTTCTGTACACTTGACACAAGTGCAGTACTTTGTGTAAAACTGCTCAAGGTGGCAGGCACAAGCTGAAGACAGGTCTTGGGAGAGTGACATGCACACATTAGCAGCTACCAGCATCAGCATTTCATTCCTACCATGGCACTGTACTGAGATAAATCTTTCCATTTAATTGTATTTGGGTTTTTTTAATTTAACACACATCATGACAGAATTACATACTATCCAGCTATGTATTTTTCAAAAAGGCAATGTCACCCTCTTTCTGGTTTTCTAAGCATCATTTCAAAATTTATCAAGAAGATAAAAATTACTTCAACTATTGCACTAAATAGGAAATCTGTGCCTAAGCAATGAAAATACGTGGACATTTCTGCACAGGAGTGACATGGAGTCACATACTGCATCACTGCTGGGGAGGATTTTGAGTTTGTCACCTCTATAGTATTTGCAATCATAAATCCTGTTATATGTTTATTAGCTGAAATGAACAGTTCAACTTGTGGCATTTTTCTCCTTAATTATTTTATGATACTTTAAATAATTAGAACTTTACCATAGCTTGAAGATCTACAGAACTGTATTGGGCACGTTTCAATTTTTTTTCTCATTATAATTCTGTTTGAAATAGTTCTCTTCTTTTGGCTTGACAAATGCTGAATAATTTCCTTTCTCCTTTCTGTCTCTAATCACCCTGAGAAGGCATGTTGGTTCCTACAATTTTGCATGCCAAGTCAATAAAGGTGTGTTAAATTAACTGATTCTTAACCACTTGCAAAATGAAAGTAAATTACATTTTTAGAATAGAGTATTAGAGAAATGAAACAATTTGACAAAGAAACAAATATTGCAAAATCTGTTTCCTCAAAAGGAAGTATAAAGATGAAAGGAGTAATTAAAAAAAGAAATTCTGTTCTCAGAATGCACATGATCATTTCAGTCAGTGAAACTTTTTTTAACTCTGCTGTGCTCAAGTCCCTCTAAGACAGTAACATCATTTAAACTTTTCTGTTGCATAACTGTAACTTAGTATTTAATGCTAATTTGATGTTTTATCAGGATTGCAGAGTTTCAGGTGGTTTTGTACAAAAATTCATGCAAAATGAGTAAAAATCACCAGGACAGACAAATGTGATTCTGGATTTATCTGACTCCTCATCACGTTTTGACCACCAGAATTAAAAAAATACATCGGCCAAGGTTGCTAAGAATATTTTGGGCTCTTCTCTGCTTGCACATAACTAGAAAATACATTACTGACTGAATTTTTTTTAACCTTTCAGCAATATATTATGAAGTACTAGCTGGCAGGTAGTTCAGTACTTTTTTCACTGCAAGGCCCTGTAATGTAATCACAGTTGTAAAAGGAACTTGTGAGTGAAGCAACTTGATCATTCCTCGCAATGCTGCTGTGCCAAGTGGTTACAGGATAACAAAGGAGAGACAATACCAGGACTCCAAAGGTTTATTCTACCCAGGAACAGCACAAGTTACTTAAACAAAGGTGAAGCTGCTTTAGGTGCTGGCTTCTTGCTAAGGATTATATCATAGCCAGTGTTTAATTTTGCTTAAGCCAAAGGTAAGCCTGTATTTTCTGTGTTTTACTGTGGTGAGCCTGTTCGTGAGTCTTGCTTTAGCAATGTATGATGGTCTGGAGTTATAACTAATGCTACAGTCACTAAAGAAAAACCGAAGTTGGTATGATACTACGTTGATCTAATACATTAGAAATTATATCTTAAAGGCAGGTTAGTAATAATTTTAAAGGGAAATGTGATATCCACCTGGGAACTTCTGGTAGTGGTAAAATAAAACCTAGAGAGCTTGAAAGTTGCAGTTCGGAGCAAATCAAACTACTGAAAAGGTAAAAGCACTTTCAGATTGTTTCACTGATTGGTAATTGAGATGAAAAGGAAGGGACTGTTTCTGAAGCTGTAATGTCTCCTAATTACTATGCTGTGAAATTAAATTAGGGTTAAGCTATTATTCAGAAACTTGTCAACTGTACAAAAAGGCATTTAACAGCTTTTTACTGGAAGATACTCTAGCACTTAGTGGTTTTGTCAGTGTTTCAATTTACAGGTGTTTTGGAGGTTGTTAAAATAATTAGTCTTTGGGCTGCCACCATGCACAACACACAGTTCTCAGGAAACTTTTTGAACATGCACAATAACAGTGAATTTCTTTATTAGTTATGCTTTATAAATTGTCCTATTGGTGGTATCATCTTGTAAAATACTGTCTTTTAGTAATAATGCTGTCATGTTATGTTTTTAATAAAAAATGCTGAACTATTTGTAATTGTGCAGATTTACTGAAAAAGTCAAATTTACTAAAATTGTTATGGCTGCCTGGAACCACAAAAGACATCAAGTTACTTAAATATGTATAAATTCCTAATGAAATGAAATGTTGGTTTAGTTTATCTGAAAAATCTCTATTTTTTCTGCATTGCATTTCATTTTCCCCTGCTGTATTAACGGCAAGCTGTGTCCCAGCATCCTGCCCTTGGATAAATTTTATCTCTATACCATATGTCAGTTCTCTGAGAGGGCTTGGCTGGTTACAAGAAATGTAATATAGGGCTGTGTTTTTTGTAAAAATGTTACTGTTGAAGTGCTAACAGCTCTTCTGAGCATCTTACTTCGTTGTGTCTTGCATTCCCCTCCCGTCTAACAAAAAAGCCAAGAGTATATGAGAAAGTGAGTGCTTGATATTTTATAAACTGTTTATATAGTAGATATTTTGTTGGAAACATGGCTTTTTTTGTTTTACTAATTGAATTTTATTGAAATAGGCTTTAGGAGTTGAAGAACATTACCAGGTTCACTGACATATTCTGCTTTTATATGGCTCTTTGCATATGTGTGAAGAAGATAATTAAGATGCTTTCATTTCTGTATATTTATAAAGTGTGCTTAGCACAGTCCCAGCAGTAGAAACTCATTGCTATACATCATCTTTGATTGCCTCATTTTGGCTGACAGACAGTGGCTCTTTTCTTTTCATTGCAAGTATGTGGACAGAACAATTAATCTTCATAAAGTAATTTGAGAAGCCATAACTGATCTTTTTCTGACCAGATATCCTTGCTTTACCTTAAGATACATGTGTCCTGGTTAAACACAGGTTTTCTTCTCTGACGTGAAAAAATCATAAGTATCAGAATAAACATATAAAACACATGCTTGTTTCTATTTTTCTTTTTTTTTTCAGTGAATTTGTCTAAGACATCTAAAGGAGATACAGTTTGTAAAAGCAGTTGCTTAAGGTTTTGAGACCACTGTCAGGTAGTAAACAATGGCCTGATTTTCCACTTCTTGTTTGCTTTTGTTTTGAGCATGGACCTTTTCCTGTCATTTGCTCTCAAAGTGCTACTTCAGTTTCATGCAAATAACTAGGAGCTGTTGGATAAGTAATGCTACTTTGAAATCTAAAACTGTTGAGTCTGAGTCTGCAAGTTTGATTTTCAGTGAAAAATACAGTCAAAAGGTGAGATTCTGCTGTACACTGTCTAAAATGCCATCAAAGCATTAATACAACCATTGACAACAATTCAGTGAAGTCTCCTTTTGTTAGGATTGGTGCTTTTTGTTCCTTTCCTCTACGTATGTCAGAAAAATATATCGTGTATATTAAGGGACTAATTGCATTATCTTTTATGTATTATCTGAAAGTATTTAGTGAGAGTGATGAAAGGTGTTTGCCAGATGAGTTTTGCGAGTTTATAAACATAGTTGTGAGGTACAGTTTATTCCAAACTTCTGATAAAATTTCTTCTCATTGAATTGTCCCAGCTGAAAAGGTGAATATTGTTTCTAGAAGGTTTTGTAATTTATATTAGTATAAATGTTGTTTGCAGATTTTTTTTTAATAAATAGAAATGGGAATAAGTACATGATGGTTTACATTTGGATTTTAAACCTCAGGATATAACACCACAGAATATCAACAGCACTCTCCTCTCTTTGAGTATATTGCGTGATATTTGGAACACTTAAAAGACAATTACTGCAATATTTCACATGTCTTTTTAGAAAGAGCATTATATTCAGGAGAGTATAGCACAAAGACAGAATGGAAAATACAGGAGAGTATTGTATGATATAAAGTCTAGAAACTTGTCTTGTTGAAATTTGTATTTAAATGTCAAATTTTTTGCTATTTACGTTCTGTCCATAGTCACTATTCACTTTCAGTCTTAGTGATCAATCTACTGTTGAGTTCATCTGAGAGATGTACACATATAAAAAAACAGATGCTCTTTGAACTATTTATTCTTTTTTCTCTCTCTCTGTTTTAGGACTATAAGCGAAGGGGCACTTTGTCAATTCATGTGTAAATAAATTTTGTTGTTTAAAAGCACTACATGCAAAGTGAGTGGGATGCTGCAGAACTTGTAACTCAGCAGGTCTCCAAGCAGCTAAATTTGAAGTTGTAAAAATCACCAACACATTAGAAAGGACCAGAAGGAAATGTGCCCCTTGGCTTTTCTTTTTATAGATCTTTGAACTGAGGTTGACCCTTACTCTTCCAGTTGGCATAATCTTGTCGGTGTCTCACAGTCAGTGTACAAACCAACCATATGGTCACAGTCCTGCCAGGTTTCAGTCAGAGCTGGCTTGGAGCTGTAGTCCTTTGAGGCTTTCTTTGGATGCAAGAGCATACTTGATAGTGTGAATGAATTGCCCTTGAGCCATGCAATGACACTTCTTATGATCCCTTCCATTAGTGGATTTAGCAGTGGTGTTCGCTTTGTTCTCTGGTCTGTTCTTTTGAACCAGTCATGAATTTTCACATACTTGGGTGCTGCATGTGTGTAAATTTGCTTTTTTTTTTGGGTGATAACCAACTTAGTTGCCCTTAGGTATGATTCTGGGCAATGGTCACTTAAGGCACCTCTCCCTGTAGGCAGTACATAGAGGGCCCTGTCAGGATTGTCTTCTGCCCTACAGTGGTCTGCAACACTGTGCTATTGACTGAGCTGCCAAGCTCATATCCTTGCACATTCTTTTATGTGCCTTAGCCTTGACCCATGGCATGTAATATGCACCCTGGCACCTTGGATAAAAGCTTTGTTCCAGCAACCCCTCTTGTGATTTCAGACTTCCTGTACTGAAACGAGCAAAATGTAGTACCTGCCTCCAGGCACCACATGGAGCACAGAGGAAAAGCCAGGCCAATGGTGATGCCATGTGCACTCATGCCTTTGCTGAGTGGGGAGGGCTGGGAGTGGGGAATGTCCTGGCATTGTCCTCTCTGAATTGGATGCCTTTAGAATGTAAAGCTAGCTTTGAGATATCTCTAGGAGGCCATCTTAAATCTCTAGATAATATAATTGACCCTTTCACTATAATTCTGCTGTCAATGGCTTCTGGCTCCTAGACTTGAGAATGATTAGGAAGTACAGAAATTTGGGACACATCAATTCCTTTGATATTTTGTGCAGATGTAAGGTAGAGCACACTTGCTTTTTGCTGTGCTCGGTTACTCTGGTCAGGGTCTTTGTTAACTTACTTTTGTCTGGGAAAACCAAAATCAGGGACCAGTTTCTTGTCAGACCAAACAGAAATCACTCTAGGCTATATTTATAATAAGTAGATGGAAATAGCACATTGCATACACTCATCAGTGTGTTATAGCAGGAGTGCTACAACAAGCCTGTTGATGAATTGCAAAATGCTTACAAGCTGTGTATCTTTTGTAGGTGCAGGTGGCTGCTTTATGATGCTTGGCATCAACTACTACATCTGCAAAAATGTTCATCACAATTACTTTGTAGTAGTTTTTCTCTAGTTTGTACCTGTTAAGCCAGGTGTTTACATGTAATTTATGCACATCAGTCTGCATTCATG
>NW_008239080.1:505494-530934 GCF_000691975.1 Corvus brachyrhynchos | reverse complement strand
CATTCCTGCATGCAGAATTCCTTTCACAATTGACACAGCAGAGAAGCAGACAGACCATTTTGGAGTAAATTTTACCTCTAAATGGTATTCAGTATAGAGACATCTTCAGCCTGCACAATGAATATAGTGTAATTTATACAGTTCAGGCAAATAACTGTAATGTATTATAAAATTTAATTGTATGTGTCAAACTAATAAAAATTGGGAGCAGGATCAAGCATTCTCCAATTGATATCCTGACAAGAGCAGAAAATCTTCTCATTATGTCACAGCATAGATACTGAATATTTTATGAACCTGCATTATTCATGTAAAGACAGCATTCCAAAGATATATGCAGAGCTGTTAGATTAACAGTAATACAAGATGAAAATGAAAGGTTTTTTAGAAGTATTATCAATAGCAGGGAAAACACTGGTAGTTGTTTGGATCCCTTATTTCATTGTGCAGTCAAGGCAGCACTGGAATTGTACCCCAGCGTGAGTTCATGTTAGCAGGGCACCTTTAGAAATAGAAGCAGTTCCCAACTCATCTGCATGCTGAGCACCTCCTTCCCTCACAGAACTAGGTTTTGCTGAGTTTACAGGAGCACACTAACAACATAAACCGCCTCTTCACTTTTTGCGTTAAAATTGGAAAAATAATATATTACGTCTTGTTAGATACGAGATGCGTAAGTGACCAAGGTTAAAACTTCCAAAATCTGTGCAACAAGTATTTTGGTTCTTATCCATGGGCAAAAGCAATTTTCTCTATGCCATTAAACTCTTGTGTTTTATCCTTCTGTTGGGCTACTGTTATATTTCTGATTGTACTTCAGAAGATTAAGACTGAGGTTATAAAAGTAAGTAAATTGGAGGACTTTAGTTTTCCTGGGAAACACTGTGGGTCTTAATAGCAATTATAAGGAGAGACAAAAGGATGGTTTTTAATCTTCAACCTGAAAAGAAAAAATATTGATGAGAAATGAGGAAGAAGTAGAATCTGGCACTGTAAGACAGAGAGCAGTGACTTGAAAAGTACTTGGAAAAAGACAGTCTGGTACTTGCAGCTCAGTGAGACAAGGTTTTAGACTTGCTTGTGGCCATACACAAGGATTCCTACTTCATGGTCTGTGCATTTAAAATATGTGGAGCGAAGAGTGTTTAAACAGCAATACCAGTGTTATCCATGACAATGTAACAGTACTCTAAAAAAAATCCACCTGCTGTTTTCAATCTCTACTGTGGCTCAAAGCTAAAATATTAGTTTTTGTAATTTAGTCAATGGATATTTTATACAGTGATTATTTCCATGACTATATTCATTATCTGTCCCAACAACTTGGCTCTCAAGCCTAAGTTTCAGCACCCACCATGTTGCCCAGGTGGTCCAGAACAACATCTCTTTACCAATTTGTGCCAAGAGCATGATGGTCTTATAGCTGCCTCTAGAGTCTCCTCATTTACCTTTCCTGAGCCCTGAACACTCACAAGCAACCCTATTCAGCCGAACACATTTCAGGCTCTACCCTATTATATCCTCCAGGTCATGCTGGCTGATCTGGCTGGCTCCAGAAAAGTAAGCAGGGGTTAAACCACATAATCTCACATGCTTTGTAGGAGCTGATGGAAACAGAGACACTTTCAGACAGGACCTGGTGAGAGAGAGAGAGAGAGAGAGAGAGAGAGAGAGAGAGAGAGATTGAGAAAACAATATGGGTGGAAAATGCATACCTACAGAACACCTGAAAATCCTGCTGTGGAGTACAACTCTGTGCATGACTTATACTTCTTAGGTGCCTTTTGTGTTATTTTTGAGGCTCAGCCTGCCTATTAGCATTGATATGCTGAACACTCCCTCAGTTTTTTAAGAGAAAGTTCAGGACCAAATGTAGCATTTGGGTTTCTATATACAGAATTACTGAAGCTCCAGCAAATCCCTTCCACAGCCACCTGCACTGTGTAAGAGTGGACCCTGGTCTGCCTGGTGTACCTTGCCTACCCTATTCTACCTCACATTTAGCAGCATTGGATAATGTGTTTTCAACTGACCAAGGACTGGGAATATGGATGAGCTGTAGTGGCCCACAGGAAAACCTCAGAGCTGTTGGCCTCATAAGGAAGAAAAGGGTCTATGGAAGTAGCTGATCTCTTCCACTCAGAGGCATTTGAGTGCTGCTTAACGGCCTTAGATATAACAACCCCAGTCTAAAAAGCTTGAGAGGGAAACCACAGCCCATTTCACTGTGGGCATGTCTCCTCTAAGTCCAACATACAAATTCTCTCACTTTGGCCATATTTGCTGTTTCCCCGATAGCTTCAAAGAGGTTCCTCTGATAGCTGTATGGTATGATTTCTCCTTGCCCTTCACCAGCGTGCTGACCCAAAGAGCAAGGGCCAGCTGATCTCCACAGCCTGTTTAAACACCCTGGGCAATGGGCAGGCTATGTGGGGCCTACAAAAGTCTCAAGTTTTATTGTGATGAATAAGATCTGTCAAGATCTGTCAGTTTCAAACATCAACAATGTGCCTGTGAAACAGGAAGGTGAAAAATTTTCAGAGCAATTCAGTCTCCACTGCAAGTGGAGATGGAAGAAATATTTGCTTTTTCAGATGTTTCCCTGAACAGACCATGAAAAAGATGCATGCAGACTTTGCAGAGGTGAATAAAGGAGCACTGAATTGAAGAGGAAAATGCAGAAGAATGTTTTAGCATGAACTTACATGAAACTTTGTCAAATCTAGTACTTTCTGAGAGAAAGTGATGTTACCCATTGAACTTTGGGTTCCTATTTCAAACTAAATGAAAAAAAAACCAGGACACTGAGTTTGAAGACAATACATGTTATTACATCACATGGAGACTTTGGTGGAAGAAATTTGAAGATCATTGAGAACAACTATCATCATCTAGAAGTTTAATTTCTGCTGTGTGACAGCAGAATTCGCTCTACATCAGCCATAACACAGAGAATCTCTAAAGGACTGGAAGCTCTTCTTGCTCAAGGGAAACATGAAAACTTCTGTGTCAAAATCAAATTGCATTTTAAAGGATGTGGGATAGCAGCTTTACCAAATGGATGAAGTCTTTAAACAATTTCAAAATATTTACATTGCTTTCTAATCTTACAGTTGCAAGCCTAGAGTCTGATTGCCCAGAGAGGTTGTGGAGTCTCTTCACTGGAGATACTCAAGAACTGTCCGGACACAATCCTGTGCAATGGGCTCTAGGAAGCAGGGAAGTTGGACCATGCTCCACTGTGATCCTGTCCAGCTTAACCAGTCTGTGGTTTCCCAAACAAATTCCCCAAGAGTTATTTCTGTTTCAGAACTGCTGGGATCATTAAGTTCTGTAAAGTTCACTGTTTACTTTGAAGACATTTTGTGGTGAGAAGTAAGATTCTGCCAAGTCAAAACACATTATTATATTTTTGATAGTAAGTATCTTTGTACCTAACATTTTTCTGTGGAATGCATGAAGGGTTTTTTCCCTTTTTTTATTTTCTGTGAGAATTGTAACTTCTTTTGCAGTCACCCAACCTAGCAAGGTGGCTAGAGGCACATCATCGAGTATGTGGTTAGTAGACAGTATCACGACCTGTGCATTCCACCTGTGTAAAGGTTAATAACGAGACATCTAGTTTCTAACAGTTTGCCCTCATGAAGATCTTCAGGTTGCAGCCTTTTAAAGAGAAGTCATTTCCAGTTTGCGGCTGAGGAAGAGAGATTGCTTCTTCAATTGGAAAAGTCTTTTTATGTTAGTAAATAGTAATGACCAAGTCAGATCACTGTTCTTGTGTGAAAACTGCAAGGAAAGGCTTTGCTCTAAGTTATTCTAATTGCTGCTTCTTTTTCTCTGCTTTCAGAGGCTGGCAGCAAGAAGCTAAAGAGCACGATACAGAGAAGCACAGAAACAGGAATGGCAGCAGAGATGAGAAGTCGTATGGTTCGACAGCCAAGTCGAGAATCCACTGATGGCAGCATAAACAGTTATAGCTCTGAGGGCAAGTAAGTGGCATTAAAAATATCAGTAATGTAGGAGAAGTTTCTAATGTAGTAGAAGTTTCTTTCTCCATTAGTTGGGATGTCCCAAACTCTAGCTGAAGGGGGTGGCTCTGTGTAGAGTTTCTTTCTCTTGAAACATTTGAAAAACTGAAACACCATTTTAGGTACATAACACAAATTTCATGGAAATTGAAATTGAGAGAGGACTTCTTAAGAATTCTCATTTTCCCTGTCATCCAGTGAGGCATTTTGTTCATCAAGACAGCAAAATTAAGACTGCATTATTCGAAACAATACATAGGGGTACTTTTTCTTTGAGGTAAGTTTGGATTACCTCAGAGTTAAACTTCAGATGTTGTATGTGAATCCCTGTGGTTTGAAACTTTGTTCAGCAATACTATATACAAAGAAAGTTTAATTTGGAGTTGTTCCAAATCTCTTATTAAGAACTGTAAACCCAGAGCCCAGATGCCACATCAGCTGAAGTCAGGCAGACAGCTGTGGGGAATGGGGCAGCTGTTTTCATTCACTGCTGAACAATTTGGTATGTAGGAAAGGAGAACAAAAGCAGTTCTTCAAAATGTGAAGGAATACTCCAGCCTCCCCACAGTTCTCAGTGGGACTCTACTGCATGTATCAAGGTACAGTGGTTCCTAGGGAATTCTTAGAAGTTGACTCCCCAAAAAAGGGGGAAATGGGGGTAGGAAAATGCAGCTTTATAGACCCGGAAAAAAATGAGAGATTTGGACTTCCTTGGCTTCATCTTTTTATATGCTTACTGTGTTACCACAATTGCTACTGCACATTGTATGAGGCACAAAGAGCCAAGGCTGCTCTGGTGGTGGTTACAAGGATCTGTGTAAAGGTGCCTCTATCATCAGATCTTCTCACCACCCTAATATTTTTACATCACTGGAACAGGTTGCCCATAGAAGTTGTGGATTGGCTCATCATTGGAGGTGTTCATGGCCAGGTTGGATGGGGCTTTGAGTTACCTGATCTAGTGAAAGATGTCCTTGTGCATGGCAGGGGCATCAAAACTTGATGATTACTAAGGTTCCTTCCAACCCAAACCATTCTATGGTTCTATGATAATGCTAAGAATTTTAAGAGCCATGTAAGAAAAACAGGCTCCATCATGAATAATTCAAAACCAAAGCAGATAAAGATCAGATGAAGAATGAGGGGCAAGAGTAAAATATCCCAGTGTTTTCCCCATTATGATTCCTTGATAGGCCATTACTTTTACCCTTTCAACACTCTGCCCTGCCATCCTCCTTCCTTTCTCTATGCTGGAGTGTCAGTCTGTAAGGCACCAGTTACTCACCTTGGTGACAGAGGCCCCAATAAACTGCACCCTTTAGGGAGGAGCTGAGGGAGCCTGTTTTCCTGGTCAGCAGTGGAGAGGAGAGGTGGGAGCCCAGCACTGAGGGTGAGGACATTTTCAGTGGAACAGCTTAATACTCTGTTCCACCCTCATTGTGTGAAAATAGATTTGGCAGGGCTGGGGCAGCCAAGGTCTGGATCTGGAGGTCACAGCAGGCATCTGGAGGATAGAAAGGCAGAGCCATAAAATACCTGTTTTGAGAACCAGCCTCTGAGTAAGACAGTGAGGAAAGCAAGCTTAAGAAGTAAACAGAGTGCTTGCTTCTTACTGGGACATATTGCAGGCCGGGTGTGCATAGTGGGACCCTGTTGCTGCCTGTTCTGAGCTTCCCCTCCCCAAGACACTTGCCTCTGCCATGTGCACCGAGCTCCTTTGTTCCAAGCGCGGGCAAAACCAAATGTAACTCAAACTCTTTGACAGAGTGTCTGAATGGCCGGTCACCCCGGGTCCGCCCCCAGTCCTCCCCTTTCTCCTTCTCTGAATAAAAGAGATGATCAAGGGAAGGATCCGCCCTCTCTTGGGTCAGCTACTTTCCTGTGACCGTCTCTTGTTGTCTGTCTCATTTGAAAGCTTCTAACTGCAGGGAATTGAGCGAGCAGGGAGCTATATTTCTCCCTCTTTGCTTCTGCTGATGGTATTTGCTTTGCAGCTGATACAGGTACTGATTTAAGAGCTACTAAAGTGCTAGATCGCCCGTGCTACCTCTCTAGGCTGCTCGAGGCTTTCTAAGGCATTAAACCACTAGCTTAGCTGGTAAAAAGCTGAAAAGATACCATCCACATTTAACTCCCCTTTAGAACTAAGTACATCTTTAAACTATCATAAGCTGGTAGTCACACTACCTGTATTGCATGTCTTGTTTCTGCTTCCATAGCTCTTGTGCCTGCTCCCCATCTCCTGCTGCTCCAGTATCAGTTCTGCCTCTGACAATGCTCCTTACCTCAGCTCTCCCATGCAATTGCTATCTTCACATCTGACCCATGTTTGCCCTGCTTCTTTGATCCGAACTTTTAGCACCCTAAGTTCTCACTATGTTTCTGTCCCAGACTTTTGGCTTCATAGTTACCAGCTTATTCTGGTTGATGCCTGATCCTCAGTGTATCTCAGTTTTATTTCCTGACTTCAAACTGTACTTGACCTTAGCCTTAAACATTGTCCCTGACCACCACATCTCTATTCCAGTCTGTGGCAAGAGTAAACAGTGAGTCTAAAGAAGTGAGAACACCATCAATATCTAACAGTGACTCTGAAGGGAAGCCTGGAAGAATGAGCCAAAGGGGGCAGATAGCAAAACTCAGGTGAAACAGTTAAATGTATCTTGCTGCAATGAGAGAAGAGAAATATTCATTAAACAGGACACAATGCTGTAGGCAAAAGGGATACCAGAGGGTTCTGTTCAGTGTGGTGCTGCACTTTGTGGCTTAAAAAACTTCTCTGAAGTCTTCTCTTTTTCTGTGATTCTGTGATTTAGCTATAGATCAAATCCTTAGATGTTCTGGAAATTTACATGAGTTCTACAGAATACTGTTAGTTTACAGCAGCTCTTGGGTTTAGATCACAGTGAGAGAAGAAGGTTAAATGGTTAAAGAAAGATGTACAAGACAACAAGTGTCTACTGTTTAATTATTTCCTCCAAATGCATTACTGGCTTATTTCTAGAACATGAGGTGACACAACTACAAGGAGGAGAGTAAGCTGCATAGCTCTGTCACATAATCAGGGTACATGCACTCTGCCAGCTGATCCTAAAATCCTCTCCCTCATTGTCTGGGCTATTTTTTAGCATTAGAAAAGTTAGCTTTAACTTCAGATGTTATATCTAGTGTGAACACTGAATCAGCTTTTGACAGCACCTTTTATTTTGAGTAGTGAAGCTGTTTGGAAGGGTTTTTTTTCCTTCTTGCAAGATTCCCATCAAAATCAGCAAGATCTTAACTTTGGTTGCTTGAGTAGTGTTTTTTCTGCAGTTCACTCTTCATGTTACTGTAGGTGAGTAATGATGATGATTAGGAAGTGCTTGTGGTAGGTCTGCACTGGTTTCTTGTCCTTCCTTGTATGTGTGTGTACATTGACACTGATTTTACTTCCAGGATCACATAGTTTATTGACAATATCATGCCTCATCCTGCATTTCCAAAGACCAATCAGATGTATAGCTCAGCTATTCCTACAGTAGGTACCCCAGGCACCTTGTCATGTTCTTTTGCTTGACCCTTAACTGGAGTTTAATGAATTAATAAACATTCAGATGAATGTGTACTTCCTACCTTCATTATCATAAGTATAACTAGAAGCGTGCTCTCAAGTGAATATTTTCAATGTTGTTAGTCAATCTGTGGCAAAATATAACACATTTTGTGGAAAAAAGGCCAAAGAAACAAGCAAGAAACTTTTCATAGCAGAGGCAAGAGTGAAAGCCACTGGGGAGAGAAGCAGACCACATCTTGATGTTATGAATTGGAGACCTTGAGCTTCTTTTCCTCCTCCATCTAAAGAAACCATATTTAAAAAAAAAAAAAAATATTTTAAAACTAAATTTCTGTGAAAAAACTTACTTTTTGGAAAATCAGAGTTTTCTAATGAAAAAAGCTGTGCCAAGGAAATGGCATAAAGCTGAATAAGGGGAGGTTTAGGTTAGATGTTAGAAAAAGTTTTTCCGCCCAGAGAGTGGCTGGGCTCTGGAACAAGCTGCCCAGGGCAGTGGTCACAGCATCCAGCCTGACAGAGTTCAAGAAGCATTTGGACAGTGTTCTCAGGCACTCGGTGGGATTTTTGGGGCTGTCCTGTGTAGGGCCAGGAGTCGGATTTTGATGATCCTTGTGGGTCCCTTCCATCTCAGGCTATTCTATGATACTATGATATTTTCTGACCAGCTTTTTTCACAGACAGTCCATAAGTTTATGCAGGAATAAAAAGAACAGTTAGTCTTCAAGAGAGAAATAGACTTTCTCTGTGCAACTACTGGCTTTGCAAAGAACTGTGAATTGAATCGCTGAAGCACACAAGCCTGATGTGCAGAAATCAAAGCTTTTAACACTAGATGCTTTTGGTTTTATAAGGAAGTTTTTTATTATTTATTGCAGTCTAACAGGGAATTTCCTTTGAGGGAGAAGCAGATACAGAGTGGTGGATGGCCTGCTGGGGAATATGTTGTCTATACTTGGTTCAAAGTTTGTTCTTTTATTTCTCATAATTGTTATAAGGAAGTCAAAGCGGAGTCTTCCCACCATGGATCACTCTTTCTCTCTCTCTCTCTCTTTTTTTGTTTTGTTGATTTCTTTTGTTATTGTTTGAAGAGTGTATATCTATTAAAATAAAGTGGAGACTATGGAATATAAGAAAGCAGCTTGGCAAAGCACACATTATAACATCACAGAATAGTTTGAGTTGGAAGGGACCTGTAAAGGTAATTTAGTCTAATCCCCTGCCCTGGGCAGGGCCATCTTCAACTAGACCAGGTTGCTCAAAGCCCTGTCTCACCTGGCCTTGAATGTTTCTGTATATGCTGTGCTGATGTGTTACAGTTCAGTTTGTATCCTGAGAGAGGAGTGGGTAGCAACTGTAGATACAGATTTGTCTGCCAGAATATTTTGGCTAGTGAGTGGCATTAGGTTTAGCTCCAGTCACCACTACTACTACCTGCCAGTTTGCTGCTTCATTAAACAGCTGCAGCAATCAGATTAATTTAGTGCATACATCTGTTTTCCCTATTTGTTCTTACTGATGCTGATGGGGTTTGGATCTCTGTAAATCACACACTCACTGATGAAGAATAGGCTATTAAATTTCATGAAGCTTTTTATGTTTTCTCAGACAAGGTCAATCATAGTCTATTTACCTGTCAGACTTCACTGCTTCTGGACACCTCCTTAGCAAGACCTATTTTATGGACTACTTTGAGTCGATGTGCAGAATTTCTCTACACTGCTTTGGGGTCCATGGGAAACGTATCCTTCCTGATGCTGCAGAATGATTTGTGCTTGTGTATCCTGAGCTGCTTGCTTTGTATAAGTAGTACTTTTGAAGTAAATACTGTAGGATGACAGAAATTAATCATGTTCTTATGCTTAACCAGCTTTTATTTTGTTTCAGCTTAATATTTCCTGGAGTACGGCTGGGCGCTGACAGTCAGTTCAGTGATTTCCTCGATGGACTGGGACCTGCACAGTTAGTAGGCCGACAAACACTAGCAACCCCTGCCATGGGTAAGAATGATACGTTCTCCTCTGTTAAATGAATAATAAGACAATTAACTAATGCACACACTGGCAGACTACAGCACCAAAAAGACTTTTACCAAGTGTCTTCCTTCATTATCAACATGATTGTCCTATATGCAGTTACCGGTGTTCCTATCATGGCAGCATTCAAAGTGGGGTGAGAAACAGTATTTGCTCCATTTGGGGTATTGGCTAATCTTACTTGCAATTTGAAGATAGGGGTTTTACTTCCCACACAAAATTATTGTGGCTTCTCCAGTTGTAGTTCACTGCAAAATCTCAACTGTTCAGAGTTTGTATTTACTTGAAACAGATTATATTGGATGTGACAGGGTTTCTGGCCAAACTGCACTTTTCCAAGCTTAGTTCATCTAACTCCAGAAAGTGAAACTTCTGGAAACATTTGCAATGCCCAATAATCAGTCACTGATAATGCCAGTGCTTGTCTTGAGAGACACAAAATCCTTTTCTTCAACAGCTGCCTGGGGCTATCTGTGATCTCTGTGTTCCAGACCACTCTGTAATTTCCTTTAGCAGCATTAGCTGTAGCTTGTTTATGAACAGAGTATGAGTTGTATAAGGAGTGCAAGAGTGCAGGACTGTGTAAGTATCTTTGGAAAGATTTGGGGTTGGGGGTTTTTGGGGTTTTTTTGTTTATATATGAGCAGTTCTTAGACATGCTTTAGGATGCTAATTGACGACTCCTTGATACACTACTGTAATGATACTTCTGCTGGAAATTATAAATAGCCAATACTTCAATACAACTGTCTTGGGAAAACCAGCTTTAGGAAGGGCTACTGAGATACATTTGAAAAAAAAGAGAGAAACAGAAAAAAAAATTGCAAAAGACACTGTTCCCTTCCCAACTCATAAGCAGAAGGAAAACTATCTTGAGAATGCTCTGAGTACCCTCTAAGGCAAAACTTGCTGTATAAATCTAAATGACTGCTACTAGAGCATTAATAATCATCAAACCTATTAAATTAATATTTTATTATTATTATGGAAGAAAATATATTTGTGAGATTGTTTGTCCAATAAATATCTAAATGGCTTTTTTGGTATGTGTACAAGGGTCTTCTTCTGTCTCTTTATTTTAATCTTGTTTTGCGACTAAAGATTTTTCTGCAGATAACTTGAGTAAAACATTTATTTGGACTTTTTTTAGAACTGTATCTACTACAGGCTCAAGTTTTGGCCCCCAGAAAGCTCTCCATCATGTTTTTTTACAATTTTTAGAAGACCTGCTCCGTGCTATCCTTTCACCAGTGATGATTTGAAAATGTTTGGATTATCGCTCCCCCTTCTGGTTCCCTGTTGCATATTTTATTTTGGATATGAGATACAGTGATGTGCTCTTAAAAATGCTTGTTGGAATTTTCCTCTGAACTATTTTTAGTGAAGAACACGACTGTGTTTATTCAAGCAGAGTTTAATGATAAAAAAATCTTTGCTGCTGTTCTGTCATAGTTCACATACCAAGGTATAAACACTGCTTTAATATGCTGTTAGAGAAACATGTAAAAATCCCATGCCCAATTAATTTCAAAATGCTCTTTCTCTAAATCTAGACCCCAAATTCTACAGTTCAGGACTACTATTTGTGAATTTGGTTTTTTAGACAATTAGAGCTTACATCTCAAATATATACGTCCTCATATGTTTCATGGATATAGTTCATTTATTTGCTCAAGTGTCATGTAGCTGCCTATGCCATACTGTGCATTTTTTTTAAGTGGCCTATTTTAATCTATTTTGATCTAAGTTAGATTTCTACTCACCTGATTTCATGATATATGAAAGCATAGAGACATAACGCTTTGAGCATCAGCACATAGTTTACTGCCCTTTTATTTTATTGATCTAGATCAGAACAGTGCTTGGTCTCAGAGCAAGCAGTTTCCTTTTTCTGCAGGAAATGTCATTTGTCAAAACTCAGGCAAGGAAACAGGTTTGACTGTTTAGAAATGAAAGCAGTTTCTTAACATGTTGTGACATTTTATTCACACCAAAAATGTGTGTGGAATATTGATAAAAATGGAAAAATTGTCACGTGTGTGCTTGGTGGAGACTTTTGAAGAAAAAAAATACCTTTTTAGCCGGTATGAACTGTATACCTAGAGAGGGCACCATGCTCCCTAATTATATATTATTTAGTCCTTTTTTAATAATGGAGAAGCTAAACGGATCATCAGGAGACGCAACAAGCACAGTAATACAGCAGAATAACATCATACTAGTCTTTCTCCTTCTCACTCTTATACCTTGTCTCCTGTGCTGTACTGCTTCTCTAAAATGTGAGTTTCTTTCTTCTCCTTCTCAGGTGACATCCAAATTGGAATGGTGGATAAAAAAGGCCAGTTAGAAGTAGAAGTCATTAGAGCCCGTGGCCTCACACAAAAACCTGGCTCCAAATCTACCCCAGGTATGGAAAAATAATAGACAATATATGAATAGAAAACAACACTATGAAATATACCGATGAACTGGGGAATGGATGCTTTTTGAGCTCCTTGTTAGTTGTCACTACCTTTGCATTTGTTTGGTTTGCTTTTCAACAAGGAGTATGTGCGTGGATATATCCTTGCTACCAATGTCCACTTCTTACCACCTTGCATCTGCCAGTTGCATGCTACCATTCAAGGAATCATTTTCAGCAACTCAACATCTGTTCTGGAAGGAACATTTGTAGAAATATTTCTGTGTAACTTAGGCAGGTTATATATCTCAGAAGGGCTTTGTCTATATAGCTGAGGTTTTTTGTGTTTGTTTGCCATGAAAAGAGATGGAGAACAGGTGAAAGTGCTTTGAAGAAACAACTTAAACGCACGTGTCAGGGTCTTCTGTACATAACAGTGCCTCAAGGCAGCAGTTTGTGCTAGTGTTAGTGTCAGTGTCAATTATTTGTATCATGTATATTGTAATAATATTGAATCATTTTATAAGGACATTTGTTGAACTTCTAGTTATTTATAGAAATAATTATTAGAGGAGATTTAGAATCAATAGACCAACCACTGCTTATTGTAACACCTGGAACAGTTCTTTTAGATAACATTTAGTGAAAATGGTACTTTGCAATCTCCTTAGGAGCTAGAGATGAAAGAGCAATTCATGTGTGTGTCATAGGAGTGGCATAGTTTTAAATATTCCTTTTGCTTTGAACTATCTCTGACCCCTAAGCATTTATAGAGACTCCAGAATAGCCATCAGTGACATTTAATTCCTGGAAAAACAAAATGTTTTTAAAATGACAGACATGAAGTGTAATTGTTGTTAGTAACATCTTAGATCACTACATTCAAAGTTTATAAAAATCAATTTGATTTCTTGTGGGCTGTGTCATCTGTTTTATGAATATAATTGTATTCAGATTATACAACTGCAAAGATACAATGAAGATAAGTTGTGCCATTTTCTCTCCACTCTGCTTCCTTTTAAGGCATTTGTCCTCCATTTCAGATGTGCACCCTAAGTCCAAATATAACATTCTTGATGTTCTGTCTGCAGCTCCGTATGTCAAAGTGTATTTACTGGAAAATGGAGCATGTATAGCTAAGAAGAAGACAAGAATTGCAAGGAAGACCCTTGATCCTCTGTACCAACAGACACTGGTTTTTGAAGAAAGTCCACAGGGTAAAGTCCTTCAGGTCAGTTTCTTCTTAATCCCATTTTAGGCTGTCATTTGCATGTTTACTTAAATTTAACCAGTATGTATAAATCCATTCCAACTTACTAAGCATTTAATTTTATAAATACCATTAAACACATCCTTGTGGCTTGTGGTTTCAGACTTGCAAAATGTCTTATTGCATGGAACATTTCTCTTTTGTTGACTCTTGCTCCTGTCCTGCCATGAGGTTTTCCCATGAAAGGGAAGTAATCATTCACTCTTGTGAATAACATTTTCCTTATGCTAACATATATAATAGCAAGAGTGAACATACATAAGCACGGGTTTAAGTATATAACCCTGTGTGAGCATGGATTTGGGGACAATCATGAACCTTAATTTTATGTTCTTCCAGGTAATAGTTTGGGGAGACTATGGCCGAATGGACCACAAATGCTTCATGGGAGTTGCCCAGATCCTTCTGGAGGAATTGGATCTGTCCAGTGTGGTAATAGGCTGGTATAAATTATTTCCACCTTCATCGCTAGTGGATCCAACATTGACTCCCCTGACACGCAGGGCTTCCCAGTCATCTCTGGAAAGTTCGACTGGGCCTCCCTGCATTAGATCGTAGTAGCAGGTGCTGTCTATTCAAAACATCACCCAGGATAACAATTGGAATCAGATATTCACATGATCAAAAAACACTGTTGGAGAGAGACAATCACTTCTGTTTTTGCTTGTAGTAGTTATCCAAACATATGTCTGTCTGTTGAGAGATGGCTTAAATTGACAGAACAAAGGTATATCACATACAGCTAATCTATTAGCAGCTATCACTGATGCTTATAATGATTTAAAAAGAAAAAAAAAAAGAAAGAAAGAAAGGAAAAAGAAAAAAGAGAGGGACCTTTAGATTCGACCTAAGTCAAAGATGACCCAAACTGGAAGCTCTCACTCTGTTAACAATGTTGTATTTTTCACATTTTGAGAGCCCTCAAGCAGTGTTACCTTCCTGGTGTTTCAGCAGTTTTTCTGTACTTGTCACTTCCACTAGTTTTTTGCCACGTGATTCTGCTAGTTTTGTAGAAGTCCTCCCAATGCTAACAGAGACCCTTCCTTTCTTTTTCTAAACCAAACAAAAAAGGGCTGAAGCATATCTCTGTAAGCATCGTTAAAGCGTTCAACAGCCACAGTTACAATTCCAGAGAGTTCAAATAGTTTCTCAGTTCTGGTACTTACAAGTCTCTCACGCGGGAACCCAGAACAAATACCAACCTAAGTTATATTCTTAAAAATAAAAATCATCACAGTGCCACTTTTTCTTTGTAAAAAGCAGATATGTTTGCATTATATATATATAATAACTTTTCTGTTTATGATGTTTTGCATGGAAGAATTTTGAAGAATTCTGCAACTACTGCTGGGGACTGGTATAAAGCAGCTTTAGTCTTAATTTTGACATTGAATATGTTACTGGTAATGCAATTTTCCTCCTAGAAATGGAGAGGAAATACTTACGTTTCTGTGTATAAATGTATATTTGACTTCCCAAAATGTTGACCAGGAATGAATTGAGCATATGACACTTTCAGCTGTACCCAGGCTTCTCTGATGTGTGTCGCTTCAGACGCACCTGTCTGCCCTGGATAGAGCATGGTATGAGTTGTTCAGTGTTTCACTGGAAATTCCAGTTGAAATATTCTGCACTTAATAATGTTTTTATCAAATTTTAGTTTACATTTCTTTGAGATTGATGCAAGCACAAGGCTTGATTTTTTAACGCAAGATATCTTACTTTTTGGAGAAAAAAACAATCAAATTTCAATTTGCTTTTTATTCATCTGAGTTCTTCTTGGCCTTGAAATCCCTTGTGATATCCTGTAAATGTGCGAAGAACTGCAGATTCCTGCAGGTGCATTGGTATGTTTCCCCTCCTTTTACAGGCCATTAAATTTTGTGATCACACAAATAGAGCAGCATGACTTGGAACTGTTCAAAGCTGCATGCACGTTTTGTAAAAAGAGATGAAAAAGGTTATTTAATAATGTATGTTAGTTCCACATAGGCCAGCTTGTATGTTGCATGTACTTGTACAGTTTGCTCGTAATTACTATACTGAAGTAACCAAGAAATCTAAGCCATCCATTTTTCTTATAGACATTTTGCAGGTTTTAGCCAGGCTAGGTCTGTGGGTCTGGTGCTAAATGTCTATAGATGGACTTTATTTTTTACCCTATGGAAAACGTGATGTAGTACGGACCAAATTCCTTCTAATAACTATTTTGGTGTAGATTCCTACTGTGGGGCTGTAACACATGTAGAAACTGTGTACACACTAGGTTTTAATTTATAGACATACTGCCTGCACCAAGTGAACTATTTATTATTACTCAACACATGGGAATTATTCTGCCCATCTTTCCATAGGGCACAGATTGGTTACTGCTCGACCTGCTGAGCAGGAAGAACTCAAGCACTGGTGCACTACTACTAGATCCTGTTCTGTCTTAGTGGCCAAAAACCAACTAGCTATAATTCGATAGTATCTTTCTATTTTGACCACTTGTCTTAACACTCCCCTGTGCTTTTAAATGAACTTCCAACTCATGTTATGTAAACATGTTTAATAAAATTTCCTTTTCATGTCCAGTGTAGTAGTTGTGCTCTCTGTATGTTCTGAGGTTCATCTGTGATTCTGCTTGCTGCAGGACTGTGTGAAATGTGTTAAGGACAGTAAAATAAGTAATTTCTATGGTTCTTTTGATTGCTGTAATAGTGTATGTTGAAATCTGGGGCCAAAAACTGAGGCCTGGTGAAAGTCATGTTTGGTTGGCTTCCTTTTTCCTGAGAGAGGAGCCAAATTGTGCTCTCATTTGTTGAAGCAGGCAAATTGAAGTTTAAAAAAAAAAATAGCCAAATTTTTATCTGTTGAAATAAAATCAGTTTGTTGGAGAGGAATGATGTGGTGGCTGCTTGTAGTAGGGCAGCGGGGCTATACAAGTCAGACACCAGGTCTCCACTTGGTGTGTGCTGAACCTTTAAGATATGAGAACAACTACAGACCTTTGGCACTTTTTAAACCCATGACTATGCCCTTGTATTGTAATGCTGTTATGAACAATGCTTTATAGAAATTTACCTGAGAGCAGAATTTGGCACTAAAATTTTGCTAGAGAAGCAAAGATTATGTACTTTTTTTTTTAGTTTTCCATGTCCCACAGATACCTGATCACAATTTAAAAATAACATAAAGACAGTATTGCCTCACTTTGAACACTTTTGTTTATTACTCTATTTAACTGAATACATGGTTAAGATACTGAAAAAATGACTAATTAAACATGGTAAATCTCTGAACAAAAGGCATGTTATTCTGTGTGGTGGGAGTGATCTGTTTAAATACAGAATTTGTCATGCTGTTGCAAAAAGCCCTCAACTTCATTAATCTCATTACTTTGAACATTGTGTCCAATAGATACCTTTTCCTTTCTGATCCTGAGAAATAAATTAAGTCCAGCATTTCTGATCTCCCCCTAGAGGACAGAAAATATGGCAGCAAAAGAACATGCTGAACTATTTCATTTATGGTGTTTCTGATGAACAGGGATCATAAATGCCAAGATTGCAGGAATGAGGTAGTAGAGCATGCTAGGTCTGATAAGTTGTGTGCTGGACTCCTTTACCAGGGAATGCTGTGCTTTAAAAACTCATTGCTGAGTGTTGGGATTATAATACACAAATAAATCAGCTGAAGTTCCCTCTTGGTTTTCTGTTAAGAATGCAGTATTGCCTAATATATATGTCATGCAGGGGAAAAGCAAAGATTATTAACTCATAATCCCTGCCATATAATCAGACAGTTATTTTCTTTGTGATGAGTAAATGTTCTAAATTTTATAATGAAATGCAAATTTATGTCTGTCTTTGTGGGCAGAGGAAAAAGCTTTTGGCCTTAACCTTTGTGTTAGAGAGGCATCAGAACTACTGTGAGTGGGGAGGACAAACCACAGCTTCATTACCTCCTGTCTTTGTAATTCACAGAGAAATTACATGTACGCTTTTGCTGCCTGTTTTCACAAACAAACGATGGTCTCAGAAGTCACGTTCAGCCCAGGTATGATATATCTCATTACTTTGAACATTGTGTCCAATAGATACGTTCAGCCCAGGTATGATATGGTATACACAGAAGACATTCAGTGGCTGTTCTGTGTCCTCCACGATTTTACTTACAGCCTGTGACTTGTCCTCTATGAAGTTGTCTGTTTGCAGCTCCTGCACAGTCATTTATTCCACTATCTACAGCCCATTTAGCTCAAGGAAAAAGAATTATGGAATTTGTACTCTTCTTTTGCTTTAAATGAAGAAAGTCATGGCAGTCTTCCTTTAAAGCCCCAAACACTCACTCCATCATACCCTACTATAATTCTGCAAGCATAGCAGAAAGCAATCTGCTTTCTACTGTTGTCAAAGGATGTGATTTCTCAAGCCAGATGATGAGCATTCTGGTTGTCATAAGTGATTAAAACCCTTCTAACAACTATCAAGAGTAGAGTCTAAATACTTCACTCGCAGCCCATCAGCTACCTTCTAGGAGAAAAAGAAAATCCACAGGTTATGAATTAATTTTCTCAGTGTCTGCAGGAATGACCACGTATGCTGGTAGTTAAATACCATGCTTATGAAACAGGTTGTGTGTGGCAGGCATGTCACACAGATCAAATGGTCTTCTGAGTTTTGTGATCCAAACTCCTCTCTGGGGTGCCAGAGACAGGAGGGGACACTGCCTTCTAGGTGATGATAATTATTCAGCTGCAGACCTCAGTCTAATGAAATGCTCCTTAGTTAGGTATTTTCTAGTCATTGGTATGTTTTGAAGCCATAGTTGCGCATTGGGACATCATACCTTATACATTCTGCCTCGTCAGGTCAATATGTCTTAGAAGATACTGAGGGAAAGGGCATAAATTTGTCAAAATCTGTAGACTACAGTTTACCAATACAGAAATTCAAATAAGGCAAATATACAGCTGTATTTTTACCTCTGCTAGTATGAGAAAGGCATTCTCAACAGCCAAGTCTTTTGGAGGTTTCACTGCTTGCTTCTAGAAGAGTGACACACACCTAAGGTTTCACAGAACCTCTTAGATGGCCTCTAGAAAACCTGCCTTCAAAAGGTGATGAGCAGCAGCTCATTATTAGAATATCCATTGGACAACTCAGAATTATTTATTCTGATTACTTTTAACATGTTGTCAGAGACTGAAAATAGTTCATGCCTCAAACATTGATATAAAGTTTTGCTCATTATAAAGAAGCTACAACCGAAGAAGCATCCCTGAAGAGTGGGACTTTGGACTGAAAGTCCAACTGTTGATTAGATAAAGGGAAACACATTGTTCAGTCACCTCAGGCTGAGGGAAAGGTGTGCATCCACAAACGGCCAAAGCCACCTGCTGCAACTATCCCCAGTTGAGTTTGGGGTGGAGGGAGAGCACAGCTCACAGAAGCCAGGTTTACACAGACTCCCTCCAACCGAGAGGGGAGGAGGAGGTTTTGGGTGCATGGTGTAACCTCTGGTGAGAGGCAATAAACACCCATCCTCCATTACACAAACTGGCCCAGCTGTGGAACCCCCAACCCCACAGGGCACATCCACGGGACTTTCGCATGAGAGGCTTGGCCCCACAGGGCTGCACGTGGTGCAACAGACCCAGAGTCTGCTGTGAGAGACTGACCCCCCCTCCAGGGGGCCATGGCCGTACATGCCCACCCAGCCTGAGCACAGAAACCCATCGGACTCTGTGCCTTCTGAGGGGACCTTCACCACCAAGAAGACCAGCTGGAGAGGATCAACGGGACATCTTGGGGTCCACAGAGTGGTGATCTTTTCCTTATTCCCTGTCACTCTTTCTGTCCCCCCCACCTATTTTCTACTTCTTTCTTTCTTTCTTTCTCTCTCTCTCTCTCTCTCTCACACATATTTACCATCAAATAAACCCCTTACTATTGTCACTGGCATATGGTCTCATTTCCACCTTAATTTGGGCAGAGGCATTTCTAAGAACCTTAAAACTGGATCATAACACGTCTACAGCTCTAGAGCCCTGCTAAAATGCAGTTACAAACCAGTAGTGGCCCACATGGTAAAGAAGTGGTCTGTAGTGAAAGGCTGTGTGATATCACCATCTGTGTGGATTTTCACTAAGTCTAAAATCATTCACTTCAGTGAAGACTGAGTCTTTTTTTCACATTTCCTTCTCATTTATATCAGTGGGATATACTGTGACTTTGAGAACCTAGTTACAGGTTTCTCCACTCATCATTTTTTGATTAATTAAATGGGGGTAAGTGTAATTCCCCATTTCAGAGATACTGCATAAATACAGAAAAAGCAGAACATAAATGTTCAAAAAGCATTTGTGAGGTCCTCAGGGATATAAATGATGTAATAAGATTCCATCATCTTCTGGCTCCCAAAGCCTTTTTTACACTGACAAGTATCGGGAAGGAATATCTTCTCTACTGAACCTTGTCACTCTACTTCAGCTACAGCCAAATAAAAGTTCCTGAGCCACACACCTAAGCAAGATACTGCAATTTATTTAGCTGAGGCCAACTCCTGTACAAAAAGTTTTTAATAGAGAAGATGGCTCATGTTCCAGACTCCTACTCTTCAGGAAGTACAGCAGCGCTATCACCTCTGCATTTCCAGCACCCTTCTGTTGTCTGGTCTGACTGGCCTAGGCTGCTTCATCACAGCAGGTCTCCACAGAACCAAGATGCCTGTGTCCATGTTAGACCACTAATTATGGAAGGCAGAATAATAATCCCATTTAGAACAAGCTCATAGAGAGGGCAGTTAAGACAATCCTAGATATTTTAAGAACTCTTGTCATGCAATTTAAACCAAAAATGAAGATTTTCAAATTAAGCAAATATTGTAAAATAGCAATTCAATTAAATGTTACAGTATATACTGAAAAAAAAATTTAGAAGTCTGTTAAAGAACTATATTTGCATACTATAGAAGGAGTGTCCACACAGAGGGAAAAATATAGCAGTATTACACTAGCATGTAAGAACAAAAAAGATCTAGTGATTCTAGTGATTCTCTAGATTCAGAGTGAGAGATAGCTTGGAGGGGAACATTTTCTAAATATTAGTTACTGAGCAAAGTCTGTTAGAAGCCAAAGCCAGCAGCAGCATTATACTTAGACTTCTGTTTGTTAAAGCTGCAGCAAAAGAGAGAGCCCACGAACATCATCCTCTAGTTTTAGAAAGGGGTGCATTTCTTCCGGAGTGACAGACAGGGTCTGAGACTAAGTGAGCAACCCTTGAGTGCATAGGAATGGCAAAGCAACACAAAAGAAAATAATGGCAATTACAATAAAAAATAAGTGCTTAAAAAACATGTAAAATACTTTCTTAGGATTTTGAAGGCCTGAGAATGCAACCCTGAATTAGACAGAGAACATCTGGATTTGGAATGAGTCCCCAGATATCCTTCATACTACAGGTCAGAAGGATGGCCGCTAGCAGAGTGCTACAGAGGCAGCTTTTTCTAACAGTGCAGTTTTCACGTACAGCTTGCCCACACTTTTTTCTTTATAGATGGTCTGACGTGCACTGTGTGTGAGCTTAGAATTAAGGGGATATAAAGGTCGGTATATTTAATCTCAAATTCTGTATTGTGTAAGAGAGTTTCTTGCATTAGCCCTGATAAAGTTTTGCATACGATGTTGAAGAAGTCAGGTGCTCTGTAATGGGTAAACCAGTAAGTCAGAAACAGGTTCCCATGGAAAGCAGAGCAGAAGTTTGGGGAGCACAGAGGGGGAGGAAGGAAGGGACAGAAATAGTGCCTCTGTTCATCTGGGGTGACCAAAAAGGGAGACCCGGGGAAATTCTGGCACAATTGCTTGGCCCCTGTCTTTTTGACTGAAAGCTCCAAAAAAAAGTGGCTGCTCCTTAAAGCCTTGTGGGTGGCGGTGCACATCTTCCTGAAGGGTCAAGGGATTTGGCCCAATTTCATTGCTTTGGTATTGGAAACAGCAGGGCTTGTCAAAAAGATGTGATGCACTGTTGACAAGGTGGTGTTAGGTCATAGGTTGGACTTGATGATCTCAAAGGTCTTTTCCAACCTAGCTGATTCTGTGATTGTTTTTCTTTCTAACAGGTGACTCTCTAGGAGTTAACCAGGACAGAAGAAGTAAGTTGATGGCACAAATAATCTTTTGAGTTGCTCTGTACCTAGTCTCAAGAGGCACATAAAGTCTGTAATTGCTGGGAATAGGAAGCATCAACAAGCTTCTCACAGGCAGCTTGAGAGTGGCTTGTTGACCTCTTTTGCTTCTTTTTACCTGGTAGGAAAAAGGTCCTGAGATTTGTGAGACAGCTGAAGTACAGTATCTGCTCTTCTAGAAAATGTAAGAAATTTTCTTATTCCCTCCTCTTGTCCTTTTCCTGATCATTGCTCTTGCAAAACTGTGAGGCTGAGTTTAGTGTAGTTTGGTGCCTGGACTCAGCTTTCAGTTGTTCTGCTCCAGTGCTGACAGCAGCCCACTTGATCCCTGAGCCTGTTGGTGGAACAGACCAGCATTCCTAAGCCATTCATATTAAAACACAAATAATGCAACCCTCAGGCCTTTTTTCATTCATCATGTCCATGAAAAGACAGGGGGAAGAAACCCAACGAATTTTCTTTTGTTGGAGGGCTCGAAACAGAATTAAATTACAGCTGCACCAGACGTCGCTGCTGTGCTATCCATATAATCCTTCAGCTCCACTATACATGCGGGCTTCTTTGTTAGATGTCTGCTATGCCATTCTTAAATCATACTTCTGTAAAACAAACCACAAAATGCAAAGGAGGAGAGGGAGATGTCACCATAGCAGGGCTTAAGCTTCTTCTCCCTTTGTTCTTCAGGTGGTATCTCCCCTCACCCCTCAACCCCTAGCACTCATCTTAGTCTTGTTCTCCCATCATTTTTTTGTGTGATACCAGCTCACAGCTGAATCTTGTCATCTCCAGAGAATACCTCTTAGATTGGACAAGATTTACATTTCTTCAGAGAGTGAGAGTGAATGGAGGAAATCAGAGGATTGTTGAATACCTCACGTCTCTGGGGCTGCTCTTCAGTTTGTATGGAAGAGGGCTTTGGTGGGATCGATGCTGCATTTGTCCCTACTGGGTCCCTCGTGGAGATGCTTTGGCGGCACTCTGCCAGCACCTACACGTGCACACAATCTCACCTTCGCAGGCAGTCATGAACAGCCACTCATGCACACAGTCTGTGCATGAACCGGAGACAAAGAGGCGAGAGGGGTTCTTTGCATGCAATTCCAAGGCGTTTAATGGCAACACACCCAAAGGGAACAGAGGCAAGAAGAGCAACCAAACCGAAAGCCCGCACCAGTTTTATCCTGAAAACTCCCAAAGGAGGGCAGAGCATCCAAAACCAATAGTCTGAGGGCTATGGGGCAGAGGCAAGGCTGAATGATGTAACAGGGGCCAATGGGAAAAGGGATGGGAGGGGGGAGAGGGCCAGTGACCAGCAGAATCTAGACAAAGGGAGAACTTTCTAGCACAGTGTTGTAAGGAGAGACCACTTTTAAGGCAGCTTGGGGGGTGTAAATTGGACTTAGCCACCGCAACAAGTTTGTACGTGGCTGGTCTTGTGGCTGGTTTAATATCACTATTTCCTCCCCTCACATATCTCACGCACACTGTGCATTTTTTAGACTCTGTATATGCTTTGTCTAAGCTGTAGAATGTGGAACTTGGCCACTGATTTCAATGAGGCTGAATCCAAGGTGCTTTTGTGAGAAAAGGTGCCTGACACACACAGTGCACACGGCTCTGCTGGTGACAACACCCAAAGCAGGAGGCCAGCCAGCCAGTCCAGCTATGCAAAGCACAGGGCTTCATCTTCCTTTCAATGAGGCAACGATCCGTGCTGTGACAGCAGAGGTGACAGCCTCTGTCTGTGACAGGAGGACATCGCCTGGCTCACGGAAGAGTCTCCTCATTTTTTATTTTTCTAATGCACATGCCCTAGCAAGTAAGAGCAAAAGCTGGCATCTTCTGGGAACCCGCCGGCTTCAGAAGAGCAGCCACAGAGCACGGCACTGGGCTATGACAGCCCAGGTGGCCCGGGGATGGCCGAGGGGCAGCAGAATGGAAAACCTGCCGCCACAGGCTGCCCAGCCCAGGCCTTGCAAGTACTGTTAATAATGTAGAGACATAAATCTGCTTGGGGAAACGCACTTAGAGGGAAGCGCTTGGCTGCGAACAGCGGGAAAGGACCAAGAGCCTGCGGGCCCGGGCCGCCCCTCGCCCCTGCGCGGGCCCCGGCGGGAATGCGGGAAACGGGCGTCAGCCTTTGTCAGACGCTTTTTATGGGAGAGAACGAGGAAAAAAAAGCAGCTGTGTATTTTTTTCCCAAGTGTCGGATGTTCACTGCGTGTGCAGTGAAATCGGGTGTGTGATCACTGGTTGTGCTTGTCTGCTGGGTTACATGTAGGAGCTCTCAAAACAGGCGAAAGTTCTGAAGAGGAATTCATAAAGCATACAAAAAAATAATGGTTATATTTAACAGCTCACCCTGTTCTCTGATTCAGTAATGATTATGAACTCACTTAAATCAATGCAGTTCCTCTAAGGAGTGTTTAAAAACCACATTTTTCCCCATTCCTGCATTATTTGCAGTGGCTGCTCTGACAGATTAATGTCAGGCTACTGTGTCGTTCGGTGACAAGCCTCATTTTGTTTTCCAAGTGCTGCTTTTATTGTTAGACTGTGCTGTACCCTCGCTACACCTTCGTTACTTTCTGATTAAGCTGCAAGTCAGATACATCAGGAGAATTTCTTGCAACCAGTGAAAGCTTGTGCTCGAGTATTATTAAACTTCCATGATAACCTGTTAAGGAGAAAAAAGAAGGTATTACTGCTGACAACCAAAATGGTGTGAAAACTCATGTACTGCTTATCTAGCTGCTAAGAAAGCTAAGTCAACAAGGGCATAAAATGAAATATTGTGCTCAGTGAGAGGGGACAAAAAAGCAGGCTGGATTTGGGGAAGCAAGGTCTAGTTTGACACCTGACCCATAAAAAAACCACTCAGCACTATGAAGGACCTGAAGCAGGGAACTGCCCAGGACTGGTTTGTGTAGCCCCATATAGCTTAGCATGGTCTTTGAGTTGCCAAATGAATGGATTGAAATCTACATACCTTCAGCTCACCAACATCCTCAAAGAGAAAAAATTAAATTCTTCTGGGATTTGGGCTCAGAGAAGTTTACAGTTCAGCTGAAGGCCAGCAGACGGTGCAAATGTGCAAGGGCCGAGCCCTAAGGCGAGTGCTAGAGCTTCTCTACACAAGTCACAGTGGGCCTAACAACACACAGCCCTGGCTTAGGACTCTAACCCAGCTGTTGGGAATCTAAAAAGGGAGCACAAGCAAAAGAATGACAGTCAACTTGGTCTAACACTGAGAGTCAGCAGGGGACAACATGCTTTGCTACTCCCCGCTTGTGCAGCTTCAGCAACAGTGTTCTATTAGATGGCAATGAGAGAAGTGCTTACTTGTTATAAAGCGCTTTGGAAGATCCCAAGCATTAAAGTCTGCAACTGTCAAACCTACCAGTTCTCAAATTAGCTGGTGTGACAGGGTAGCTGGACTCGGTGTCGGCCTTGCACTAGGTTAGCTGGTGTGACAGGGTAGCTGGACTCGGTGTCGGCCTTGCACTAGGTCCCAGAACAAAACTTCCTACACTTAACCCTGCATTTCCATCTTCTTGAAGCTCCCCTCTTCCTGTGTAAGACACAGGAGGTCACAGAAAATGTCCTTGGAACTTTCCCCCAAGCTCCAGGAGAAGAGGCCGTTCCAGGGGACATGACTAGTGTATCCTTATGTCCTGGCAAGGATTACTTGCTAGAAAAGCTGCTCTAGTTAGTGATTGGCACAGCTTACAGCAGCCTTCAACCTGCTCCAACACGCTCTGAAGTGAGGACAGCTGCAGGCAACACTTATTTCTTTTGAACTATGCTCCAGTCTGATGTGCACATGCTGCCCTTCAGCAAGCTATCACAATTGCAGGCAGAGAAGGGAGGGCCTTGCCTGCAAGCTACAGCCTCCAGTTGTGAAGCCCTCTCACTTCCTCGTGAATGGGACTGGTGAAAGCCTGCCGAGTTGGCTTCACCTGGGTATGCAAGCAAGATTCAGCAGG
>NW_008239080.1:473833-505479 GCF_000691975.1 Corvus brachyrhynchos | reverse complement strand
CAGACCAAGCCCTTCAGATGCACATTCCTGAGCCCACTCCTCCCCTTCAGGGTATTTTATGCCAGCCACTCCCAGGTTTCCCCCTCACCTTAATTACCTTTCCGAAGGGATCAGCTCTGTGTGTGTGTGCATGCTAATGCTAGGAAGGGCTGTCAGTGTAGCTTTCCAGCCCAATCTCTTCTATGATCGTGGCTTCAGGCTGCAGCTTTTTTTTCCAGTGCTTAAATGCAACATGTGGATATTAGGCAAGGGCAAGAATTTGCTTTTTCTTGCACACAAAACAAGGAAATGCATTGTGCCTCACCACAGCTGCCACAACGACAGCTGCACTGCCGAACGAGATGCACTTGCTGGCCTCTGCCCCTTCCCTCGTTGCTGTTCCTCCTCTAGAGTCTTTAGACACTCCCAGAGTGGGGACTGCAGGGTCTCTCTCTCTCTCTCTCGGTGGATAGGGGAACCCTTGGTAAGTGAGCTGCAGCCACGTGCAGAGCACTAGAGATGAGAGCTGGCATGATCCCAGGGCAGTGTTGAACCAACAATGTTACAAGGCAGTCTGAGGAAACACCTCCTCAGATGTACTCTAATAGGCTGTTAATGGTCCTTGCCTTGCAGCCCTTGTGAAGCCCCACTGGAAACTGGCTACGGAAAGAGGGGCTGGGAGAGCAGAGACACAAATTGTTAGCTCCCACCATGAATCAGAAGTATCTGTCCACATTACTGGTGTGAGTCAGAGCCTAGAAAGATCTTTGCGATCTGTGAAGGTAACTCAAAGAATTCCAACCCTCGAGAAAATTTCAGGCCTTAAATTGGTCTTGTCTATAGATCTGAGCTAATTTTTGGCGGGTGCAGTATTCCCTGGATGAAGGTTAAACAGATTGGCTGAACTTATCTTGCCATTGGTTTATTTGTTGGTTGGTTTGGTTTTGGGTTTGGGTTTTTTAAATGCTTTTGTGGTGGGCTTTTTGTATCTTTGCATGTTTCAAAAGGATTGAAAAGAAGTGGAAACGCTAACGGGTGTTTTGGCTTGTTCTGCTGTGTAGAGGGTTTCTGTGCCAGTTACCTAGGAAACTGCTGTAGGATTGAATTTAGATGGATGTGTTGTCAACTGCAAATGAGTACAGTGGCTTTTCAAGAGGTGGGGAAGAGTGTAAAATGCACAGAAAATATAAATGCCTGTAATGTGATTTCTGGGTAAGACAGTGGTCCTATCTTTTTGACTGGCATTTTGTAGGCACCCTGACAGCTGCACAAAGGGATCACAGATGGAGTGCATGGCCATGCCTCGGCACCTGAGCTTGAATGCCCTCATGTTTGTAAGGTGGGTTAGCATTCATTTATGTCAAACCATGACTGCAAAAAGTAGCACTAAGGTTGCTATTAAGCATTTTTCCTATTTTATTACAGCAGAGTTATGATGATCTAAGGAAATTACAGCCTTTCTAGACATTTGGACTACAGCACTGCACAACCATTTGCAAAAAAAAAAAAAATACCAAGAAAAAAAAAAAAAAAAAACCAAGAAAACAAAAAAACCCCAATAACAACAAAAAAAACCCCAAGAAAACACATTTAATGATTGAGATACATCTAAAGGCTTATGCAATGAACTAAAATGTGACTGTGGAGCTTTTCCTGGAAATCATTGATAATTGACCTTTTTTAAATACAGCAGGAAAACTATGAAAAAGCAAATAAGTGCTTCAGTCTGGGGGAGTTATATTGATGTCTGTCAGTTCTGGCTAAATCTGCAAGTGGTTACTTATCCCACAGGAGCCACAACTTAGAATGGTCCATGGCTGAAAAAAATCAGCAAAACAGTGGGGATTACTTAGAACAGAGCTCCTACAATTTCTCATATTCTCTCCCCCACTCCAAAATACACACAGGATTAGCATCTGGGCTTATACCGAACACCAATTTTCTTGTATTTCTCCTACAAAGTGCACTTCAAATGGCAAATGCAAACTCCTAGTAGTTTATTCATGTTTTGACAGGTGTCACCAGTTGGCACAGCTACGTGTAATCTTCAAAGGTTTGGTTTCTTCCCCCGCCCCCAAGCAGGTGAGCAAGTTTCCAGCCTTGAAAAGACAGGTTGTGCTGCTTGTTTTGGGTTAGGCAAGTGCACCAGGTAAGAAACACTGTTCTTATTCCTCTGGCTAAAGCTCTGAGGCAGAACCTGGTTTAGAGCCATTTTCCAGGGCTGGCTTGTCCCTGCTCTCTGGAGCTGTGCACCCACCAGGGTGCTTACATCCCCTGCATTTCTCTCTGCAGGTGCTTCTCTCATCCCAGGGGTCTAAAATGAACGCTGAATTTACCAGTTCTAACTTCTGGTCTGACTGTTGGGTTGTGAGTGAGTGCTACCCAGGCTCTGCCTTCAGGGCAGGATCAGTCCCTCAGAGCTGAGGGTCAGATGATGGTCCCACCAGATGTTTGGTCAGCTTGTATTGGACTGGCACATGTACATGACTAAGACAGAGCACCTTGTGGACATATCTGGACTCCGCCCCTGCCTGCATTGCTGCCAGGTGGCCAGGCTGCATGGACCCAGCTGCTGCTACACTGAGAGTGGACGCCAGAGTCAAAAAGAAACTGTGGTATCTCCAGTGCCTTATCTGCTGCTCATAAGAATATATATATACCCCAATCACTCTTTCTTCAACAACATCTTTAACAATATTTATATTGGCAATTAGCCAAAACCTATAAAACTCCGCTCTGGTGGGCCTAGAGGTGGCTCCAATTCACTCTGTTGCATCCAAGATTTTCCTCTGGCCTCTGTCTTTGGAGATAGGCTGAAGTGACATCCAGAGCTGGACTCCCTTCCTCCCTGCTCGAGCAGATGTGCACACAAACATAAGCAGATTCCTCTGTTTCAGGCCCATCTGTAACCTGCGTAATGAATAATGTACAATGAATTTGTGGTCTACATGTTTATTAAGTGACTCAGTATTTCCAGTGGAGATTTTGTGCTCATGTTTTACTCACATCTCAAAACCCACTCACTCTTTTATTATCCCCAACAACAGTAGGTGATAATAAATTATACAACTGTAGATGACGGTAACTATATCAACAAACAAATTGTATCAATTTTCAGTGCGAGTTTAAAGCTTTGTTTACTGGTTGTGCAAACTCTGAAAAAGGAATTTGGGAATGCTGCTGCTGTTATTAAATGTTCTAACCGGGCTGTAATCCAAACCTTCCATAAGGCATCTCTAAAGAAGATTTTTGCCTAC
Organism: Corvus brachyrhynchos; assembly: GCF_000691975.1. NCBI lineage: Eukaryota > Metazoa > Chordata > Aves > Passeriformes > Corvidae > Corvus > Corvus brachyrhynchos. The sequence goes on along the minus strand of NW_008239080.1, from coordinate 502,243 downwards.
TGTGTACTACTGCTTTTACATACGAGATTAGGGATTTATATACGTAAGAGAAGAGAGAGAAATGTAACTAACAGAACAGTGACAGCTCTGTTTGTTACTTCGTGGAAAGGCTGAAAGACAAAAGGCCTTGGTGGCGGATTTCAGAGCTAATCCCCTTCCACTGCCTTTGCAGAAACACATTTGTACTTTCCGAAAAACAAAGGCTTGTAGAAAAGCGTCAATCAATCAACAGTGCAGCTACATTCTGTGTATTGAAGCAAGCTCACATGCTCTCTACATTACTCTGGATCCTATTTTAAGCTTAATAAGCAACTCAGTAATTTGTATGGCTTTGGAAAGATGTAAGCTTATGCCACAGTAGCCATTTTGAAACAGCCAACAGACCCGTGACGAGGGATTGACTTTTTGGGAAAGTAGTTGTAGCAGTATTTGGAAAGTTGCAGTATCCTTTCCAAAAGGAAAAGAGATTGTTTGTTGAGAAACTCATATCTATGTGATAATGGTACACTTCAGTCACAGGAAAGAATGCTTGGTCAAATGTAAGTGCGGGTAACCGTGGCATGTGGTGTGTTCTTGTTTCAATTGAAAATTTTCCATTTTCAGTTGTTTGTACTCATAGGCTGTGTGGGAAAATAGGCCTGGATCTGTGTCGCTTAGCTGAGTGATCCTCACATAGGTGTTGGATGGGGCATACAGGTGAAACAATAAATATGATTGAGACTTTCAGTGAGAAGCCATCCTGCAGGCTCTGAATTTCTCCACATAATGATCCCATCCCTCTGGGTCTGGGACAGGCTGAAGCGATGCAGAGCTGACTAAGCTGCTGTGTGACTAAGCCTCCTGGACCTCACCAAACTCAATAACTAATACTTTTAACTGAGCTGCTGATCACTGTCCTGACATGCCAGCTGGGTTTTGCATGTTTCATTGCCCATAAATATGGTTAGGGCTGTCATGAACCTTTTCTGTATGCTCCTCTTGCAGTTGTTCCCAGGGGCTGAGAAGGAGCCCTCTGCCAATGGAGCTGAGGAGGATTCAGCTCAGAAAACCCTTGGAAAAGGGCCCTCAGAGAGACTGAACTTTATCCCCTCCCTTTAATTGCTATTGGGACCTGGCAAAAGTACATATTTGCAATTAAGGTTGGCTGTTAAAGTGTTCTTGGAGCTTGACACCATTAACTTTGACACTGAGAGGATGAGGCCAGACCTTAGAGCATTTCCTCCTGCAACATGACCAATGTTTGCATGAATAAGACCAATTACAGATACGTCAGTTCTTGTTACTCTGATGTTTCTTATCCATGTCCTATACATTACGGTCCATGTTTTTAAAACAGCTGTCACTATAAAGCCAGCAGTCAGTGAGGACACATGGATTGTTACTGTTGGGTGTCCTTAAGATTTTAGCTGTGTTGCACAAATTTCCAGTTAAAAGTAATAAAAAGTTCAGATAGTGTTACCTACTTAGCTTCAGACTGCAAGAACCTGTTCTCCAAATAAACACAGTATGCCCGGAAATCCAGCAACATTCAGAAAGCCTCCCATTTTATCATCCATCAACTGCTTGGCCATTTTTAAATTCGAATAGTTAATTATTCACTCAAACAGATTGAAATGTTGTATTTATTTTGTTGTGAGCTGAGCAACACTCTTCCCTTTTGAAGGACATACACAACCTTCACCTAGACAAAGCAACTCACTTCATTTTGGTTGAAGAAATATTAGATTTTGCTTCTTTTGTGTACCCGTTGGCTTGCTGTGGGGTTTTTTCTTCTCACTGACTGCTTGTCATCTTGCATACACCTGTGTGTCCTCAAAATGACAAGATTTACATTCTGTAGAGCAAGTGACTTTTAAAACAACCTGATATTCATGGAAACAATTAAAATGTTTTATTGGACTCTTTCACAAGAGCAAGGTGCCCCAGGCCTGTAAGGGACATATCTTCTGATGTCGTGAGGCACCACTGCTGCTGCCAGCTGCACAGGCAGTACCCAGTAATTGCTCCCCCAGACAACCCTCCTGCTTAGACCAGTTCTGTGCTCCCCTTTCTTCCCAATGTCTTCCCGCTGAGGAGCAGAGCTTTTGTTACTGCATGTCCCCCTCTCCAGCAAGATCTGTCTTTCAGAGGAGATTGCTTTGTGATTAATTTAAATGTCTTTGAATTGGTGGAGGGTGGGGGTTGCTTACAGTCAAGCCTGGACTAACAGACTTTTTTTCCTTACATCTGATTCTCTTATGGTATGAAACTTCAGAAGTTAACATTTGAGTAAATTACCCTACATTATATTAAAAAACATAAGGATGATCATGTGGAACAGTGTAACGTGTTCACCTTAATTTCATAACAATATCTCCTCTAGGAACCAAATACACAAACAAGGGGAACTATTACAATTGCGAATGTAGTTTTAAATAAGCTTTTTTTTGGCCACCCCTTTTTGGTCATATCCTGCCCTCAGTTTATATGTCCTCAGTTTATATGTCCTTTTTACCAGACTTTCTTTTTTTCTGACAGACTCGTCATTTGATCCTTCTCTTCTTCAGATTTTGGATGCAAGAGAAGTGCTCAGAGATATGGAAAGTTATTCTTCCCTATTACAATAATGATATGTAAATATATGTAACATTCTCAGCCTCTTCTGTAAATAGAGCTGGGCATGTTGCCCTTACCTTCCAGGGCTGCCATTACTTAAACATCTCACACAAATGTACACTCGGTTTGCACAGAAATGGCCTTCCTCATTTGCTTTTGGGTGGAAAAGGAGCAGACTGGTGTTAAGTAAATAAAACATGGTGAGACCACACCACCAAAACAAGCTGACAAAACAATTGAGAGAGCATCTTTGGAAGCATGCCTTTACTAGTATAGGAGAAAAGGTATCTTCTTAATCTGGGTTCACTAACCTGTTTCCAAAGAGTTGTGAACAGCAGGTTGTTGAGTTTTAACTTGGGTCAGCAGCTCAAGTTCAAATGTTGTCATGAACCTGATACTTTAACCCGGGCAAACATGCTCAGTGCTCTGAGGAGGCAGGGGAGATTCTGCAGGAGGGAATCATGGTGATAGGCTGCAGTATGCTTCCATGGGGTCCCAGTGAAGCAAAGGACTGCAAGTTTCTTCAGCTGGATCTATGGCCATGCTGCTCTGCTCTCCTGGGACAGGCTGGGAGCAGAGCTCAAGCATCCCCTTGGATAGGTAGTGAGCAGAGAGGCTGGCTCTGGGAAGCCATGCTCCTGTTTTGAAGTCAGCTAGCAAAGAGCAAAGCAGCCCATGAGCCAGACTGGGCTGATATGTTATACCCACAGCCAGGCTAGGTGGCTTAATCACTATAACCTCTCTTTATTACAACACTGAAGGCAACAAGCTTTGACATACTCATCCCTGTGGAGGGTACTGCTGTGAAACCTCACAGGACACAGCCCGCCTGGGGTGAGAAGGCCATCTCTGAGGGTTCAGAAACACTCAGTGTCACTCTTCTTAGAGAAGCGATAACATCCCCATTAGGTAATGGGGAAGTGCTTTTGGGAACTTCATCCCAAACTCTCTTGGAGTCCAGTTTTTATCTGAACAGTATTTACCCTCTTGCCTCTTTGTCACCTTTAAACTGCAAATATGGAATTTTAAGCAGTTCAGATATGGGGCTGAGAAAATAATCTTTCTTTGGAGTAAAATTTAGGGTATTCATTTAACCGCATTTACTTCAATAACAGCTGGTTTTTAGTCAACTGATTCTATTTATCAACCTCCATCTGAATTATTAAGAAATTAGGGCTAAAATAGTTTATAAATTAATTCTTACTTAATCCCTGTCTGGTTGGTCAATTACTGAGCAGGCAGGTTGGTAAAACCTCTGGCAAGCTGATCTGTCTGATAAATTCACCCGTGCCTGCTCTACAACAAAAACACTCAGATCCTTCTTAAAATAAAAGGGGTTAAAATGATAATAGACTCCAAAATTAAGAGTGTGAAGATGTACTGTACTGCCAGCAAAGACTAAACTATGGCCATGCCACAATACGCTTTAGTCTTAACATACAAGGTCAAAATCAGAACATTAGCCCCACCACTGTACATCTTTTACTAGGAAAGTTTCCATTTCCTTCTTGACAAGTACAAATGTCTGTAACTGGCACTGTGAGTATGTGCCTTTTTTCAAGCCAACACTGTTTGTAAAATTTCTTTAAAAAAATTAAACCAGGAGTTAACCCCTTATTAACTTGAAGTGGTGGAATCTTGATTCAAATAACTTCTTTATCACATTGCTCTCTCCGAATGATTTTTCTCTTCAGCAGCTTACATTTATGTGACATATTTTCTGACCTCTGTGGCATATTTTGCATGTAGTTCTGCCTAATTTGTACTTCAGTCTGTAAGCAAATAATATTTCTTTTCTTCTACATTTATCCATCTTCAGGAAAATCTGGTTTTACAGTCAATGTTCTACAGACTTAGGTACTCTATTTCACTGTAATGTGGCTGTATTAGTGCCAAGATGTGTCAATTGCCTGAAAATATTGGTGTCTGAAGGGTTTTATTTTCTTTCTTTTGTGTAATTAAATACTGTGCAGATGGAATTAAGGATTTATTAAGAATAACTGATTTTTTTTGTTTATCTTTCTCACTGTTTTTTTCACCGTTGTGAAGTTTTGTGCCTATTTTGCTTTCCTATTTTTATTAAACTACCTAGGGGCCACAAAACCATATTATTCGGTTGTGGGTCATCCACTCAGGAATGTTAGATAAAAATTTCTGTGAATGGTGCTATACAGCTGATATGGATTTAAAATATTTTTTGAAGTATGTGGTAACAGATTTCAAATTTTTCTGGAATGAAGATAAAATAAATAAAAATATTTTTGTGGGTTTTTAAAAATTTAAATGGTTAACTTCATAGAGCATAATTTCGTCAAGCATTTTGATGAGGTTTTCTGAGTCGCAGGACTGCGCACATCCCAGGATGTGCTAAGAGATGGGTTTTCCTGGGAGTGGGGCTTGCTAGGTTTTTGCTTCAAGGCCCAGTAGCTTTGGTAATAAATGGCAGTAATCTCAGGAAACTACCAAGGCAAATGACCTATGGCTCTGATGTTTCCACTGAATGGAAAGAGATTGTTTATTTAATTTCCAAACTGGCTTATCCTCAAATGTGCCATTTTGTCTTCATAAATTTTGGGAAGAATCTGGAGAATGTTGCTAAGAGCAACCACCACATCTTGAGGAATTGGAAACAAAATACAGGAAGAAAATAGAACAAATATTCCTTAAAGGAGATTACTGTACTGCATTCAGTGCCTTGTAAATAAGCATGTTACAACTACCCTGGTTATCCCTCAGCAGGGAAATGCCCTGGAGCATTAAATGTCAACTAAAGTTAAACTACACACTCAGTACCCCTCCAACATCAGTCTGTGCTAACACTGTTAAGGGGCAGGCAGTGTCAACAGAGCACTGCCCACTTTGCTCCTTCTCCTATACTCCATCAGACAGTGGAGGGAATTTCCTGACATCTGCAATACTCTTCCCAAAGTGATAATGAATTTGCCTTTGATCTCCTCCCCTCTGGGGCCATACAGCAGGCATTGGGTAGGGATGGGTGAGCAGAGGCTCCTGTAATCATGGCTCACTAACACATTCTACAAATGTCATCACTTGGGTCAAATGTAGCCAAGAGTCCCTGACACAAAAGGTAGAGATCTGTGATTTGATCTGCAGTCCTGTGAAATTGGTGTAAATTTCACTGAGGACCTGAAAGAGTCATCAAACATGGAGGAAAACTCATGTACACATAGACGTGGGAGAGAAGGATGAAGGGTCATCCAGAAGAGAATTCAAAAATTCAAACTGCTACTGTTCTCTGTCCACTTAGCTGACCCCTGTAGCTTTCTGAGTCTTTAAGAGCAATGCAAAAGCGAGGCATGTAGCACAGAGTTGTCAAGTATTTTAATGAATGACCTTATTGGGAATGAAAGACTGAGTGTTGGCTCCTACCCAGCATTACCACTGGACCCTCCTGACTGTCCTTCTAAATGAAAAATGACTGTTTCTCTGTTGAGAAATCAAATTATAACTCACTTTCAAACTCTGCTACATTTGGGATGCTTTGGCCCTATGTTTTACTGTTCAGGGTCATCCCTATTAAAAAAAAATATTCTGGAATTATTTTCCCATACTTGGACAGCTATATGGGCTGACGCTTCCAGACTCTCTCCCCAGAGCAAGTTCTCTGAATTCATACAGCTCAAGTGACCTTTCCAGTTCACAGCAGTGACTAAGATTCCCAGCGGTAGTGCAAGCTTTGCGTTTGGATACACATACGTACATGAATACATATTTATACACAGATCTATACATATACACATACACACGCACACACACAGAATATGTATGTATAAAAATACTGCTTGGAATTTCAGCTCTCATGTTCCTAAGCTCTGTGTCTATACAAGTTATGGAAATTCTGGCAAAACTCAGAAAGTGACAAGCATATTTTATATTCACACAGTTCATCTGTTGAAGCATGATTTTAAGAGGCCCTAGCTATTTAAACACTTACTGTAAAACGAATGAGTAAACGGGTTTCTGGATTAGGATTTTAGTCAGGTTGTAAATTTTTAGAGATTGGGACTGTTTGCCTGATTTTGTACACAGGCAGTAGATTTTGGTCCCTAGGAGCTGCCTCTGAAGGAATAATTATAACCATTCCAAGAACTGAGAAAATGCACTGAAAATTGCTGTACTATTTAGTTTCCAGTTTAATTTGGTGAACTTTTCCAGACAGCTCCTCAAATAATAAAAGCAATAGCAAATACCTTTTTAGAAAATAGTAATTCTCCTTTAATAGGCTTCTTTGACAAATTCTTGAAATAAACCCTCCAAAGTCTCAGGGCAGAAAAAAACTATAGGTTCTGTTACAGTTTCAATTGTTACTGCTTTTTTTTTAACATAGGCTGCTCAGTGGCAAGAAATATTTCAAGACAAGAACCCATCCAATCTAGCCAGTACAGTCTTCCTCAAACTGTTGATAAAATTTGATAAAACTCTCTTTTCTCTTGGGTGAATGGGTAGCTCTAAGGGGTCTTCAGCATTTGCCTCTGGTTAGATAAACACTTGGGATGCTGTTCAGTTCAAGAATGGCAAACCTGAAGTTGAATGTCTATAAATATATATGTCTTTAAGCACTGAGCATAACAGAGAAGGCAGGTCAAGGGAGTCAGTGGAGCCTCAAGATCACCAGCCATGGGAGATGAAATCCAGATGCCTGTGGAGTTGAAGTCACTAGAGGTACCACAGACACCCATCAGCTTCATAAGGCTGGCAGATCTGACGTGAGATGCACGAGACACCACGTGGCACATCCCATTGTGCCTAAAACAACATAACTTAACTGAACCCCAGCTGTAAACCATGAACCAGGACATGCTCCACTGCTCTACTGATTAAGAGCTCTATTGTGTTGACTGTTTCTGTCAGTTCAAACCATTTGGAGAGCCTTAGGGTAGCCCAGACATTGGCAAGAGGCCGGCAGATGTGACCCTTGCCTTTCTGGAAGAGCAGCTGGAACAGCTAGCTCATATTAGGAGGGCATTTCAGTTGCCTATCAGTGCCCTGTTGAACTGCTCCCTTGATCTCATGACATAGTGGCGCTGAGACCCCGGTACATCTATAGAAGCTTTCGATTATCTAAGTGGCCTCACCGCCCTTTCTGTACCAGTCTGAAGTTTTCCAGTAATGTTTATGCAGCTACTTCATTCTTCTACTATTTATCCACTCGCTGCCCTGCATTCTCTCTCCTGTGTGTATGTACTTTGGCTTGCATATTTTGCCTGGACATTTTTAGACTTACCCAGCATCTTCTCTGCTGGCTCACACACTCGATCCATAAACTTTCCTTGCTGCCAACCATGTTCCCATCAGAAACTTTCCACATGGCTCCCAGGCAAGGCATGAGGAGCATTCTTCCTCCCATCCCACTTGTCCTCCTTGTGGGGAGATCAGAGGCTGGAAAACAGAAGAAGCAGCAGCTGGAGATACCACTACTTTTCCTGACATCCCTTCTTTGCTGGGCAAAGGACATCAGAACAGCTTCAGCTATCTTTCTGGCAATAATCTCACACAATGTATAAAACCCAGTGATTCTGGGTTTGTTTCTGTGAAAGACCATAGATACAGTTTCTTGTAAAACATAATACATATTGTACTTAAGGAGATCATTAAAACGAAATAAATCTTGGCCTTTCTTTCCCAGGGAATTAAAAAATGATTAATCTGGTATTACTGGCCAGGCATAGCAGGTCAAGATGGGCTAAAAATTATTTAAATGACTAAAATGTACTTACAAAATTCTATCACTTTACATCTACATGTCTATATATTTATTCAAATGTCTGTCACATTGCCATTGAGGCAGCAATCGGCAAGTTCGAGTTCTGCATTTGAACTCCCTGGAGAGATTAATTCCAGCAATAACCCAAAGAGGAAATGGAGACAGAAGTTAACTGTGGCCAGAAAGAAAGAAAGAAAGAAAAAAAAAAAAAATAGAAGCAAAGAGTACTGCTTCTAGAGTTACAGTGTCCTCTGTGCTTTCAGACTGAGACAAATATGTCAGGGCACTATAAACTTGCCTGTAGGCTAAACAGTACCTTCCAAGCACAGTCAAGAAGGACCCCAGCCCCTGCACAGCCTTCCCAGACTGCTCTGCTGAGTCCTCCTCCAGAATATTTACCTTTCACCACAGCAAAAACATTATTAATGTTTCATCTCTGTCTCAGTTTGCTTCTTCATGAATGCACAGCTGATTTCTTCACCTGTCCAGACCAACAAATCCAGATTCTCTTCTGCATGTTTTATTAGATTTCTGCCACATGTATGCCAATGAGCCCTGAATTTTATATTAAGGTGTTTTCTTTTTCTAGAAATAATGTGATATTGGTTTTACCCTATTTGATTTTCAGCCAGGCCATACTCTTCTCAGATTCCAATTTAAAATTATCATTCTGGTGTTAAAAGTTCCCCAGGGACTTGTCAACTCCACAACAGCTTCCAAACAATGGTATCTTTTCTATTTATGCTTACCAAGTGTGCAGATATCAGGATTGAAAAAAAAAAAAAAGATTAAAAAAACCACCGTGACAACAAACTGTGGGCCCAAGGAATGACATTTACAGCAATAATGATGAATTCACCAGGCTCATTTCATTAATTACCATATGAGACATCTTATTTCTTTTGATTGTCGCAGTGCCGTGGCAACCTCTGAGCAGGATATAAAACTAAGAATTTTTTAAAATGAGAGCCTAATGCGTTCAACACAATTGAAGGTACTTAGAAAGAGGAGCATATGTCACCCTAAATTTCTGAACTTGGGATGTATTTGCACAGTAGTTGCTTCAGGTTTTGGACAGGTAAATAAACTCACATTAATTTTCTTGTTGCTGCGGAAGGTCTGTTGCTGGTCTCCATCTCAGCTCATGTCAAGGTACCTCACATACTGCTAGAATTAATTAAAGCCACACCTGCAGCAGCATGGAGGTGTACCCTTCCAGACAAACACAGAATCCAAGAGGTCCAGACTCTTTGTATTGGAATTTTTATTCTACAACTGCTTTGTAAGATGCTTAAAGCTTTGGCTAGAGAAAGTTTCCATTTGCAGTATTCTTGGCCCTACAATCACAGCAATTTTTCTTTTCCTGTTTTACTGAAGTACTCCTATTATCTGTTTTGCATGTGACCCTCCATTTCAGTGTGGCTGCTGCATACAGATTGGTGACACAGGACCACAATACAGCTCACAACTCAGGCCCAGATTAGCAGCAATCTGCAGTCTGACTTCAATTAACTGGAAGGATGATGTTTCTTGACCGTCTGGTGTTTAAATGAACTGAAAATCAAAACCCTGTTTTTCTTGGTTCTCTTCCAAATCACACACTACAGTTTGCCTCATTAAAGATTAAAACAGATGTCAGTAAAAGGAGATAAATCTGAATCAAATTTGAGATCCAAATAGTCCTGAACTCATAGTTTGGGCTTTTCCAAAACATAGGAGGAAGCATTGAACAACTCAGATCCATGGGATGAAAATGAGAGGGCCTGTAGGGGCTTAGGAAGACCCTTCCTTCATTTGAGTAGCTCTGTAAACTCTGCCTGTGGGTGGTAAGTTTCAGCAGAGGAGCCCACTGTAAATCAGCAAAGATGCCCCACAAAGTATGGGGAGATACGGTCCTGCAGAAATACCTTTCCACCTTTGCCTTTGAAGAGCTGACCCAAAGTCACCTGGATCCCAGAGCAGAAGTGTTTTTCTCTCCCTGCAGTAGACTGTAAAATAGACAGAATACTGCAGCTGTCTTTTGCAGTTTAGTATCTGAATTGAAAAGAAGAGAGAGAAAGGGCCAGGCAGAACACACAGTTTCAATGAAATCATTGCAACTAATCTAATATGTAGTGGTAACAACATCTAGGTGCCTACTCACTGTGTGGAATATAGATATATTAATGAGGAAAACTGCTGGGGTTTTGTTTCTTGGGAACACAATTCTACTTCACTGTGACCTTCTCAGTTAACTTAATAAGCCAAGTATCTTTATATGAAAACAGCTCCTTAGTTTCCACACTAGAGAATACACTGCCTTATCACTTACTATAATTTTGATTATGAAACAGTTGTTTTCATAATCAAAACACTGTTTGCTCACTGTTCTGTTGCTTGCAGCTCTGAGTAATCTTTTTTTCAGGCTACCACTTCCTCACGCTTCCCAGTTCTTCAGTAATAATGCTTTGTGCAGGTGAGGTTATATTTTAAAGAAGACCTCTTTGATCATGTTCCAATGAGAGCTTTTCAAATTTTTGTCATTGATGTATATATACGCTGTTAGTTGCAGAGGTTGGACATGTAGTTTGTAAATATATAGGTCAATGCAGATGCCTTGTTTGACCTAACATTTTTTTTCCAGTGTAGCCTTTTCTTCTGGTCACACAGTCTTATGGTACAGCTTCAAGGGAGCCAGATGCCTTGGGTGCAAGGGGTGCTGGTGAAGCCCACAGCTGCTGTAGGTTTGTGCCCTTTGATGGCTTTCCGTGGGGTGGAAAGGAATACCTTTGGCCTTGGGGAGTAAACCTTTGTAAAAATAGTTTTGTACATTATCTGTGAGTATTTATTTCACTTGTAATCTCCAGCTTCCATTTTTCTTCCAAAGTTGCTGATCCAAAGGGTGCATCTCCCCTCAGGTCCCTCCAAATCTTGGTCTCCTGACTCCCTACTGTGCCTACGCTCTCCACAGGGGCTGGCTGTTCCCACCACTGCACTGTAACTCCCCAGTGGCACCAGGAACCTTTGGAAAAGCCACCAAGATATAGGCCTGATTTCACTCTGGAGCTCAGCAGGTGACACTGAGCTTGTGGGAGAGTAGGAGGCACATCAAGCTGAGAATGCAGCTGACCAGAAAATGTTTGACATTTTGTATTAGTACAAATGTTCTCTTATTAAGAACGTGCTTCTCTGTTGACTACTACTTGAGATTTCTCTCCTTTAATATTAATCACGAGGCAAAGCATTTGCACAATTCATTTTCTTAACCACGTTTTTAAAAATGCAGTTAGAGCCATCTATGCTTTTATCCTGTGCCACAGAGGGCTATGAGGAAGAGATTTCAGATATTACTTAGAGGTGTGTGCTACTGAGTGCTTTCATGGGTATTTAAAAAGGAGGTGTTCATAATAAAGTCCCAGCAAAAGACTGAATGTCCCTCCTTCAGATTCTGTGAAAAGGTAATTAGATAGTATTGTAGATCTCAGGCTATAGCCATCACTGTCTGCGCTGCCTCCAGGCCATCTAACATGGCAATTTTCTCTGACAGTAGCAGATATATCTGATAAATCTGTGGTACCTTGCCTTCCTCTGGGTGCTGTCACCCTCACCCCACATCAGCCAATGTCTGTACAGGGTACCAGGGATGAAATGGGTTTTTCAGCTCCGTGAATAGAGGTTGTATAGTTGTTTTTTTATCAAAAGACCCCTGAAGAGGCTAAAAGGAGCTCTTCGGAAGTCCATGGACGTCATCTTACTGCTTGCTCCCTCCTCCTCCGATACTGAACTCCACAATCTCACTGTCACTGCAGTCAAGGCTGCACCCAACATTCACAGCTCCAGTGAGGCTTTCCCTGTTAGTACAGTAACAGCACACCATTCCTTGTAGGATCCTCCACTACCTGTGCAGGACGTTGCTTTCCAGGAACCTCCTGGACTGTTTGCGCTTCATTGAGGACCAGTTGCAGCTGGATGGATTGACAAGCTATGTCATTAAAACAAGTAGTTTAAATTACTTTTAAGGGAAATACTTACTAGTCTGTAAGACTTTTGAAACTCTCTACTACTTATGAAAGACCCTATACTTCCCTTTATGCTTTTCTGTATCCTTGGGCTGCACTTGTCCAGATTCTCCAATGAGAATCTGCCTCGTGGCTCTGGACTGTAGCACCCAGAAGAACAAAAACAGAGGACTCAAATTCTCTTGTGAGAAAAAACCTCCCTCTGTTATCAGATCTGAAAATCATAAGCATTTTCAAAATCATGAGTATTAAAACACTTGTACATAATCACCTTGGAGCACAGACAGTATTTCACTTTTTTAAATTCAGCTACCATTTTTCTCTTTGCAAAATTAATGTAATTTTAACTAACACTATATTATTTAATTTTAAGAATACAACATCCATTAGAAAGCACATTATAAAGTATGTTTTGCCAGAAACATCTCCAATATTACAGTGAATAATCCTGTTAACATCTTTCTATGATTTGTATTGCTTTTTTCCCCCTTGTCTTTAAATATTTTCCAATAAAAGATGGAAGATGAAGTAAGAAGCTCAACAAAACTTATGCACCTGGATAAAGAAGACCCCTTTGATATTTTCTGGTTTGACTTCTCTATGGTTTTTTTTATTTCTGAAATTGTTTTCGATTTGGCTCAAGTTCCTTGAAGAGCATGAAAGTAGCACTGCAAAAAAAATATAGTATTCTGAATAGAAAATACAAGAATGAGAAGATCGCCTGAATTGAGAGGGGAAAAAAGACTGTAGGAACAGTGTCAGTTCTGTGATCTTTCTAATTCTATTTTGACTCACTGAATAGTTTTAGTCAAGTTGAACAATCTTATTTCATTCCCTGATTCAGGACCTGTGAAGACACTAGTCTTTTCCTGCTTTGCAGGGCTTTTGAAAAAGACACGTGAACAGACTACCACAGAAGTATAAGGCCAGATTAGTGAAAGTATGATATGAGGCAGTGAGTGTTTTACTATTAGGGAAAACACTGTTGCATAGCATTTGATCTGGGACTGCATTGTAGGCATTTTCACTTTTACAGCTGTCACTGGAAACTGCAGAGGACAGCATATGAACATAGTATTAAAAATGTGACGGAGATCTTACCTCTTCATTCAGTATGAAGAAAGATGTAATAGAAGAAACAACATAAAGGAAATTTTCTAATTAAAATATTTCATGTATTCATTGTTTCTTGTTGTAAATACATAAAGACAGGAATTTATTAAGCAAAAATTCATCGCAGCTGCATAAGCCTTCTCCACTATAAGACCAGCACTGTAAGGGAGGATACAATCTGCATACTCTGACAATTAACTTTAATTCTTTATCTTTACCAAACACAAATGTTTAAATTACTGGTAGTCTTAAAAAGATGTACTTTCCCTGATAAGCCAGCAAAAGCTAAAAGCCTTTAAAGTAGAGTTCACCAACTTTTTCTCTGAGGCGCAGCTTAATAAAAATCAGTCTTGAAGGACATACCTCCTTGGCTTTGCAGACACGTACACAGACTGCTTCTCCCAGTCCCCAGCACAGGCCTCCCCCTCTCTGGTCAAGCAAATGGAGAATAATGTTATTCTATTTTTAGCTTCCTTTAATGAGATTTATTGGGTAGACAGGAGTTCAACATCCCTCGGCATTGAAGCTGCAGCTCTGCTGGTGCTGTGCTGAGCCCCCTCAAGGCCTATGGATGTCACATTGAAAGCTGCTGAATTGCCCCAGGGAGGAGCTGGATGGTGTCAGAGTGGTAGCTCCAGTGAGATACTTAAACGTTTCTATGACAGCTATGCATTTAGGTGACAGCTAAAAGACTTCGTTAGCTCCTGTATTTTGTTAAGTTCACCACTTGTAGCTGTCTCCTGTACTCAAAAGCTTGTTCCACACCTCCCTTGACGCTGAGGTTTTTGTCATTACATGGTGCTAAATGCAATGAATCTCTGGAAAAACCTGTGTTAAGGATCCTGCAGAGCCTGCTGGTTTTTTGCAGCTGCGGGCTCTCCATTGGGAGTGACCACATACTCCCCAGGAGAGCTGGAGACCTGGAGCAGCAGTGCCAGCCAGCAGCAAGCTCTCCTCCTAATTAATTGTAGCTATACTGCAATCTGTTAAGGAGCTATGTGATGGCAACTGAACAATGGTAACTGGTACTCGCTGATGCCAGATCATAAAAAGCTAAATTATGTGTTTGGTCGATCTAGTATTGGGGGGAGAAAGGGAGAAATACCATATGTTGTTTTTAATCTTTTTAGAGTTTTTTAATGTTCCTCTTAGGAGTACTTTCCTTTGCAGAATTTCTTTGTAATAAATTATTTCCCTTTCAGCCTGAATGCACACTATGCAGTACCATATTAGATACTGTTTTCTTTTTCGAAATATTGTTATTTAGTAAGTTTCAAAATTCAGAAAAAAAAGTCAAGGAAATTATATAGTACATGATACCTAGGAGACTTCCAGAAGGAACTCAGTCTTTCCTTAAAAAACAGTTTAAGAAAGAGAGCTAAATTAAAGCCTTGAGAAGAGGTGTTCTAAATCTGCCTGGGAAAGGACCATGAAGAGAGGCTGTTTGCCTGATAAAAATTGTCTCTAGATGAGATTCAGTGCTGAGATTTTGAAGTGTGGATGCACAATAGGAACCTGAATGATTACATGGGCAAAGATACAGATATTGGGGTTCCTTGTGAGTTACCTTTACATACTATTAAAAGGAAAAATTGGCCATTATGAATAAATATTGTGGCCAGTGGATAGTAATAACAAGATCTTGCTCACTTTCAGTTTTATTAGATTAGGGGAGCATGGTGGGGACACCACCTCAGGAAGCTGCACAGATGGTAATTATTAAGTATCCTTTTTATCTGGATTTAAGAAACAGTTCCTGCTTACTTCTCAAGTTAATGCACATGAAAGAGAGAAGACCAAAATCTTGCAGATATTGAAGTGGAAAAAAAAATGCTGAGCAGCCACCTTTTTTGCAAACAGTGCACTCTGGAAAGGCAATAAAACCAGCAATATGGGCATACATCACTGCTGTAGAGGTTTCCTTCTTAGCAAGAGCAAGTTTATCCATAAATTGCATTGAGAAGAATATTGCTGCTGAATCAGAACCACAAAAAGAAAGAAAACACACATGAAAGAAGAGAATAAATTGTTTGAATATCAACATTTGATTTCTCAGGAAGAAACTCTTGACCAGCAGGCCCTGCCTTAGTTCTCCGGATTTCAGGCACCAAGAGGGGTCCTTTTGTTTCTTTGCTGAGACCCTTTAGTGAGCAGGGCACTGGGAGTGCTGCACGGCCTCCAGAGCAAAGTGGGTCAGGCCCTCGTGAGTAACACTGTGGAGCCATGGAGATTTCCAAGAACCTCCACGGCACACTCCCATTTTGCTTCCAGAGCAAGAGGGGACACTGCCTGTGAGATCATTCATCTCTGCACCCTCTGTTCTACCAGACCACTGGTTGGAAAATTTCTGTCAAAACTCTCTTAAAGTTCTATTTAGAGTTTTCTTTTCACAAGACAGCACTTGCTTTGGATGGAAAATTTGTATTTTTTTCTCTTCCCTCTAAAGACTAAATGGCAAAAGCCAAAACATTTTGGCCAGATGTGTGGAAAAAATTCATTTGGCACTGTTGCCAATGGTTTGTGGGACTCACTCCTTGGCTGTGTCATGCCTTTGCTGTCCTCACCAAGCTGCTGGATGACAGTATCTCCTGAAACGCACTGTGGCAAGGGTTCTGCTCTGGCATCTCTGCAAAGGACAGTGCACGGGGAAAGAACCTGGCACCAGGAGCAAACAGTGGAGAGCCCCTCTGCAGCAACACATTTGTGCCATATGAACAAATGTCAAAGTTTCAGGTCTCCAGATTTTTGTTTAAACAGATAAAAAAAGTACTTAGGAGAAAAAAAAGCACCTTTCCAAGTAGCTCTGGTTAAAACTTTTTTTACCTTTTTTGGGAGGAGGACAGTGAAAGAATTGTTTTATCTCCATCAGCTCATAGCAACGTTCTTGCTCAGATGCCCTAAAGCTCATTTTCTCCTATCCCCTATGTTTGTCTTTGCTATAGACTTCCAAAGGCAGCAGCAAGGTAGCACATTTGATTTTTCACATGCTGAGATTAAGACTATTCATTTCCTATTCCCTTGCAACTGCCTCTATAAACAACTACCAGGTGAGCAGTAAAACTGGGCTTGAGAACTAAAAGCAAATTGGCATTGTAAATAAAGAGGTTTTGGACCTGAAGTGGTTTACGACAAGCAAAAGAAGAGTTAAATCCAAATGGAAATAATTGTTTTTTCCCTTCACGAAATGCACATATTTAGTGGAGGAAAGCACTAAGTCCAGCCATCATTTCCTAGCAGCATTCACCAATTTTCACAATTTTATCTGCAAAATTAATCAATTTTAGTTATTTCACAAATGCAAAAATACTGCATATTTTGACTCATGTTAATTTGCTTATAGCTTCTCCATATGTGTTTGTGCTCCCAGTTTCCACATTTGCTTCTCAACTCACCCTTCTTGGCCATGGTGCTGCAGCATCACCAATGCCAACCTTGCAAGCACATCCACACATCTGGCTCAGAGCTCTTTGAGGAAACTGTCTTTTCTCCTCCTCATGTCATGCCTGAAGGGCTTCCCAGCCTGCGGGTGTGTGGAGATCACAACCATGGGTTTGTAAGATTCTGTAATACATAAGGACATGGAGACTTTATCCTCTGAATTTCCCTGCTTTATTACAGATCATAAAATCACAGAATCATTAGGGCTGGAAAAAACATCCAAGATCATCAAGTCCAACCTTTAACCGAATACCGCAATGTCAACTAAACCATATCTCAAAGTGCCATGTCTACTTGTTTTTTTGAACACTCCCAGGGATGGTAACTTCACTACCTCCGTGGGCAGCCTGTTCCAAATTTACCACATATTACCACAAAAATTGGCATTAGCAAATAAGCCTATGCTTAGCAAAGGGAATATGCATCTCCCAAGTTATTAAAAATTTCTCTCAGCAATTACTAGTATGTCAGCAATCAATAAGACTAGCAATCAATAGAATAGCATCAATAGTATAGCAACAATCAACTAGAGCAACCATCAGTATTTTAGCAGTAGCCAAGTAGGTATGTACTGTTACAGGTTACTAAAAAGTCTTCCTTAGTAAAGCAACTTATCGATATAACAGCAGATACTTACTGTAGATTACTTATATGAACATATAATATCAGTATTAAGCAGATTAGAAGGGGACAAGTAGTCCAAAAGTGGAAGGACAAATCATATGGACCCCAGAAGGGGGCCCAAAGGGGACCAACAATGTAAGAGAGTCTGACTTCAGAGATGGAAATGGGGATCAGCCAGGCACACCAGTGACAGTCCAAAATTTCACAGAAAGTTCATGTGGAGAATTCAACCTGTTTAGGGAATGAAAAGTATGTGCAGCACAAGAAGTTGCCAGAGAGAAAACAGCTCCATTTTGGATAAAAAATACAAATCATTTTTATATCACAGAGACGTAAGAGTTCTCAGGGCACCACCACTCTGAGCAGCCAATAGATGTTAATTGATGGTTTTCGGGGCAGATATTAGATGATAATCTTTTCTTTTAGTCCAATTTTTTTTTCAACTGTTATCATCTTCTTGCTGATAGAAACAGCCAATGGCACCTACTAATTCATACTTTCTCAGGATACTTTCCCATTTTTCCAGACTATTTTTCATCTTTTCAGATAATAAATAATTCTACAATTCCTTGTTTTTGCAGTTATTGATGGTATCTCTGGAGGTTTCCAATTTCTAGGTACTCAGGTGTACTTCAAAGATGCCAGATGAGCGCTTCTTGAGGATGCTTCTGGTTCACAGGCCTGATTCCCGGGTTCAAAGTTCCCAGGCTGGCAGGCATGTCCTCTGAGAGTATTTTTCCAGTAGATACTGTCTTCTGTTAAGCAATTTTCCCCTTCTAATCAGGCCACCTTTATGGCTATTCCTACCACCTCACCAACCAGCTAGGCTTGTCTGTGAAAGGAAAAATAGTTATTTTGACAATTGGCTTGTCTTCAAGTGTGAATGGATGTTATTTCAATTTTGGTTTGATGTAAGCAAAAAAAAAAAAATTAAGCAGGAGTTAGCTTGGAGTAGAGAAAAATGCTGTGAAGATTTCTGGGAAGGTCCAAATGCTAAATGCTGTCTGTGCACAAGTTACAAAAACAGGTGAGCTCAGATTTTTTCTTTGGTTGGGGCTTTTTCCTCCATCAGAATATAGGTCGTGAAAAATTTTTGCTTTATATTCTAGCCAAAGAACTGTATAGGAAGAAAATTGCAGAAAATGGGGGTTTTGCCTACATTTTCCAATTATCCTTTTCAAAAAGAAAGCTGATTTTTAAAATTCGATCTGACTTTTTGTGGCAAAAAAAAAAAAAAAACCAACCTAAAATTAGAAGCCCCAGGCTAAATTCTTTTGCATGATATGAAAATGGATAGTAATTCCCAGCTCAGGCCTGTTTCAGTTCTCTAAAGGGAAGGAGGTGGGACTGTGTTGCTCTTCACTTTGCCATTGCAGAAGATCCAGACACAAGCAGATATGGTGCAAATTTTGAAGGTATATTGATCTCATTTCTACCCAAAAGTGACCAAAAAGTGAGATCTGGAAAGTTAGGTCAAAGAAAAAAATCATTGTCTTAAAAAGTGCCACATTTCATATCCACTAAGCAGATTGTTACACGACAAATGAGCAACATTTTATGACAAATCAACAACATTGGGGCAGGAAGACCAAGGCTGTGCAATGGTCAGATAAACCTCTCTCATGCTGTGTCAAACATCTGAGAAAAATTACTGCAGCATAAAGAAATAGTAAATCTACTTCTGTTTCTCATTCAGAAAATATTCTTAGTGCTTGACTTTTGATGGTTGTCAGCTGGATAATGCTGCTGAATAATTGAATTTACAACTTTGTAAAAAAATCTAATTTATTTAGGAACAGTAGGATTCCTTTTCAGAAAGCAAACAAACCAACACTTATAAGAATAACAGCAGGATATGATGCCAGTCAGAGTTGTAGTAACCTGCATCAGGCTGTTACCAAAAACAAGCAGGTAGCATGCAGGCAGCTTGCCTCCCTGCAGTTCCATTGGCACAAGAGACATTTACTCTGTGTGCACGTTTGAACTCTTCAGCAATTATCTTAAATGTGTATTAGAGGACTGATTTATTCTCTTTTTTGCTGTGACTGGGACTCAGGTCAAGGGTTCCCTGAATAACTCCCTCCATACCTTTATGGGTATGTGTTTCAGATCTTGATTTGGACTGATGAAGATTGCTGATTTGCAGTAAGTGACCGACAGTGTCTTTAGGTAGGTATCTATGTAAATAAAGTCAGTAAGATGGATATTAAATAATAGGGACAGCATCTGAATTTTAGATAAAGGATAAGCAGTGATTGCAAGTGGAGTACAGCCTGGCTGTCTGAAGGAATTGGCTGAATATACTGTGAACCCAAATGTCACATTTCTCTTACACATCAAGCATTGTACCCCCAAAGGGGTACAGAAATGTCCACTTCCAATCTGTAAAAATATAAGGTGCATGAGCCACATCCCATTTCAGTGTTAGGAATCATACTAATGAGAATGTAGCTGATTTTCAGGCATGTGAGGTTAAAAAATTATTTCATTAAATAGGTCAGTCAAAGTATCTATGGCATAAAGAACTGGATTAGGAAACAGGTTATATAAACCATCAAGATTTTTTTCAGAGCATTTGCCTTTTTCCATGATAGTATGTCATGCTGGGAACATGGGCCACCAAGGAAATAAAATTCTAAATATATTTACAGAGTGATGATGATGACAAAGACAGTGCTGTGCTGATAAAATCTCAGAGGTAAGTAAGCACAGGAAAAGATGCTTTCTGGTCACAGCATAGAGGAATCCACACAACTGAGACCCAAGCCAAGTGTAAATGAAATATTTATCACAGCACATAAGTAAGTTTTAAAGTGCATTGTGTACAAAGCATTTATGTACCAAGCATTTCCAAAAAGTCAAGGATGACCACAAGGCAACTGAAAGGAGCGGGGATCTCTAAGCAATACCGGCATTGTCAAGATCCTTCTGTAGCTCTAAAATACAAACTTGTATAGGGAAATGAGATATGGAATAGCTCCATAATTTTCTGGTTAATTTAATATTGTGTATTTTTCATTAAGTGAATGTGAAGCATAAGTGGCAGAAGCCAATGGCCAATTTAACTGTAAAAGGATGAACCCTGGGACCTTCTGTCCCTCTGATTGCCGCCATCCCATTTGGTGCCTGACAGATCCCATGGTTCTGGCTGAAGGACTGCTCCTGCTTCGAGCCCTCCTGAGACAGCTCACCCCAGTGTAGCCTCCCGTGGGGGGGCTACATGGAAATGCCTGCTGGCTCGATAGCAGGAAGAATGCCAGAAGGCTTACAGAGGTGGCTTTGCTCCTCTAGGTAACATGCAGGCGAGGGCACTGTGCTCTTTTCCATGCCTGCATTCAGTGTCGCAGTGCCACACCATCCCATCAGTAAGTCTAACAGGCTGTCACAGCTGGGTCTCTACAGCATCCCCACTACCTTTGCACTTGATGCCAGAGGGCAGAAAGACTTCCAGAGGAAGGATAAATATTTAGGAAAACATAGATGGGGCAGATATATGGTTCAGAGAATGAAGCAGAATGGGAAAAAGAAAAACTGAGTAAAGTTACAGTTTATACATTTATATACATTTATACTTTGTCAGTAAAGCTACTTTGAGGCTTATGCTGTGCATACTCTTGAAAAAAACACATACAGAATATGACAATATCTATAGGCAGTGGCTTGCTCAAACTTTTTATAGGAAGTAGAGTGGCAGATAAGACAGAATAACATGGGATTTCTTCCCAAGGTTGCTCTGCCCAGAAGATAAAAGCTGTAGATTCTAAGGAGGGAGAAAAAACACTGAAAATAGAAGTTAGCATTAACCCAGGACCTGAAAGCTACACTTTCACACTGTACTGCAATAGATGGTTTTTAGTCACCAGAGAAACAATGTATATGAGCTCCCATGCAGCAAAGTCAGCCTGTGGGGCTGATTCTTTCTAAGTTAGAAGCTCTGGAAAAACAAAAAACAAACACCCCAAAAACAACAAAAAAACCACCCCGAAACCTAAAACAACTGACAGTTTGGGAACAGCAGAAATTTAGCAAATAATTCCAAAGGAGCTTCAGAAGGTGGTGTTATGAGTGATACAAATAAGACCAGGATGATAACGTGAGATAAGTTCACCCTTATTCTTCCTGATTAGAGACAGATATCCAAAGTGGATCTTTGTCATCCCAGTAGCTGGTGTGCTATGGAGCCTTTCTTCTGCCAAAAAGGTCCCACTTTAGAGGAAGTGGAAACACTTGTGCCTCTGGCTGTCCAGGGAGCTAATCAGCAGGTTGTGACCCCAGAATGCCCAACCATCAGTCCCTGCTCTGGTCAGCAGTAAATGTTTTATACAAATTGGAAGCGGGTTGACCTGTGGATACTGAAATGAACTTCCTTTAGGTTATCCTACATGCACTCTGTTCTGGAGAAGGTGATAGGAGGGATTTGAAATGTGCTTCTCAAGTCCAAATGGAAGTCTTACCAGATGGTAAGAGTATTTTTTTTCTATTCTTTGTACTTCCTTCATCATTTTGACCAAACATACTCAGCTCAGATTTGGGAATTGGACTGATTCTAATTTACCCAAATTTTCAGGCAGCAAGGTATTTTATAAATATTATGAAGAGATTTCATGCAAAGAGGAGAGAAAGCTAGATAAAATAATTTAAAGCAGACCAGAAATCCAGAGTATTTATGAATTGTATCTTCATCCAGGTTTGTTCTCTATCCTTCTTGCAGCAGATCCTTCTTTTCACAGAAGAATGACCAACAACCTACATCTGGGATTTAGAGAATCCACACAGAGTCTCCAGGTTTTTGGCACTGTACACCAGAATTGTGCTGCTCTGCTCCATTCCCAGGCCTCTACCTGCCTCGGAAGTCAGGCATTTCCCAACTGAGTTAATTTGATTTGCACTCCCACAGAGTATTGTTTTCTGAATCTGGAGGAAAGAATGATAAATCCTTGTATAGCTGCTGCACAATGAAAATGTTTGATTTTGATACAGGTATCACCTTTAATGTGTTTCTCCTCTAACAAACCTACAGAGAAGCACTCAATAGTGGCATTTTCTCTTCTTTCTTTACTAAATTTCTCCTGCATTTCTAATCTCCAAGAACTAATGAAAGGACATACAAGATGTCTAATAAAGTACTAACAAATTAGCTTTTCTGATGTTTTTCAAGGTCTTGTGAGATAAACATGAACCACAGGTCTCACTTGAGTAATTTACCAGACACTGGGCACAGCAAGAATTCCCAGTCTACTGAGATCGGACTGCCCACCATGAGAGTCCACTGAGAAGCACAGCATGGTCCCCTTGGCCCATCGTGGTCATTGCACTATTACATTCTGTTTGCCATGTGCCCCTGTGAAAGGAGAGTTAGACAGAAACCTTTGTGCTGTAATCCTCATGGCATTTTGGTGGTTTATATAAAGCAGAATAAGATTCTGTGATATGCTGACCCTTTTGTCAAAACAACATGTGACCTGGTTATCTTTTTCAGTTGGCAGCTCAAGGTCTGACTGTAGTGGGGAGAACTGGTGATCCATAGTGGCACTGGACATTCAGGGTCTGTGGTAGTACTGTGCCTATTTCTGCCTAAATTTTGTTTCAGTTTTGCAGGTGTGAGAAAACTGGTGCCTGTTTGGCTGCCTTGCAGAGGGCTGTTCAGGGTTGGGTGGCAAGCCTGAAAGGCACCTTTCATTCCCCTGTAAGTGTAATTTTGTGAGAGAAGCCATATTCCATTCCCAGCTCCTAGTGTACCCAAAACCTTGAAGACGGCAAAAATTATTTTTATGAAAGTACCTGCAATATTAGAAACGGTCTTAAGAAATCAGAAAGGTTTTGTTGTAATATTGCAGGCTCACATAGAACTTAAAAAGGAAAATGCACCTGGTCTCCTGCTGCCATAGCCCTGTGGCTATGGATTTGTTCTGGATCCTGGGCTGTTTTGACTGATTGTGGCCATGGGCTTGTGAGCCAGTAGCTGCCCTGCTGCTTTCCTCTGTCCTCCATTTTACCACTTGATTGCAACTTAGAATAATGCCTTAAAATTACCCTAAAAAATAAACCTTAAAATATCCTTACATGATCACCTTTAAATAATAACCTTAAAATACATTTTACCCTTAAAATAAGCCTTCCTTCCCTTTTATTGTTCCTTTATTTTACAAAACTTCTAAAGAAATGATCATGTTTTTCCTTTTTCCATCAGGGAAGCCTGAAGCTTTTCTTTCTTTCCATAATTAAAATTATTTTGAAACCTCTCTCACTTCTCTTCCAGTTTTCTCTTACCATTAACATAATGTGTATCTTTCTATCTTAACTGCCATTTTAATCTGAAAAGTGACTGGGAAATTGCTTCTATCTGTAATGTGCTCCCTGTAAGAGTTGAGTTGAACTTTATTTTAGTGACAAAAACAAGCCCCCCATGCTAGAGCTGCCACATTAACATGGCTAAGAAAAAAACCAAAGTAGTCTATTTCTTCATTGTTATCTTGAAAAGATACCTATTTATGTAAAATCTTTCCATTTTGTTCTGACTTATGCGATTTCAGAGCCTGTTCTTGTAAGTAAGAAACAACATAGGTCCTAGTTTTCTGTTGTCTACAGCTCTGAAAGCTGTCAACAGATCTGAATGGGCAAAATTTTGTCATCTTGGTGCTTATGAGCTTACAGAATAAAACCATTTTTCAGATCACAGATTGAATCGGGAATCAATTTAATGACTGGAGGTGTGAAAGAGCAAGCTGCTTATTTGTGTGTTGGGCAGGTTGAGTTCCAAAGTATTGCAATTTCTGGTGTCTTTTGGTAATAATTTTCCATTAAGACAACAACATTTTTTAAAATCTTGGAAGTTAAATTCCATAGCTTTATATTAACTTAAGTCAGGCCTTCACTTTTCCAATATGAGGCAGAAAAAGAGCCCTGAAGCCTCATTTGGCATTACTGAAGGCAGGGGTGCTGCAGGGTGGTGGAGTCATAGAGCTCCTGTGTGCACCACGTGTCTCTCACCTGCTGCCCTCTGGAAAGGAAGCCCCGCTGAGGTAACAACAAACCTCATAGAAATGAGAATGCAAAGGGATAAAGCTGGGCACTGTCTTCCCCTTATACAACTGACTCTCTAAGTGGGTTTTAGAAGTTTTCCTGATACTGCTATCTTGACCCATGCTGGCTTTTTATTTAATGTAGGGGACATGTCACATTATCATGCAGTCAATACCATAAATTGTTCCATTTTAACTTGCTAAATATAATGTAAAGTGTGTTTTAGCTCTGTGTTTTAGTTTTGAAATTCCTTTAAACAACTGAGTAATAGACAGTACTAAATGTTTTCATTTCATAGAATCATTCACTCCTGATTAAAGTAATTAAGACTTACGGTTAGTATGTTGATGCTACTATTTTCTTGCTTTCATGTCTCTTGGTAGCAAGGGTCAAATTTTAGACTTAATTTCCCTTCTCAGTTTTTGCCACAAAGGGTGATGTTCCACATTGTGTTTTAAGTGATGTGACAGAAGACTGAATCATAGGAAAAGGCACTCAGATGGATCTCAGAAGATCACTTACCCCTACTTTGAGGAAGCATTTTTGACATGATTCACAGATACTTGCCAAAATATCTGTTTTGAAAGTGTCTAGTAGTGGAGCTCTCAGGGCTTGTCTGGTAATAAAAGCAGTGCTTCACTATATTTCAGAGTTTCTTCTTAGAGTTTTATTCTTATATCCAACCTGAATTCCCTTTCTACAATCAAGCCCACTTATTCTTGCCTTGTCTGCTGTATCATACAGAGAAAATGCTTTTTCCTCTTTCTCTGAAACATCTTTTTTCAGCATGCATGAATACCATCTTGTCCCCTCAGACTCTTTCTCCGTACACTGAACATCTTCTCTTCAGACTTTATCAGAAATCATGTTTTCTGGTCCTCTGATGATTCTTACCACTTCCCTCTGCAATCTCTGTCCTTGCTTACTGGCTTTCCTGAAGCAGAGTGCTCTGAGCTATATTTGTAATAGAACTGAGCCAGTGTGGTTTTAAATTGTTTTAGAGAGACAGCAGTACAAGAAGAGAACCTAGTTATATCTCCTTTTTTGTTGTTTTTTGATTTTTTTTTTAAAGGAAGGAATAAGAGGATATGTTTGTGGTACAAGCCAAGCTAACAAGGAACCAAACAAATGGTTATGTTTCCCAGTTAATTCAATACTCATCCACCCACCTCCAAAAAAATCCCATCTACAATGCAAATGCAGAAAATAAAATACAAATAATATTTCTAGGTTATGAGACAAGTAGTGTAAATCTGGCTGAAAAAAAATCTGCACTAAGGAATTTTAGTGATATGAGGGAAATAAAGTGTGTAAGCAATTTCAGAAAAAAACAAATCCTCTAAGAGGTGAATGAAGTCTGTGTTGCATTGGAGGGGCAGGGGGTTCTTCTTCAGTGAGAGAGAGAAACTGCATTTCTGTTGTTAAATATGAATTAAATTAAACTATTTATGGCAAGACAGTTAGTATAACAGTCAAGTTGCCAAAATGACCAAAATTTTAAAGAAAGACCTAGGTCATTCTAAGTGGCAGCACAACTAGCAGGACAAAAGTTCAAAGAATGTGTGAATTCATAAGCATATATATATACACACACACATACATACATACATACATACATACATATACAGCCATGGAGATATCAGGGGTCTGGAGCACCACTCCTGTGAAGGCAGACTGAGAGAATTGGTGTTGCTTAGATCAGAGAAGAGAAGGCCCTGGGGAGACCTCAGAGCAGCCTTTCAGTTCCTAAAGGGGGCACACAAGAGAACTGGAAAGGGACTTTTACAAGGGCATTTAGTGATAGGGCAAGAGGGAATAGCTTCTAACTTTAAAAGGGTAGGTGTGGATTAGATACTGGGAGGAGATTCTTTGCTGTGGGGCTGGCAAGGCATTGAGACAGGTTGTCTGGAGGGGTTGTGGGTGCTCCATCCCTGGTGATGTTCAGGGATGGTCTATAAAGGATTTTGGGCCACCTGATCTAGCTGGAGGTGCCCCTGCCCATGGTATTTCATGATCTTTAAGGACACTTCCAAACCAAAGCATTCTATGATTCTTTGAGTCTGTGTCATGCCTACTGTCATTCATACAGAAGGAAAATAGGGATATATTTATATAGGTTGGGGTGTTTTCTAGATACATTTAGATTCACAACTGCTTGATTTCATCAAGATGAAATGTATATCGTCAGGGCCAGGGTGGCTCATTTAGCCTGGACAGCACATGAAGTTGCCACTGCTGGGATTTCTTGGTGAGAGTCCATCTGCCAGAGGTCAGTAGGAAGCCAGATTTGGGTGCCAGACTCCCTGCTGCTCTTCCTGGCTCCACCCTGGAGACCCTCATGCAATATCTCTTACCTATTTTCTTATATGAAATAAGAAGAACGTACTTTGAGTCTGTGTTATGCCTTGGGTTGTGTGGATGACAAACCCTTTCTCCAGCAGGATATTTCTTGTTCTAAAACTATTTCTTAGAGAATCTACCAGGCACACCATTGTGGTTGTATGCCTTTCCAACACGAAGATTACATATGCTTTTGTTCTGAAGGTGCAGTAAAAGTGTACCTTAAGTAATTCATTCCACACCCCACCCCCCAAACTCTAAAATGTCCTATGAAGGACTGCAACTCAAAAGTTGCAGTTCAATCTGTGACCCTGCAGGGATTCGTCTCCTTCATCACCATTCAGGTTACTGAGGCTCAGGAGGGTTTCTTGTATTTGTTCCCTCTCCTCACTGACTTTTCCTTCCCTTTGAATTATCCTACTGGACTCCAGTTATCCTAAAAGCCTCTTTGGCCTTTGTATCTCAAGAGAAATTCAGGCAATTAGTTGCGGTCTCACTGAGCTAAGTTCCGATGCAAACCAGTTGTCATCCATGAAGAAAGCAAGAGCAGTGCTAAAAATAAAAATGCTTAAGCCTAAAACTGATATAAAATGAATGACAAAAGGCAGGAATGGGCAAGGCTGTCTTTACTCTCCCGTTTGTGTTCTACTCCTCCACATGTTGCTTGTGCAACATCTATCATTCCTTGCTGCCAGCAACAGACTAACCCATCTTGCATAACTCACTGTCCAGCATCACATCTGTAGCCTGTGTCATATGGCATTATGGAAAAAGTAATGAAGCAAAAGGGAGTGTTACTGCAGTCTAATATCAAAACAATATATCTTTGAAATCTAGTGCAGCAGCATAGATGTGTTTCAAGAAGCCGCAAAAGATGAGAGAAATTGTTTTTAGGTGTTAATCAAATACATGAAGCACTGATTTTTCTGTCCTGAATCTCTAAAATACAGTCGGATTTGAATATTTCTTTCAAAAATCTGTTTCCAGGAAAATGGGATTGAATCCAGTCCAGGACTTTGCTGAGGATGTGAAAGACAGAATTTCTGCTGGCTTAGATAGTTCTAGAGTCTACCTCCTGGTTGGGATGCAATAAGGTGGGGCTGGTTTGCAGCCCTGGAAGATAGAGTTGCCTTCCTTTGTCCCACTCAGAAGACGTGCACTGAACCTTATGTGGGGTGAAGAAATAGTTCTTAGTTATTTTGGAGACATTTGGACTGCATTTGTTCATGCTTCAGTAGGCCGCTAGATTAGTTTTGGGGTTTTGCCAATGATAGCTGGTCTTTCACCATTAGTGTTTCAGAACAATATATTGGATTTTCATAATTCTGGTCCTTATCCCTTTATGTGAAAATAAGTTTTCAGATTATGTGTCTCCTCATGTAAATCCACAAGATACAATGAATGAAGGTAGAGGGAAAGGCAAGTAGGAGCAGGAGACAGGCTGTGAGAGAAGGTTATCAGCAAGGGGCTCCTTGGAAGAAGAAAGAGAACAAAGAGGAGGGAAGGCATGGGGCACACTGGCTGCAGGATGCTTGAAGTAAGTTTCTTGAGACT
>NW_008239080.1:469472-473790 GCF_000691975.1 Corvus brachyrhynchos | reverse complement strand
CAGTTTCCTACTGAATCTCAGGTTTTGATTTTTTTGGTTTAGGCATAACCTCTGAAGAACTATTATTATCAAAGTTCAGTTCACTTCAAAGACTAGACACATTGCTGTGGTAATGCAAGAGTTAATCATCGGTTACATAAATCCTCAGCAGCTGAAACAAATAAACAGGCCACTAGGCAGGAACTATCTGTCTCTGCTGAGTCCTGAAATCATTATTTTGGCATGAAAAATGAGAGGGGCAGAAAATGGAATTGCCCATGCTCCGGGGTAAAAACATGCAAATCCTCACACATTACTTCATACAAAAAACTTTCTGATGAAGTTCTTTGGCTTGTTCCAAATGCTATTCATCCAGATAAAAGATGCTCTTCTAAATTTCATGTCTTTCACATAGGTGCACCGGAAATGCCATTGATAACATCGACAGGATTTAATGGCCCTATTGGGCAGTATTGTGATTTTACCTTCTTCCTTGAGGGAAGATGCAAAATAATCAAAAAATACTGGTCCATTTATATTTTCTAGGTCACTCTGGAGGAGCCCAATGCAGGCCAGTGTAAGTTCTCTTCCCCCAGTAACTTTTTTTTTTTTTTAATCCTTTTTTTTTTTTTTTTTTCTGGCTCGATGAGCATTTCCCCTCTTTTCTGCTGTAACACAGAGGTTTCTGCTTTTTCCAGAAAGGCCCCATGCAGACAAGGTGCTCTGGAAAGATGCTCTTCATCAAGAAGGTAACATTCTGTAATACACCACATCTCAAACATAAGCAAATTCAGAGGATTTTGTATATTAACATGGTGTTGGCATATTAGGGGTGGAGGTAACTTCTCTAGGGGCTGAAAGGTTTCCTTCAGAGGGAGCAACGCAGCCAGGCCATTGAAAGGACTTCGGCTCATGCCCTACTTTTGTTAACTCCTATATATGGGAAATTCTGGTTTTAACTATGAGGAGAGTGTTGCCTGAAACTTGACAAAAGTTCATGACTGTAGCAGAGAAGACAAATTGTTTTTAAAATGTGGGTCAATCAATGCATGGAACAGCTTTCCTTTGTGGGGTTCTGAGCTGTGGTGCACGCAGTCCTTCCATCTCTGTTTTCATAACAATGAGCACAGTTAGTCGTTGAACACCCTCACTTAGCCACTCAACTAGAGAGGAAAAGCTTTTGAAGAATCCCCCTCTACTCTCTGCAGGAGAGCTGGGGAGTCCCTCTGAGAGCTCAGTCCCAGAGAGGGCCTTTGGGATCAGGCTCTTCTCTCCTTTAAAATGTGTGTACTCCAACTGCCTCACAACTGAAGATCCCTGATAAAAAATATTGATAAATTGCATGCTGCAGTTGTTATATGTGAATTGAACTCATTATTTTACCCATAGATTCTCAAAGTATTCCTAGATCATAAGGCAAAAACTCAGTTGATATTTATTAGGGTTTTTATGCCTATATTGCATTGCTATTTCAGGTGTGCTGGCATGCTCTACTTGAATTTAACTTATCCCCTTATGACTAATCTATGATGAAGACGTTGTATTTGCAAGGAGATAAGCAGCTTTGTAGTGAAACAAGCCTTGCCAAGTGAGGCAGGAGGGAAAACAATACCTCAACACTTGTCTGTCATTCCCCTGCCCTCCTACAATGCAAGCCATTCAATGAATATCTATTTGTATCATTCCTATTAAAACTTTCCATCTTAAAGGGCTAAGTTCTTTCTCCTACTGAGATTTCTATTTTATGGAAAGTTTGATATCAAGGTCTAATTTTGTTTCTGTATCAGGCTCAGCCTCATACCAAAAGCCACTTACTTAAAGCTGCCCAATAACTTCAGATTCAACCACTGACTGAAGATCTCCCTTGGACCCTAATGATGTTTTTCGCTACAGAATACCATTATAAGCTCTAAAAATTTTGCTGAATAAATTGAGAAATTAAAAATACATCAATAAAAGATACATCAAATCTAGGCTCTATAATGACGGACATAATAAAAGTCAAGGTAAGAGGTAAGAAAAACAGATGGTTAAAAGCAAGGAAGTAGTGAAGCTTCAACCCAGAAGCTACATTGATGTGGAAATATAAGCAGGATTAGCATCAGGCTTAATCATTATTAATGCAATACTTAGTCTTCATTTTCCATCCCTGTCCAGACTTGTATTTGGTAAAATACTCTTGAGTAATAAGTGCTGTTATCCTTGTTTTGTAGACAGATTAAGCTTTTAAGCCTTTTTTTACAAAAGCTGCTGCAATGGCTGAGGTTAGAAACTTTAAGCTGCCACATCAACCTCCTCACCATGAAATTGTTCCCATTTTGCAGATGTTCTTGGAAATTTGCAATCCTTCCTGTCAGCAGCTTCTTTCATAGGAGGTGGACAACTGTTGAGGTAGGTAAACACATCAGAGTGGTGACACAGACCTGAGCATGTACTGAGCCTGTGAAAGCCTTGTCTTCTGCTCTTCAGCTGATTCCCAGCCTTACTTGCAGGGCCTGGCTGCATCACACTGCCAGGCAGCCTCGCATCGCTCCACCTCGTGCATCACAAGAGGACTGGATCAAACAGGTAAGTCGTTGCTTGCAGCAAATAGATGAACTGAGTACTGCCCTGCATATCATCCACAAGTGGCACACCATGAGAGTCACTATCAAGGCCCCAAAATATATATCCCTTGGCAGCTCTCCTTGACCAGACAAGACTGCTTAATGGCTTCTCTCAGCACTTACGCTAACACTTCTTTGTGGGTGGCAGGAGCAATGTGCCAGCTCAGCAGCTCCTTCTTGTCCCAACTTTTAGGACACCTCTAACCATTATGGAGCTGTAGCTGGATATCCCAAACCTATCTTATACTTCCATTTTCACAGCCCACAACCCATATTGTGAAAATCTTTAAATGCCAAGCAACAGCTTCTAATAGGGGACGAAAATACAGAGTGGGACACTCTTTATATATATATATAGAGTTGCTTTTTTGAATACTGCTTAGCAGTCAGAAATGAAATTACTACCTTGGCTTCCACATCAAGGCCATATGTAGTTCTTCCCTCACAGTCAGATGATTGTGTAGCAGTAGTTGCATCAGCAGTTACTGACCATGCTGCACAGTTTTGTTTTTCCCTGGTCTACTTAAGTAAATATATTTTGTGGCCTTAAAACATATTTTACGTCTTTTTCGTTCTGCCTATGAATGTCAGTCCTTGAATTCAAAATGGGACATTTGAAGTCGGATTTTACAGGGAATCAGGTTTTCTTTTGGTACCTGGAAACTATTTTGGGGAAATAACTATTGCCACTAAAAGGACATTGCCATAAAGGGGCTCTTATTCAGACTGGAAGCAGTGTTGTGGTAGAACCTTGGGCTATAGGTTGCTATGGGAATTGCTAGCGATTTGAAGTATTTTCCTTACATAGGAACATTCATATTAGAAAAATCAGAAAAGGAGATTTTATATTCATACTATAAGGATGTTTATGTTATGCTTTACAATCTTGGGTTTTTAAAAGAATGTTATTTTAGATTAAATTACTTCACCTTTCTTACTCTCTGGTTCTTTTGTCAACATCTTTACTGTTGCACCCCACAATCTCTCTTTCTGCTGCACGTGATCTTTTGGACTTGTCTTCAGATTCATATGCCTCATGTCCTATCATCTGTGTCTTCCCTGTCTTTTAAAATTGAAAGCCAGTTGCCACCAGTAATTGATTTCCTCAAGTGCCCCCCGCTAAAATTTTTGAATACAAGCTTGTATGATCTTTTCCCTCTTGGTCCTCATATTTGGAGGAGCTCTCTCACCTGCAGTGAGGCAATGCTAAGTCAGGCTCCTGAGGCAACCCATCTTTATAGGAAGGCCTACAAAAACTCTGTGAACTGTAAATGATGATCATGGCTCCTCAGCCAGGAGTATTTACTCATAAAGTGTTGCTTTTCCCTGTATCTGGCTGTTTTTCATCTGCTTCACTTCTCTGAGTAGAGCCCATTTCCAACTATATGTAGAGTCCTTAACACAGTGGGATTTCAGCTCATGGCTAGAGGAGATATGTGGCTGTGTGCTGCACTACTACAAGTGGCAAATGACACTTTTTATCTAGACATCTTGGCAAGCAAAACTGAAAATTTCTCAGGCTAGGATGTCTTTTGTGCAGTACTTAAAATCACTTGCTTTTGAAAGATGATCAGAACCTCTAAGTAAATTATTTGTCTATCAGTAATATTGATGCAGCAATTTAAATGGTCAATATCTGTGTTAATTTACTTGAAAGAGTGAGGTTTCTGCTCTTACTACTTGTTTGACCACTTTTGCGTCTTTTCTTTCTGCCTCCTGCATCCCATTCCTGC
>NW_008239080.1:454958-469443 GCF_000691975.1 Corvus brachyrhynchos | reverse complement strand
TCTGAGCACTTCCTGTGTAAAGTTGTGGAGGGAGGGAGAGCCTAGAATAGCTGTTACCTGCTTTCACAGAGCTCCTGAAAATATTCCTTCTCAGAGTTAGAACTTTACTTTGATTACTGAAGTGGCTTTTTTTTTTCTTTTTGGGGGGGATATTTTAAAATGTTATCTTTTTTCTGTCTTTCCTGCATTGGGAAAAATTGTTTGAACCCAAACTGGAGTTATCTGTTGTGTGTATGGGATAGTGTGTATGGGACAGGAACAAAAGAGGAAGGAAACAAGGGGTGTAAATCCAATTCTTTGCTTCTGACTTCGAGGGAGTGGGGAAGTTCTGCTGGAGTGTCTCTCCTTCCTAAGTGCCTGATAGCCCTCAGCAAGCTCAGAGTTCAGCAGTGATAATTCACTCTAGCAGCTTCTCTCATCACTGCTGTTGAGATGGCTGGCAACATCTGTCCCTGCCAATGGCAGTGGTTCCACAGGCAGCTTGTTAGATTTGGCACACCTGTACAATCAGCAAAATACAATTGGTCCCATTGCTTTCCCACAGGTATTCTGAACTCACATTTCTGTGTTTTTCTACTGGGGTGTGGAAAGCTATCCTACTTCAAGCACAGTGTTTCTATCATTGTACTTAATAGTTCTTTGTATAACGCCACATCCAGAGATCAGCCCAGTCCTTCAAGGTGCTGCTAAGCACACCCACACTGCTATGTACATTCCCTGAGGAAGGACAAAAGTTCAATTGTTTTCTGAGCAAGTCCCAAGCTGAACATTGGCTGATGTACCAGGCTCTCAAAGCCTGTGATGCTAAGACTGGAGGTGAATAAGGCCTGTTTTTGTCTTCGTCTTGCAAATTTGTTCAAGAGCAATGATTTATGGCAGTTCAGCTGGAACGTGAACCCAAATGGCCGTGAAATTGAGGTACAGGTAGGTTGATTGAAGAAAATCAGATCTCCTTCCTGTCAGTGTAGCTAGATTGGCTTAGGTTGTGGGCACTCACCCTAGATCATTTTGGCCCAGGAAATGGCTTTGCTTTGGCATTTGTTTGTGAGCTTTCTGTCTGAACAATAAAAATGTTCTCTCAAGGATTGAGATGATGACACTTTTTGAGCAAGGGAGGCGGAAAGAGATTTTATACATACTCGTACTTATTTTCTCTCCTCCCCTGCTGTTACAATCCCTGATCAGCTTTGGCTGGGAGGTAGCCCACCAGCCAGAGGTGAAACTGGGTCACTTTGAGACTCAGCTTCCCATGGCAGGATGCCATATTTTTGCAAGATTGAATTCATTGCGTGGAGGGAAGTCCACACCTTTTTCAGGACATTTGGAGCACAGGGCCATTGCTGTGCTAATTTAAAGAAATTTTGCTGCAACAAAGAGGGTTTTCATCACTTGGTCCTAGAACAGTCACACATTCTGTTCCCAGAGTGCTGGATGGTGACTGTACCTAAGCAGTGTTACCAATGTGCTCGGCATCCTTCAATATGAACAAAGTATTGATGAGAGAGGTGCTTTCTGGGTTTTGTGCTTCCTAGGTTGAAAAGAGCCTGGGCTGCTCTCCATGGCTGGAAAAGACACAAAATAGGGCCAGTCCACGTGGAGTTTGTATTTGCAGAGTTTTGGAGTATGCTTTATTCATTTGTGTGCAGTTGGCAGAATGCCCATATTCTACTGAAAAGCTTTGGAAATCACATATAATGGTGTCCCTCCAGACGCTGGTCAAGGTAGATCCAGTTTAGGGAAATGTTGTGTCAATTTCCTATAGTAGATAAGCAATTGCTTTCTGTTGTTTGCTTTCTTCAGACATTAAGTTCTCAAGGCAATCTAAGTGAAGAGAGCTTGATCCTGGTCAGCTCTCCTGGAGCTGATAAAGCTCCTCTGTATGTGACAATGCAGCAGGGTGTGTGTGGGGGGGAGGAATGAGAAGAGCGGCTAGCAGAAGAAGCCTTCTGCCTCTACTTTGATTCAAAATTTGGAACTACTTTCCCAACCTGATAATGTGAAGTCACCACTCAGCACAAATCTCACAACGCAGACATTTTTTCACAGCATTTCCACTGCAGTTTAAGGTCTGCAGGTCAGGGAGGCCCACAGCATTTTGTACAGCCTACTCCTGGCAGCATCAAGTGTGTCTTTCTGCTGTGAACTGGACCTTCCCATCTTTACATCAGGGCCATGCTGTAAGGGGCTGTGGCAGCGCTACAGCATGGGAGCTGTGGGCTGCACCTTACCTTTATTCCTCTAAGGAAGAATGCTGCCTTTCCCAGAGCTCTTTGCTGGCTGTCCAAACACAGGATGGGTAGGATGTCCACTGCCACACACAGGGCAACTGAGCCCTGCACACACCATCTTTTCCTGGCTGTTGCTACTGTTATCATGTCCTGTGTCTGTTGATTCCATCCAGATTCATCTTGTTCCTGGCACAAAAATGGCTTTGTTGGAAAGAAAGTAAGGACATAACAAGCAAGACTTAAGATCAGGTTTTTAGGGGCATTTTTGGACAAGAGTTGCAAATAAGATAAATGTAGAATGTAACTTTTATTTGAATGTAATGATTTCTCTTTTGATCTGTTTTCTATACCTGCCACCTGCATTCTTCTGGCATGTCCTAGCTGCTGAAACTGGGACTCCAGATATTTCGTAGGGCTTCCAGATGGATCCTTAAGTTTTTATGACTCTACCTACCCCCTCTGACATTTCTTTCTTGTTAAGATTTGAGTACAAATGGAAATATTCCAGATGGCTTTAGATGGAGCCAAGTGCCTTCAGTACATCAGAGCTACATAGACAGCCCACTAACTAATTGTCCCTTCTCAGTCTGCTCATGTTAAATTCCTTGGATTTCTTTTGGGGCTACAAAAATATTCTTCTGTGATACACAATATCAGCAAGTTATACTTTGTTCAGTGACACCCATATCTCCAGTTTCTTTTAAAAAATACATATAGCACATTTAATAATAAAATGAATAGCAGACCCAGCAAGACATCTGCTTTGCCCAAACATGTCTGGCAGTTTCTTTCTCTTCCCCTCTGAAATCCCATGGTTCTTGTGTGGCATAGTCTGCCTTGTGCTTTTATAAGAATTATAGCTAGTACTTGTGTAAATCAAGGTATATTTCCAAGATTTCCATTCTGGCTTCTCATAGTGAATAATAATGTAATCTGAATGTGATTAATTATTGGAAAAGAAAATCTCGAGATACGAATTTAGAATTATTTACATTGAAGCCTGCCTAAGATTTTTAGAGCTTAATTTTCTTTACTTTTGCTATTAGTTGTAGCAACATTTACTATCCCTTTTCCATAGAATGTGCTTTTCCATAGAATTCTTAAGTATGAACATAATGGAATGTCACTCAACAGTCTTCAAAAGTCTAAAACTAACAACTTCCTAGCAAAAAAGAAGCTAATTCCTAACCAGGGGAAGCACCTGAATGCTTCACAAATCCTTTTTTCCACACTGCTACCTAAGGAGTACAGAGTGGCTTGCCTCTTTAGACTTCAAAGCATGACAGAATATAGGAGATAAAAATATCAGCAAGAGAAGTTTTTCTAATGGCATGTTTTTCATGTTTAAAAAGTGATTTGGGGCTTTACAGAAGATCAGGAGAAAGTATCAAGGTTCATGCAACTAGAAAATAGCATTTAATTTGTCTGTTGTAAGAAAAGACCTCTGTTTAGTCTGCTCTGTGCTGTCCAACAGAACAACACAGAAAGGAGAGCAAATTCTAGCAGTTTTTAGGCCTGAAAGTGCAGAAATCATGGCTGAAATGTCAGAAAAGACAGAAATCAAAGTCTATTACAATCTTTAAGGTGAAGTTGACACATGCCCTATGTAGCCTACATAAAAAGAAAACTATGTCTGCATTATTTGGATGCATGCTATTAAAGGTAAAACATTCATCAGCTGCTTTGTTTAAAGATGCTATTAGCATTTTGATAATTAAATGTATTATTCCACAAAGCTGATCATGCCCCTTTATATTCGCAGAGAAAAATACTGAGATGGACATGAAAAGTTATACACTGGCTGGCAAAAGAGAATGAGCATGGGATGAAGCCAAAGGTGAGAAAAAACATAGCTGATGAAAAAGAGTCAGGAAAATCATGTCTGCTAGGTCACGCTGACTTCCAGATGACTATAATCTGTGATTCTAAGTCTTCCTATCCCCAGTTAACAGATTTCTATGCTAGTGTACCCCCATCCTTACTAGAGCTAGTTTTCTAAGAACAAGTTATTGCTGCTTGCTGTTATTCTGTTCCCTTCCTGTGCATCCCAAGTGGCAGACCACTGTGTGGTGAATTTCCAGTCCTGGTGGTGACCTTCCTCAGTGTCAATACAATTCCACTTGAGAGTTTCTGTTTTGAATTTGCTGTTTCTTCAGTTCATATCATTGTACTGATACAGTAATATACAATCACTACCAAAAAGCAGTGTTAAAAATGTTAAATGGTATTAAGCTGGCAAAGTCCACTACTTAAAAGTTAAGAAATGTTGAGAAATTTAGAAGCACAGTGGCACCATGTAACAGTTTACACCACATTACAAATGTATGGCAGTAGTGGAACTTGAAAGCTGTTTCACATGAGTCCCAGTATCAGAAGATCTAAATTCCCAAGAAAATTTTGGTAAAGGCATGCAAAGCTGTCAGGCACCCAAAGTCTCCTACTGACCTCTGGTTTTGGACTGGTAAACCTTTTCTCAAATCTGTTGTCATAGCACCTTTTATCATACAAGGGATTTTTATTATAAAGTGGAAGAAAGTTTGTTAAATGAATAAAGGCAATCTACTGTATTAATTGAAGTGAGAACATCTACCAGCACAACTCTGTAAAGCTTTATGTAAAAGCCTTGCAAGTGAACTAGAAGTCAGACTGAACTGTGCCTCTGGTAGTGCGAGCAGAGGGAAAAACAACTGTTGACCTGATTTTCTCTCCCTCTTGAGTTACCTTACAGCCATGCAGAAGCCAGGGAGACTGTGAATGTCTGCAGACCAGATGGGAAAGGAGTACTTATTTTGAACCAAATGCTCTCAAAGCTTGACAACACACTTTGCCAGAAATTTTGCTTTTCTTATACAGGAACCAGGTGTGGCTTATGATACAGTGATAAAATCTTTGATTAGACAGAATGTGACGAAAGTTCTGCACATGCTAGAATAGAGCTAAATATCTCTGCCTGTGACACAACCTAGTTTGCTGCCTAGGAGATAGGGAAAAGAGGAAAGACTGTTACAGAAGGCAGCAGATGTTTTTCTTATCTATATATCGTTTAGATGGCCTCATTACAGTAGTATCTTGGTATATTGTTCTTCCTGAGGACTCTCAGGATGTAAGGAAGTGATATTTTACCCATTTTTAAGGGAAAATTAGGTGCAGGGTATAAACAACATCTGTGGCATTGTAGAGGGCTGACCCCAGCTGCTCAGTTTCTGTTAATTTAGCTGTGGACCTTCCCTCAGTTCTGTTTTGGATTCTTGTATGTGCAGCTCCATGCATAATTTTAAGCATCCTCAGGGAAGTTGTCTTTTTTCACATGTGTAACTAAATTTACCTAAAATACAAGATTCTTCTGTAAAAACAATCAAAGAGGAGAAAATAGAAGAATCAAGTATGTAAAATCATATTTTGACTTCTCTGGGCTCATTGTGGAAATCTAATTACATAAATGCAAATTCTTCTTCTCCAGACCTAGTATTATTCAAGCAATAATGATAGATTGTGATTGCTGTACTGGAATGTGCTGTGTTTCTGTTTACACCTAACCAAGTTTTATAACTCCTCTTCCAATTTTTCCACTAAGCACAAACTATTAAATTCTTTGTGGACTTTTCATTGCTACAGTGCTCCACCATCAATTAAGAAGATCAATCCAGACTCCCAGGTTTGAGTGCCTGATCATGAGTAACTTGTGGTTGATATCTTACAGGCTACAACTCCTTCCTTCTACTTCCATGTGATACATTTGTGGTCTCGAGCAAGCAAGCAGTATACGAGGAATATGATCCATGATTGCAAGTAAAAGTTTTAGTCTACATTGTATAAAGGACATTTGACTTATTCTGAAAGATGTGGTTTTGCAACAAGGGATTTAGGCAGAGTGTTGCTGTTTGAATCCCATACTACTGTCCTGAAACCTCCTAGGTTGGTTTCCCTCCAACCTTTCAGTGCCCTAATGTCTTAGGGAGTTTATCACACTAGAGGCTGAGGGTCACTGAGGGTTTTACTTCCATACATGCCTCAGCTATGATGAGGAGCAGATTATTACCTGGTTTATTCCTGAGCTGACTTTGAATTGAGAAATGGGTTTGTGGCAATTAACTAATTTCTCTCAGTAATTCGTAATTGGTAGATCCTCCTTGTCAACAGCATGTGTGAGGTGTAACCTCAAAACTATGTTAACTGTCTGAGAAAGTGGAGCCCAGAATTCCTTGTCCATCCAAGTGGTAGGAACTTAAGTGTTACCATTTTTCAGACCTACTGTATACAGAACAGTGGACTTGGTGTCCCTGGGACACTGGATGTGTTAAGAATGAGTCTGAGGTTAGGGATTAACTTTAACCATTTCCAAACTCTTGTGTCGTCTGAGCAGTCACCTCTATTGTGAGCTGCTGTTTCTTGCTCCCTTGAGCATATCAGCAAATGAGGCCAGATGACAGCAAGTCTCCAAATACTTATGTATTCCCCCACTCCCAAAAGACTATGGGCATGAAACTGACAAAAAGCAGGAGCAGAAAGATAATCAGCCTGAAACCCTGACTGTGTTTTGTGAAAAATGTTTGAACTCTGTGTTGGCCAGCTCTAATTTAATTAGAGGGAGGATGCTGCTCCTGTTTTCTTTGGATGCCTTTTATAGCTGAGGTTGGGGTGAAGGAAGGTTAAAGCTGCCGTAGTGTAAATAATGTAACAGTATTTCATCTTGATTTGGAATCTTAAAAAAAATATTATTAAATGACCATCCTTATATGATAAGAATCTGTTCAAACAGTACTATTTGTTGAAATAATTTTTGTCTGTTTTTCACTGGGTGTGCTTTATGAAGTTAAAATTTCAGAAATATTTAATATGAAACACAGAAGCAGCAAGGGATCTAGCTATTGTCTTTGGTATATTCCCAGATTTTATTTGTTTATACATTATCTTTAAAAAGAATGCAAAAATAAGTTCCATTCAGGAAAACATCCAATTATAATTCTATCCATAAATATTCAAAACATCACTTTATGTTAAAGTGTCTGAAGCGTAGCCGCTGGAAGGGTTTCAACACCATTTTTATACGTCTCACTTCTTGGTAAGTGTAAGTGTGTAACTAGTGGTAACTTGAACTGAGACCAATTTCATTTCACATCTAGTGCTCTTGGGACTGGCCAAGAGTACTGTGCTGCTCCAGTGTGTGACCTTCCTTGACAGGATCAGAGTTTACGGGGCAGCAAATGCTGGATTTACCTCTTCTGCTCCAGTTCTGGTTTCTGTCATTTAACTACAAGTCAAAGTCGAGAGAGAGCGTGCGTTAAGATGGCAAATGCTTGATGGCATGCTTCTCCCTTAGTTAAATTAATACTGAACAGCATAAAACTCATTGAATGAGTCAGCCAATGAGTCAGCAGAGTAGTTAGTGGTGAAAGTGCAAGCCTACAACTGACAGACATGATTTAGAATTGAAAATCCACAATCTGTTTTCTTTATGAAACTTCAGAGATCTCAGGAAAACAACTTCACATGATTGCCCAGGCTAGCAAGAAACCTTCTCTTTTATCACATAAACACTCCCCTGAGTGAACTAAACCGGAAAAGTATATCCACAGAGAGCTCGTCTACTACTAGAAGTTTACACATGCTTCATTTCATTGTATTTTTTTCTATGAGATGAAAGTATCTGTGCTTGAGTGAAATGATCACACTGACACCAGGTAACACAACTCATAATTCTTGGTTTCTATACAATATGAAATCCCAATAGGAACTGAAAACAAGAAGACAATGACTGTGTAATCAATACATTTTCTTTTTTTCCCTCCTTTTTCAAAAGGGAAGACTAAACCTCTATTTGAGAACTATCACCCTTTGTCTTTAAAATTTGTCATTAGCAGTGTTCAGTTAGGTAGTGCCAAATGCATCTTATTAAAGTCTAATTTTATACATTGTCAATACCAGGATAGAAACAATAACAATTTAAGATCAGCATTTTAGAAAAGATTTTTAAACAGAGGAGCTCCTGTTCTAGGCTGTGTCTCATGCTGTTTGGACTTCTGGAGTTTAAAACTGCAACTTAACACACAATGAAAAAAATTTCAAACAAATACAGAGCTCAGAAGTCCTTTCCTGTGTTGGGACAAAATATTCCATGATTAATCATTGTCTAAATGGAATACCTCAAACATAAAAATATTTTAGCTAGGGAATGTATCTGTGCAGGTAAGTATCAAGGAGACAAAAGATCTCTATTTCTATTTTTCTTTTCCTGATTAAAAAAAAAAAAAAAAAATTATACCAAAATTTTGACAAATGTTTTGTGATATTTTTCAAAGAAATATACTCCTTAATGAGGACAAATATCACCAAACAGTTTAAAGAAAATCACCTCTCTTGAATATCCAAGGAAGCTTGCACTCCTGTCCGGCTCTTTTGTGAAGAGATTTTTGTACTTGGTTTGTGCATGTCTTGATTCTTTTGCTGGAACACCAGGTGTCTGGCACCAGCAATGCCGTGCTTTGTTATCTGTGGTAGTGCCCTGTTTCAGGTTCTTCATAAGTAGCAGATCGCTCACTCACATCACTGGTGCTGCTGGAGCTTACGAGGGGGAAATTGGTGCACATATGGGACTGTTGGGGAAGTTGTACTGGACCAGTTGAGCAGCATTAAAAGGTTTTAATTTTGTACCCTCTCTGGACAAAGTGGGAGAAGTCTCCCCCAGTGGAACTGGTTATGAGCTAAAAATGCAGCTGGGTTCAGGAGCTGAGTGGTGCATTTGCCTAGATCTCTGTGATAATTAATTTGGGAACTGTTCTTGTGGTGAGGGTGACTGAGTACTTAAGCAGATTGCCCAGGGAAGTTGTAGACTCTTCATCCTTGGAAATAATTCAAAACCTGACTGGACAAGACTCTGAGCAACCTCCTGTAGCTGGCCCTGCTCTGACCATAGTGGGTAGACTAGACCCTCCAAAGAGGTCTCAGCTGTTCTGTGTTTCTGTGAAGTACTAATAGTCCTGAGTAGCAGCTATTCCTCCAGTAGCTCCAAGAGCATCTAGTGGTCCCTCCACTCAGCAGGGTAGTAGTCTCATTTAAGGCCTTGCTGTCTTCTAAACACTGTATAAAAAAGAATGTCCCAAGAGACATGTTAAAATTAAATATTGGGTTTTAATCCCTGGTAAAGTTTCATGGTATTAATTTTAACAGAAATTTAATTTACAGGTTGTTTTCTGAGGTTCTCAGTGTATCATTATCAGGACCCAGTCATGACAGACAGTGTTCAAACACAAAACCAAAAGGACAGCTTATCCCTCAAAAAATGCAGCTCAAGCATAAATCAGAGAGATAGAGGAGAAATGCAGGATAACACAGGTAGGCATAGTTAGCAGCATTACGAATCTAACCATTATCAAATTTTTGTTGGCATTTTGGGAATTTAGAAAACACTTCCTGAACATGGAGTAAAGAGACCAATGTGGAAGACAACAGAGTAGTTCCTGTCTGATAATGTAAAAAGTGAGTGTTAGTGGCCAGGAGATGATCCAATAATTTAATTGCACAGAAGTGAATGATTGGATGAGTATGAGAAGAAGGTCAGTGCAAAAATAAGGCAAATACCCAGGGCAAAGGAGTAAATAATGTTGGATATGAAATTAATATGAAGTATGAGTTCATGTCAAAGGGACAGAAATCCATAATTGTAGAGGGAAATGGCTGAGAAGGAGTGATATTGTCCAGAAGTGAAAGATCGAGACAGATGTGAAAAGAAGGAGAGAAAAGATGCAGAAAATAATTTTCTTCTTAAGTTTAAAAACTAATATGGTAGTCATACTTCCAGAAGCATCCTTCCAGCATCTAGAGAGCACTGTCCCAGCTTGCCAGATCTGAAGAGATAGCCACATCCCTGTGGGCTGTGCAGAGCTCCAGTGTCAGGAAAGGAGGAGGTGGCTGAGCCAGGAGCTGGTGCCTGCAGGCATGTGTCATGTGGCTTTGGATCTTTGTCTTTTCAGGCCAAAATAAGGCAAATATTTTGCTAGCTAAGTGTCATAGTAGTTAGCTTATGTCCTCATTTATATTGCTAAGCATTGGCTACAAAATATACCACACCCATGCCACTTAGCCAGCAGATGGATGGGATATCATGCATATGGGAAGGATACTTGAGATGAATGTGAACATTCTTGAAGGAAGGCACTGGTTTATTCATTTTAATAGGTGGGTTGTTAAGAAAGAACCAAGGAAGTAAACTATACATATATGTAAAATATGCTCCATGTCAAAAGTCCTTGTTGGCCATTTTTGTATTAATATTATGGTGCTACCTAAAATAATAGAGTTCCTGAGATATTAGTGCTGACGGTAGGACAAACAGGGTCATTGTATGAGCTAATCTGTATGGCTGCCCTTTTCTGAACTTATCACATAAGTTGTTGCCTGTGTCCTGTCCTCATTGCACAGCTGAACTGTCTGCATTTGCCTGAGGGCACACAAGGAATGGGGCAGCTGGGAGAGGCACAGCTCCTTTCTGCTTCCTTCATCCAGAGCTTTGATGCA
Source organism: Corvus brachyrhynchos (assembly GCF_000691975.1). NCBI lineage: Eukaryota > Metazoa > Chordata > Aves > Passeriformes > Corvidae > Corvus > Corvus brachyrhynchos. The sequence continues at coordinate 458,701 of NW_008239080.1, read as the reverse complement.
GAGTCCATGCATTGCTTCAGTCACAACACCAGGTCCCAAAATCCAGCTTTAGAGGCATCTGAAATGTTATCCCATTAATCACAGTCCCATCTCCTCACTTTATTAATTTTTTCCAATAAAAGCTGTGGCACTTGCTGACTCCTGCACAGGCTGGTGAGCTTTATTCAGTTTTGCAGCAATTAGATCTCACCACCATCCTTCTTTTGGCAGGACATTGTGTCATCCAGTGCTCCCCAGGCAGCATGTGTGGTGGCAGTGCTGTGGGTTTACATTTTTGCAGCATCTGTGATGAATTTCCATAAAAGCGTAGATGCTGGGTGAGGCTGTTACGGCCACTGCTGGGGGCTGAGGGTCAGCAGATGCCCTGGGGAATGCCTGCAGAAGTCTCTGGTTGCTATGGCAACATGAAGCCGCTTACCTCAGGAAAGCTAATTTATGGTGTTCTTACTCGTTTGGCTCCAAACACCTGGAAGGGGCAGAGGTGTGCCTCAGGTGTGCGAGGTGCCTGTGCCTATCAGCCATGTGCAGGTGCTCACTGTCGAGGGACTTGGCAGTGGCACCCTGTCCTGAGGGGCCCCTCTTGAGGAACCCCCGGTGCAGGGATGTCAGGGATGCAGTGCTACGCCCGCCCTGTCCTGGGGGAGGACATGGTGACATGGGGACACCTCCACTGCCCGCATCTACAAGTGCACCTGACTGCAGGACCCAGTTTTGATGGGGCAGGGCCGCATGGAGCCATGCTTTCCACCTGCCCTTGGGCTCCAGCGTGTGCTGTCCCAGGCTTAGCAGAGCCTGCAGCGCTGCTCCTTTTCCACCTCAGAAACTCCACTGTTCTGTTCTCCTGCTGGAATGTTAGCTATTGGTCTCTAGAGGAATCTTGCCACTTCGATAAAAAAAAAAAATAGATGTTTAGAACTTTTCTATACAACTTCAAAAAAATCCTCCAAAACTAAACAAAAGAAAAACTAACAAGAACTAATTAAAATCATTGGAAATTGCTAGCCCCAGAACAACACTGGAGAAGATGGATAGGTTTACTGAAACCAGAGTCAGCACCATGCTCTCCAGACCTGTGAAGTCTAATAAGATTTTTTTTCACCTCTAACACTTAAAGATGAGCAAGCAATGGAATATGCAGATTTCTCTTCGTTTAGGCTTAATTAGAACGTCTCCAATTCTTGTTTTATCTGTTTCTTGCTTTGTTATGTTTTAAATGTCCTTCAAAAATACCTTCATCTCTTCATAATGTGCAGGCATTAACATTCTTTTATGAACAATCCTGCATATCTTTACAACATCCTTTAAAGATGTCAATTTAAGAAGTCTTTATCTTAAAAGACTAAGGTGGTGCAGTTGACAAAGTCTTAGTGGGGAAATGAAAACTGAATATTTTAGATTCTTAGGGTCTGGATTAGGGTCTTTAGATTTAGGGTCTGGATTGCAATAGATGTCTACTCAACTGGGCATTAATTCTCCACTATAATGCTTTTGATACTTCTAATACCCTGTATGCTAGCAAACTCATGTCCGTGAGTAGTACCTTTGACTTACACTGAAGTACGTGCACAGGAATGATTTTGAAGTTCCAGATAATCATTTTCTATGGTGTCATTTGGCATATATACATCAATTATGAAACACTTTAAAGACTGTCTTAAGAATGGGACTGAAACTTACCATAAACTACTTCAGGTCCTAGGTTCCTATCTCCACACTTACTTTTGCTCCCCCTGCCCCTCATCAAATTAGTTCACTGTTTTTAATTGCATGTGGTTTATACTCCTTTGGCTTTAAACCACATCAATCCACAAAGTGAACTCCAGAAACAATCCCATCACTGCTCAAGAGTACAGCAGAGAAGAGTAAAGAGCAGGACAGCAAAGTAGGGAAGCAAGGAATGGAACAGAATAACGAACCTCAGGAGAGACAGAAGGGTGTTTTCTCTCCAGTGTACAGTGAACTGTAACCCACAGCGAGGAGACTTTTATGCCAGAGGATTAGAGATGACCTGCTTAATTCACTCTCCAGTAAACTCTCACAGAAAGCTAGATGTCTAGAGGATATTAAACTCCTACAGTTTTTATAGAAACCTGATCAGTGGAGAGTGAAGAATGGCCCCCATTGTTGTTCGGTTTAAGGTAAGGCTGATGACTGATCTCAACACTTACTCTCTGCCTTTGGCCTCCTGGCTGGCTGTCAAAGCATGTGCTTTCAAGCCAGTCCCTCTTCATTCTGCCCCTTGCCCCTTTAGAGATTATGTGACTTGCAAAGAAAACAGAAAATACACTAGGCAATATGATAATAAATATAAGAAGGTAGCATATGTGAGAGAAACTTGGAGGTGTAAGGGGATGGAGCTGGGTCAAAGGACAGAGACAAGGAGTGCAATGGGGCTCTACAGAGAAACCATAACTCTGAGTCAGCTTCTAAACTTCTGCTTATTACTTGGTGTATATGTATGGTGGGGGATTGGTGAAAAATGTTAATTTTGTATAATTAATGGCTACAAAAACCAGTTGGAACTTCCAAAAATATATTGCTTTTGGAGGATTGAATAGTTAGACCAAAGGTTTTTTCAATAATAGGAATATTTCGCATAGGTTCAGCTGGCTTAGATTTGTCTGATTTTTAACATCATTCCCTGAAGTGCTAGAGGTCTGTGCTCTTAGGAGCTCATGACTGAAAACACAGATGTTGAGCTAAAATACAATGAGAAATTTAGAGAAACCTAATTAAATGGATTTCTTTTTTGTTTGGTTGTTTTGCCAAGTATTTAAAATCAAGGTTCTTTTGTTGATTGGTTTTGTACAGCTCTGTTCAACAAAATTTATCTTACCCTTTTCAATACAGTCAGGTCTGGAAGAACTGTTTAAGAGTAACAGGATGACACACAAAGTAACCATTTACTGCCAAGTTGGAAATTTAAAAAAAATGTGCCTGTACTGAATTCTGCTCTCTTACAGCTATTTTCTGGTATTTAGTTGCTTATGGCAAAAAAAGAAACTGCAATTTTATGGGATCTGTGAATTTGGTTGCTGAGCATATCTGAAAGTCAGAGCATGTATTTAGTACTTACAGATATTCAAAAGTGTTCAGCTCAAAGACTCCACGTTTAAAAATATTGGCCAATATACACATGATCACATAGGGATGGAAAGAATGCATTCTAACAAATCTTTAATCTCTGAAAAAACCTAGTGGTGCCAAAAAGATTTCTATACAATCCAAATTCAGCTTGTTGTAGAAAAGCTGCCTTGAAGAAGAGGATGAGACACAGTTCACACCCATATCTCAGGCTTAAATAACCGTTCTGATTGAAAGGTCTTATGTTAATTTACTACCAAAGTCTTTGACTTACAGTACTCTTCAATGGATGATGTGCTTATAACAAAGCAAGTGGGTAAAGAACATGGATGTGTTGGTTTTGGGGAGTTTGAAGCATGTATTTCCCAAGTGTGTCTGTCTGTGACAAAGGCAATGAACCATGTTTACAGCACTCAAGCTAACTCGTTCTGTGAGGAGGAAAAGCAAACAAATGAGATCTCTGTCAAGTACATTGGTACTGACAGCACCAAAACAGTTTTGAAGGTTTTTCCACTGCCAGAGGAATGGCCTAAACCTCTTCTTCTAAAGTTTAATGATAGAAAGCTTGCTGCTACTGTCAGCCCCGATCAGTAAGATATTTTTGGTTACATGCTTCTTTAAGGTTTTCTCTACGCATCAGAAAAGTAGGCAGAGAGAAC
>NW_008239080.1:434755-454902 GCF_000691975.1 Corvus brachyrhynchos | reverse complement strand
AAATGCCCTTTATGACCTTATGTTTCAGACCATTAACACTGAAAGATTTTAAATATGGCACAGTCTAATCAGCCAGGAGTTTAACTAAGTCATCTTCATCCTGTGCTTTTCCTAATCATAATGTTAGTATGTGGGAGTTTTTTCTTTCAGGCTTTAGTGTGAGTAAGCTGAAATGATCAGATAAAGTTCAGATTTTTCATACCTTTCAATTTGGTTTAAGGAATTGATTTCCTTAATTGCAGTTTTTAGTTTTACTGAAAATATGGACATGCAAGAAAATGACAGTGTAATGACATGCAAGATAATAGTGTAATCAGTGGTGTGAGCTGCTCTGTCCCTTTCCCTCTCAAAAGTATTAAGCAAACCTTTTTCAATAAGGATATCTCAGCCCTTTGAAAATCACAGCAAAACTAGTATTCTGGTACCTAAGCACAAGCTAAAGAGCTCAAGTGTTTTTTTGGGGTTTTTTTGGGTTTTTTTGTGGGTTTTTTTTTGTTTGGGTTTTTTTGTTGTTGTTTGTGGGTTTTTGGGTTTTTTTTCTTTTTTTTTTTTGGTTTGATTTGGTTTTTTGTTTTGTTTTGTTTGTTTGTTTGTTTTAATTGTGGCTTTCACTGATACTACTCAAATTCCAGTCTGTTTCTCTTGGAGTGACTCTTCGAATTGCTAGTTATCAATATGCATTGTTGAAGCTGGCATGAAGTAGCAAACAGAACAAAGCCATACCATGTAGTCCCAAGGAGAGAAATCTGTTTTTTACTCATAAAAGAAAGTTACAGAAAGGAAACATCTAAGCCAATTCTCCATAACTGAATGTATGAAGAAAAGAAAGAACAAGTAATGAAGAGAAAGGAGAACAGTTAACCAACTCACACTAATTGTCCTTTTTTGGAGGTGTGAACTTGCAGAGAAAAAGTGGATCATTATTGCAAAAATCTCTTTTGAAGTATTCAATACAAATTACAGTAAAGTAGGAATGGAAATATATACAAATGACAAAGCTTAGAAGTCAGATTTAGGATCTCAAAATATATTAGTCCAAACAAGATATTTGTGGTTCATTGTCAGGTAATTTTGCCTTATGTGAGAATGGAAAATATTTTATTTTTAAAATGATGACTTCGAAATTTCTGCTGCTCGAAAACACCCAACCTAATGAATATTATAGGCCTTTCTTGAAAGAAAAATATAACAAAGAAAAAAAATTTTAGTTACTCCTGCTTAAAATTGCGATTTAGCTTGTTCTCCAATTAATGTCTACAATTAAATTGGAATATGTCCGTTCTGTAACATCTTTATTTCTAAGGGAAAAGATACTTGATCAGTATTAGGCATTCAGATTAACCATTAACTTTATTTAGCAATGTGCCAGGTTACTGTGTACTGTCTGTTAAAAAGCCTGGGTAATAAGATCAGCAGAATTTGATTAAGTACTGGTTATTAAATAAGCAGTGACAAAATACAGTCCCAAATGTGACAAAATTTGAAAAATCCAGAGCAAAAGGATTTATGTGAACAGTTTAATATAAACTTATCCTCAAGATAAATACTAAATGAAATGTGCAGATCAAATTTGGTATGCAGAAAATGTTTTCTTTCATTTTGAAATAACAAGATACGGTGTAAAGAACCTCTGCTTTCCCTTCCAGCTAATCTGTGGCTCTAATCTCATTGATTTGGTGAGTTAAATAAGCACATGCCCTTTTTCGAACACTTGAGTAGTTTCTATTTCAGAGGGACTATTCTCCCAGGAGGTTTAAGCAGAAACTAAGTTTCTTACTGATCCGGTTCTTCTGGGCTTGCTGGCCTGCTCATCAGAGTCACTGGAAATCTAAGGCCATGTCTTTTCCTTTTTTTTTTCCCTAGAAACTTGAAACAAGATTTAGGTAGCCTTTTGGCCCACAAATTCAAACTTGTAGTGCAAGAAATGCAAGTGCAACAGCAGTTCCTTCTGGGGAGTAGCTAACCTCCATGATTTTTCCTATTCCTGCCCTGGGATTTTCAGGTGTGGGTATGTCCAGGTCAGGTGATGCCTATGTGGGTAGTTCCCACCCAAACACTAGCTGAGTGCAAAACCAGGCTAGTGGTAGTCTGTAACTTTGTCACCCAGAGGGTCTGATGTGTAGGAACGATCATGATCCCTGGAAAGAAGACAAAAAATATTCTTTTATTTTTGAAATGTGGAAGTAGTAATCTCCTTTTATCTGAGAGGGTATAGCTGGGAAATAGTAGGTCTCCTAGCAACCTGAGAGCAAACAAATCCACACGCTCGGGAAGCTCAGTCTCTGGGCTCTACCAGGAGATGTATGTAGCTGCTGGGTACAAGGGGAACAGGTTATGCTGGAGAATACTTCTAACCTGAACTTTATATTGAATTTTTCTCAGCTGATTTGTTAGAGACCCACCAACAGTGCCTGTGTTACCCCTGCAGATGGGCAGGAGCTTGTGCTTCACACAGGGTCTTGCTGGGGTCTCACAGAGCTGTGCTGTGCTCTCAGGTGCTGGATTTCACACCAAGATCCTGGAAGTGCAGAGCAAAAGTGAAAACACAGCCAAGATTTCTGTTCACAGGGTATTTATTTATTTAGCTAGTTAGTTATTCCTACAATTATCTGGAATGATTGAGGTGGGGTTTTCTTGGAGAGGGTATGACAGAGGTATGCTTTATAGTAATAAATCCTTATAGCCAAAACTAACCCCTTCAAGGAAAGGATTATTTCTTCTTTCAAATACTGCTCCTCCACCTTCCACGCCCCTATGCCAAAAATAATTTTGGAAGCAGTATCCTAAATGACCATACATGCAGTACAAGCAATTTGAGATCTCAGCTGGCATCAGACCAGGAATCTGGGAGATGTGCAAAGCAGATTTGTAGTCTCTGTGCTTTGTATATGTTAATGTATATGCCTTCATGTGGGTTCTGGCGACACTTCGGGTTGGTTTGCTCTCCATCTGGCTGACTGCAGAGGAGTGGGTGAGGGTGGCTGGTACCTGCAAGAGGAGCAGGGCCAGTTCCTGCCCACAGCCCCAGAGGGTGGCTGCTGAAAAGCCAGCAGAGGAGCTGGAGAAGCATCACGTTGAGCAGGACATCCTCTGCTCTGGGGCTGCACAAAGAGCAGGCAGCTGGCACACAGCCATCATCCATGGAGGTGAGAGGGAAGTCCTCCTGGAAAGCCAAAAGGAACAGGCACAGTATGAGTCCAAGAAGAAAGCTTTAGAGCTGGATGAAAGCACTCCAGAAAATGACAGTACAATGAGTGCAAGAGAGTTTTGTTTATAAACCCTTTCACTTTGGTTTCATGTTGTCCAGTCACTTCGAGTGTTTTCTATTTATTAATTTAGTGATGGACTTGACAGTGTTATATTAATGGTTGAACTTGATGATCTTAATGGAATTTTCCAACCTAAATGATCCTACAATTCTAATTTATATCTTAATAAGACCTGCCCTTTTTATTTTAGAAGCCTTTTGATTTTTCTGGGAGGTTACTACTGTGATAAGTAAATTCATTTGAAAATGTTGACTAGGACCCATCACATTCCATTATTCCAAATTTTAAATTGTTTAATTTGGATGTTAACATTTATTTATATTCCTTTGGTTCTGGTTTTGATGTTTCTTTTTATAGAATTCAGCGAAGAAATTTATTCTGATATTCTTCTATTTTTAAGAGACTGGAAATTATATACAGGCTTGATATACCTCAGATTTCTGTGGTCCTTAGTATTTTGAAAATGCTAAAAGGTCTTAGGGCTACAGAAGAGAGAAGCTACTGAAGGTGGAAGGTGATTGTGTTTAGATTGCTGATGGAAGATATCAATCAGGACATCCCAGTGATAATGACTGGCACCAGTTCTAAGGAGAGAAAGAAATGTTCCTGCTGTGTCTTTCGGGTAACTTTGGGCAACTAAGGAATGTGAAAGTTAGGCTTGATTGTTAATTTAAGAAAAATTGACATATTTCCTAATAATTCTTGCTAAGCAACTTGTTTTCTTGACCGTTTCCAGGAGAGAAATCAAACAACATCTCTGTGCTCTTGGTTGCAGCAAACCCAGGGACTTGGTGGCATTTAGTCTTAACTGCTGTAGTTGTTATTACAGCATCTCTATAAAACCTGTGAGATCTGGTCCTGGATGGGGGGCCCATCAGTCAGATGCTGTACAGAAAGAGAACAAAGAGGTGGTCCCTGGCACCAAGCACATCAATACCTAGAGAAAACACTATAAAGCTTTGAAAGATCTGGAGTGAATAGATTGTGGCAGAGAGCATCATGCTGTGCCTGTAGCTAACGTGGCTGCTGCTGTTTTACTCCTCAGCTGTGGGAGAGAGAGTAGAAGGGTGAGGATGCCATTTTCTTTATTCTGGGACTGAAATAAAGATCAATGCTGATCAGCCACTGAGCCACAAACCAAGACCAGTGTGTAATGAGAATCATAATGCGGACCCTGAAATGAGTATGTGTATTATTTATTTACCATAAACAGAACAAGAGACTATCAAAGATAAGGGAAGAATTAATGAACTATTTTTGGGCTCAATGAACCTCTCTGCTTCAGCCACAGCATCTTAGTTTTAAAAAACAGCAGTTAAGAGCAGAGCAAAACACCTTTGCTGGGACCAGCTTTTTGAAGTAATATTCAGCTAGATACTAGAGACTTCCCAAGGAGAGGCAGCCTCGTAGTGACCTTTGTTTATCTCTGTTTCCTACATCTGTCATATTATCTTTCTAACTTGGTTTAGTGTTTCCTGTCCTACCTTGGAAAGCTTGGGAGAGGCTACTGCAGTTGATTAACCTATCTCTAAATTAGCAGGCTGTTGCAATCCATTGTTAGAAACTGCAGCACATCAAGTCCTATTGTCAAGAAGAATTAGGACTCATAAAAGCTTGATTCTTTTTCCTAAATTACCACAGAGGAACATTTTTCCCACCAGGATAAAGCAATATTTTCTCAGATCCTTTAATATTAGTTCCTTTGTGAGCATAATAAGCATTTTTTAAGACATAGGTAAAAGCCTCTGTTGATTCTGGAGAAATGAAACATATGTTCTGCCAGAATTACCAAGAACCACATTTAAGAAAGTATTTAGCTGTTAAGTGTAGTTGTGATTCTTAGGTGGGATTTGCTTTTTCTGTTGAAAAGTCATCTCTTCCAAACTCCTAATCTTCTTACATTTCTACATTGCTCTTTGCACAGCCAAGTACAATGACCTAATGAATTCTACAGAATTCTTTCTCATCCTTGCAGGAACACACATAAAAATATTTGCAGAGAAGAGGTGAAATACAGTAATGATGACTATCCCAAGCAGATATAGTCAAACTTACTTCTGGTTTCTGGACAATCAAATATAGAATTACATCAGGATAATTCAGGTGCACACTTCTGCCAAGAATTTCCTTTAATGGAATGTTACTTAAGAAAAGCAAATTTACAACAGATGCCAGTCAGAGCTAAAGAGAAGGGGATTATGTAGCGGAGAAACCTTAAGCACATAAGTTGGTGGCACATAACAACTGCATATTAAAACATTTTCTCAATTTGGTTGTATTAAAGCCACCTGTAATCACAACAATTTGCTGCCCGGGGGACTTCTGATAAGATTCTGTCAGAGCTGCTGAGAAGTGTGAGAAGCACAAAGCATTTTGACCCAGGGCCTGAAACAGCTCTTGGGCACCCTGTTCTCTCTAATTTTTATTTGGAGTGGCAGGCAATGTATTGACAGAAGAAGTCCCAATTGTTCCACCAAGCATGGTTTTTGATCTTCAAAACCAAAACAAAGCCAATATTGGCCTCAGGCCCAGAGCACCCATATAAGGTACAAGAGAGGAACAGGGTTGGAAATCAGGATGCAGAGGGCTGCTCAAATAACCCAGCAGTCATGAAGTGTGAGGATCAGCGCGAAACTTTAGAAGAAAATAATGCTATATCCTGGAGTAGAGGTTCAAACTAGCAGATCCGGCAGGATTTTTGTGATCCCTAGCTCTCCTCTCAGCATTTGCATCCTCTCAGCAGAGCTAGGTTTATGCATGCACTGGTCCCCACTCTTCTCACATCTTTGTGCTGGGGGCAAATGCAGGAGCTCTGGGTGGTGCCAAGTCCCTGTCCTTGTTGAGGATGGACCCACGGTGCAATGCAACAGGAACTTGCCACTTAGCTCACCTGAATTATCTCTAAATCACTGGTCAAAATATTTAGAGGATTTAATTCTTGATACAAGCTCCCTTCAGATCCAAGTGTATGCCACTGCATAGATTGTTCTTGAGAGTCATGAGACTTAGCTTTATTAGGCAATAGGGGTGTAAAAACTCTGGTATCAGCATACAGTGACTGCAAGAAATGGGGCCAGACATATACCTGCAGTTACGTTGGGCTTTCATTGTCTATCATCTATTGTGACTCATTCTGCCAACCTGCTCTGTTAAGTTGCTCTATAATTCCATATGTGTGAAGTAATGTCTTACGAGAAATACACTCTGACAGCTCTAGTAATAGATCTGCTACTGGCTATAGTATCTTAGTTTGTCATGTGGCCTTGTTTTGCTTACTAACTTTTTTTGGGTACATTAAAACATGCTTAAGAATGCATCACTTTAGACTATCATTGCAAATACCTTTTATACTCATCTCATAATCACAAACAGAGAACATGAAGTAGCCCAGCCAGATTTTGGAGTCTCTTTCCTTGAAGATATTCAAAAGCCATCTGGACATTGTCCTGGGAAACCTGCTACAAGTAGCCCTGCTTGAACAAGGGACTGGATTGGACCAGATGACTTCCAGACGTCCCTTCCAGCCTTGACCATTCTTCAATTCTGTCCTAAAATTCAGTTTTCATTTAGTCTTTATCTTTAGAAATACCTGGATATCTCTTCTTGGCACCTGTTAGGTAATAGCAACAGTGATACAGAAAATAGTTAATTTTCAGCATGGAGAGTGAGTTACACTCTACAGGCACATCAATTTCAATTTTCTGCATCTAGTTCCTGTTTTAGCTAGTGAATGAGTACAATGTTTTCAGCATGAATTCCAGTAAAGAACTGAAAAAAGTTATTTTAGAAAATGTTTTCCAAATGCATTTATTTACATAAGGATCTATTCTATTCTATTCTATTCTATTCATCAGACTCCTTTTTCTTTTTACATAATGACCATTCTAAAGCATTCTGTAGTGTTTCTCAATAGACTTAAATATGCCAGTCCTGCCTAGACTTTATACACCAGATATTTTTTATGTTTTTTTTCAGTATGGTGGTTCTGGTTTTAAAATACGAGTTACTGTTTTTGTCAATCTGTTCTTCCAGTGCTAGATATGGAATTTAGAAGAATAATGTAAGCTGGCATAAACTTATCTTGTTCTAAATACTACCTTCAAACAGAAAAAGAAATGGTACATACCCTTTTTTTTAACAACTGACAATTTTTAAAATGGTTTCATTTTCATAATTGTGTGTGTACAAATATTGTTGTGTGTATTATGTATTATATGTTATATATTATATATCTCAAGATGTATTTATATGATGCTTCTAGGTGCATATATGATACAATCATTAAATGACTTAGTAATTTCATGTCAAGAATTTAGAATTAATTTCACTGTGTGTACTAAGACATCTGATTACAGATAAGGTGAAAGTCTGTGAAATCTGATGTATGTGGTTTCATGTTAATGGCATGGCTTTATTTTGATATCTTGTTCCTAAATAGAGGGACATGAACTTAGGACATATCTTTGATTCTCTTCTGCTTTTTTTGTCTATTTTCTTTGCAAATCTAAATGGCAAATGGGAGGATATAAGGACATTTGAGGGTTTCAACAGAAAATAAAAAGCAGACTTTGACCTCTTCAGGGATCTGCTTGAAAGAATCCTCTGGGATAAGGAGGAAAGAGGAGTTCAAGAAAGCTGGTTGGTATTCAAGGATCACCACCTCTAAGCTCAAGGGCAGTCTATACCAAAGCAGAAAGGCAAATGTGAGGAGACGTCCGTGGTTAAACAAGGAGTTTCTGGCAAAACTCAAACACAAAGGGAAGCCTACAGAAGTGGAAACATGGAGAGGTGGCCCAGAAGGAATATAGAAACACTGTACATGCAGGGATGGGGTTAAGAATGACAAAGCCCAGATGGAGTGGAATCTGGTGTGGGATATCCAAGGCAAAAGATGGGCTTCTTATTAGTACATAGGTGACAAAAGGAAGAGTAGGGAAAATGCGTAGGGAAGCTGTTGAAAGGGGAAATTGTCCTGGTGACATGGGACATGGAAAAGACTAAGGTATTGAAAACCTTCTTTTCTTTAGTCTTTACTAGCAGGACCAGCCTTCAGAAGTGCCAGGCTCTGAAGGCCGGGGCGAGAAGTTGGAACTCACAACAATGAAGGGCTGGCTTGCAAGATCACAGAATCACTGAATGTTTTTTTCCTTAGCTGTGTAAGTAATTTTCCAGATTTCTCAGCCATATTTGCAATTATCTACTAATGTAATGTCAAAGACATACATTTAAATCTGATGATTTTCATGATGAAATCATATAAAAAACATCAGTTCTGCCAGTTCATTTAGTTATTCTTCCGTGTGTGGTCTTTTTTTTTTTAAGCAGCTATTTTGTTTGTGCTTTTTGGTTTTGTTTTTTTTTTTTTTTTGCTTGCACTGGTTTACTTGTGTTTGTGGAAAACTCCTGTTTGACTTCTCCTCACCTTATATTCATTATTCTAAACTTAGGTGTGCAGAAAACAGCACAGGATTTTTGGTCCTTGAGTAAATCTGTGAGACATTTGCAGTGAATGTGTACATCATCCTTTAGTTGACATATGAAAAAATAATTGGTTTTATACAAATGATAGAAAGTGGTGATGTTTTGTATTGCTGGAATGGTGTTTTTCAGCAGTGCCTGTCATATGCCTGCAATAATTTAGAACAATGCCTTCAGGCTTTAAGTTTGACCTGTACCTTCAGTCTTGTTGTATATCTTAATTTGGGATTTGGGTCTGTGCAGAGAGCAAATGTCTGCCTGGACAGGGAGACCAAGGCAAAGGCTGCTGCAAGGGAACCAGCTCACACTCAGTCTTGGCCCTGAAATGAAGAATGGTTATCCCTCCTTCAGTCCGCTTAGCCTCGAGCTGGAGTCCATAATCCAATGTAGATATTAAAAAAGGGCAGTATGCATCCTGGTACTCATGTTTCCACCCTTTCAGTGAATAGTTTTCTTTTTGTAACCCAGCAAACATGCTATTTATTCATTCTTCTGTTTTGCTGCATGCTTAGTATTGAGACTCAGATAGTTCTCTTAGTTTACAAGACAGTTTAATGAGTGTTTTTGTTTGTTTGCAGGCCGTTTCCCCCATTCCCTGCACACATTCTGCTATCAAACAGGCAGACATCAATACTGTGTTTTGGTGTCTGAGATGCAAGATCAGTAGGAGAACAGTATGAGACTTTCCTATGCTGAATGCAGGCTACAGAAGGGAGTTGTCTTCAGGCAGCCATGTGAATGTGAATTGAACAAGCAAGATTTTCTTAGAGACCATCATTTATTAACTGGCCAGAGGGTGTCTTTGAAAAGGAGGAGTTTACTCTTATTATCCTACTGTACTGATATTACTGGGAAAAAAAAAAGAAAAAGAAGTCTAGCATCCTGGAATTTTCAGAGCCTAACAGTTGCAGCATATGATGTCTTTCTGTAGCACCATCTTAGGGCACTAGGAATGACCAGGATCCATTTCTGCATTTGTTCTTCCAGACTTAACACTACAACAAGCAAAGAGAAGAGGAAGAGCATAGAAAAAGCACATATTCCTCCCTTCTTTTTTGAGAGAATGATGGACATTTAATAGGTACGTCCTGCATTGTGTTTATTACTTGGTTTGGGCTTTTGATGAAGAAGCAGTAAGAAATTTGGCACTGATTTATTTTGGTGTCTCAGGTGCTGCATCCAGACAGAATAAGTATTCCCGAATGACAGTTAGACAAGGACTTGCATATCTTTACTGCAAAGCCCAATGAAAGGAAAATAACATCTTATGTGAGCATAGGAAATTCTTTTAAGTGGGGAGGTCATAAGACCTTAATCCTTCAAACAGCAAAATGTCAAGAAATGTTCTGTGAAAGACTTTGGTTCACTCTCTCCTTCCTGCAAGTGTAGTTTGTGTCAACAGATACCTCTATTTTGCTTTTTCCACAGAGAGTTATGAAGAAAAGCTCAGAAAAAGCCCACTATATCCACCTGCTCAGGAGGGATTACAAGCATAATTAATAGTGTCTAACTGATCATAGCTTTTAGAAAGATGAAGAGTAGTGCTTCCTGCCTATGGTGTAGAAGTGTAGTGTAAATCATTGAAAACACAGAAATTATAGTAGTAGGTGGCCTGAATTTTAGGTCTTGCTTAGCTTTTGTGGGGTCAAATCCATCCTTACCACCTTTCAAATTTCACAGACTGATATTGGGGTGCAACACTTTATTTTAATAGCACCTTAGGCAAAAAATAAGACTATGTGAATCCTACCCAAAAAGTCAAAAATTACTTTAGAAGATGAGATTTTTGATTTTAAGACATTTAGAAGCTCCACAAAAGTTTATGCCAGGCCTAGTGGCTTACAACTGCAATGTCACTGAGCTCTGTGCCAGAAATACCTTTGACTTCTCCGTTTTGTAACAAGACATTTGCAGCCTTGATGCTGAAAACTTTCTCTCATGTATGGTGAATTCAGTCAAAATGGATGTGTCTTTTATGTCTTCTTACTATCTGAATTTTTGTATATCAAAACATATACTAATACATTTTGATATCATTATAATCTCCATGGGGAAAATTATGATAATTGTCAGCCTTGAATATTTTTGAATAAGACTAACAGCTTTTGGAGCATTTAACAAACAGTGGAACATTTTTGAATAAGACTAAAAGCTTTTGGAGCATTTAAAAAACAGTGGACTTGTAGGATAGGAGTTCTTGATCATGAACGTGATTGTGTCTGACAGCCTAACTATAAAGATGAGAAGATCTTAGACTCTTTAACTGCCAAACAGTCTCAGTGCTAATACTGAAACCTTAAGATTTCTTTGAGAGTTCCTGCTTTGCCCCTGGTAACATGGGTTTCACTCATAATAAATGTTTTCCTTTCAGACACCTTTTGCTGTCAGAGCCTAAAGCTGCAAGTGAGAATAGGTGCTGTGTTTTAGTGGGACTGTCTTTGCAGGAGACCTGGAAGGGAAGGCTACAGGAGCTGTGAGTTCTGGCTGCACTCTAGACCCTAAGTGATGCTGAAGTCCTTACCAGAGCACATAGTTTTTGAAGCAGGATTGTGAGGGACGGAAGTATCAGGTTCCTTGTTTCTTTGGAGCTGTGCTCCCTGACTGACAGGTGCAGTTGGTATAGGAAGGGCATAGAATCTTTCTTTGCTATTTTAAATTCAGAAGTCTTTGTGCAGTAGAATGTTAACCTCAAGACCGAAGAAAATTGTATCACAAGGATGAGATGTCTGTGGTTCTTTGAAAGCACAGATGACAACATAGGAAGAAAATATCTGCCAAGGCTAATAGTGATGCCTTACGTTTTAACTTT
The DNA here is from genome assembly GCF_000691975.1 of Corvus brachyrhynchos. Lineage (NCBI taxonomy): Eukaryota > Metazoa > Chordata > Aves > Passeriformes > Corvidae > Corvus > Corvus brachyrhynchos. Next base: position 443,346 of record NW_008239080.1, on the reverse strand, counting down.
CATATTTTCAAATCCTGTACTGACTAGTGTGTAACTCTGAAGATTCTTGTAGCCTGTTAGCTGCTTTCTCATGCTAGACATAAAAAGCCTCTCCAAGCTTGCTCTCCAAGGACACCCGAATTGTCCTAGGCCCAAAATGTATAAACCAGCATCTTGGGAAGAGGGTAAACTTGGGGAAATTACATCATTAACTGGAGCTTTAATTGGAGAATTAACCCTTATTTGCAAATTAACCAAACTTATAAAAATGTGAAGAACTCGTGACTCAGGGTCCATCTTGGGTGTAGATTTTGCCCTGCTCAGGGTGTACCTTTGAAGGCCCTTCAAATAAATACCTACCTTTACTCCCATATTCTTGTCTAGTCTCTGTTTTTAGGTGGCCACTTCAGGCATCAATAGAACAGGAAAAAAAATATACTTGATCCTAATATGATTTATCATTTAAAAATACTAGTAGCAAAAATGCTAAGAACGGTGTTACTGAGACATGTCATTAAGGTCTTTTATCCTATGAATGTCATCTCTAATGAGAGCCTCAGTATTCTCAGAGAGAGTAGAGTGCAGAATACATGCCTTTTCTCCCTCAGATCTATGCAATTGGTATTCTAGTTAACAATTCTCTCGAAAAAGAAATAGGAAATGTTATGAGAGAAGAAGGAAAATACTCAGAAATTAACTTTTTTCTTTGCTTTCCCTCTGTCTTTTCATTCTTTGCTCCTTTACTTCTGTCCTTTCTTTAGAGACAAAGGAAAAAAATCATTCAGTTTTAAATATACGTGAGTGGGGAATACTTTAATTTCTTTGGTAGACAAGATGTACAGATAAAGGAAACCCATTTGCAGGGTGCACTGAAGACACCATACAGTGATTAGGAGACAGGGCTTACAGGGACACTCCTTTGGTCTCTGTCAGTATTAGGGTCCCTGAAGCAAGAGAAGAGGGCCAACAACTCATAGCCAAAGTAAGAAAAGGCCAATTCAGTTTCCACTGCAGAAGTAAGAATGTAGATGGTTCCATTCCACTAACCTGCCAAAGAGGTAGCATTCTTATGGTTAGTAGAGCATAGAAAACTAGGAAAAACACCAAACCAGCACTATGGTTGCCTGTTCACGAGTGAAAATCCTAAGCAAGAAAAGCATTTTTTAAGTAAAGCAGAAGGTGTCTAGTTACAGGAACAGTTGAGAGACAGACAAATAACAGGATATGGCTGGTAGAATAAATAGACAAGGAGTCTACAGACATTTCCATGAATCACCACTGGGCCACACACAGTAACCAAAATGGCACAGAGAAATGGTTCACAGGGATGCAAGAGAAGTGAATGCAGAAGAAATAAAAGAGAGGATGGAAGCATTGCAAGGCTGAGGAGACAGGGAAATTGATGAGATGGAATGATGTCATGGAGAGATACCTTTCTTGGCCAGACATGTGGAAAATTGAGGTACATAGATTATAGTTCTGTTTATGATCTGCTGCCAGCAAATGCTTGTTTACAACACTGAGGTTTAATATGACAGCTGTACCTTAATATGACAGGAAACTTTATTTCACAGTAAATCTGATTGGTCTGGCAAGGGATCATGTCTGGTAGCTATGGAGGTCTGAAGAGACTTTTTAAATCTTGTACAGATTTGAAAACAACTGAAGTGGAAAAAGGAGAATATATCTTTCTTTTTCAAATTTATGGTACTGAAAAAGAAAAATTATTTTTTCTGAGAATCATTGCTAGAGGCTGGTGGAAGCAAACAAAATCAAACGTACAACTTGGAATTCAAAGCATATTTTAAAATGAAGGATTTGTTTTTATCCTTACCAGGAATAAAAAACTGGAATGAACCTGAGTCTACTGTTACCATGTAAGTGCCTGAAATGAATAAACAGTTTTCTAACTTAATGGCTATCCCCATGGCAATAGGAGAGGATCTTGCACATTAAAGACTGAAAGGAATGAATAGATCAGAGGGAAGCACGGTAGATCCTGACACAGCCTAAGGTACAGCATGTATCTGAACTGAGATGTGAAGGATACATGTAGAAGGAACATTCCCTTTATTTCCAGGGTTTATCAGTAATATGAGGTAGAAATACATTGAAAGTCAGACAAGGGCAAAAAGAACCCTTGATACTTTTAGCCACACTGGGTTTATTGTGTCTGGATCATTAAAGGTGCATTGCTTAATGGTTGTCTAAACCTTTTGTTAGTTCGTCTTCAGTTACATTTATGATTTTATTATTCTATGATTTTCTATTCCATGGCTTAAATGCAGCCTTGGATAGTTACCAGGATAAACTTTAAAACCAACAGGAGCTGTGCCTGTTTATTCCAGGATTGAAAAGCACTCTGTAGCTCTGGCTCTAAGCTGAATAACTCTTGCAAACCTGCAGCAGAGCTCTACATTAATTACTGTTTGTTTGTTTGTATGTTTGTTTTTGTTTGTTTCAATTCTGAAATAGAACAAGGAGTGAGAAATAAAAATATCATTGAAACCAACCAGGTTCTAAGTTCTTACTTTGGCAAGAACAAAAAACTCATGTTCTGACACAGAATGTTCCAATTTGGCACAAACAAAACCATTAAGGTATTTGAAAGAAAAGCCAAAGAAATAAAGCATTAGCTTCATAAAATACGATGTGATAAATTCATGCTTTAGCTCCATAGGTTCAGGGATCAGATTTCTCACCCATGTTGGAACTGGCTGAATTCTTTCCTCTCCTACATGCTCAATATCCTTCCAGAGCACCCCAATCTCCAGCCTCGTAGCACAATTCTAGTTTGAGCTTTCTCTCTAATCCCTATTGATATTCTTGCATTCCATTAGAAGAAAAAATAAACATATATTCTTTATATCACATTGTGAATGAGGGCAAATTGTTTGGTTAGTTTACACCAAGAAAGTAAGAGCGCAGGTTTCAATTCCCTCAAGCAGAAAATGCAATTTAATTTGCATCTCTAGTATCCTGAACATTCCTGAAAAGTCCTGAAAAGCTTTTGTTCTTGAGCCCTTATGTGACTGGGAAACATTATTAAAACCTTTCAATACAGCTGTACTGAACTTGTTATTTGAATTCAGGCAGATTGAAATCCTACTTTCACCAATTAATATTCACTAGAGAAAAAAAATCTACCGAGCTAGTATTGAGAGAGGGTAAATTCTACCCAGATGATCTTTACAAATCTCTCCAAGCTCAATTTCAGTGGGAACAACCTGGTCTTGACATCTCCCTCATTCCCAAGGTTTCTTTCACAATACAAATAGGACAGGGGAGATGATGGCTTTCTTCTTCCCTAAGCAAAATATCCTCTGGAGTAATTTATTCTTTCTGATCCTTTTAGCCCGTTCACTGTTAGTGAAGCTAGAGGACCATGGGGCCAAGGGAAGGATTGTGATAAGATATCCTATGTTTTAAGATCACTGGACTATTCTAAATCTATATAGATTTATAAAACAAAATGCTGAATCTATAATTGACCTGGTTCTAATTTCCTCCACATTTAGCACAGTTTGTTGCACATTCAAATTTAGAGGCAGAACCTGGAAAGAAAATAATCCATTTTGATAGGGGTATATGGCATCTTTGAAAACCTCAGTGGAAAGTGCCATTCTCCAGCAATCTATAGTTGCAAGGATCACTATGAACATTTATTTTATATGCCAGGCAGGATCTGAAAAGAGCACTTAGAAATCGGAGTGATAAATTTATTTCAGATGGCCTTTGGTGGGTGAAGATTTTTCACTGAAAGAAGTTTCACTAGAGGAGGAATCACAAATAGCTACCTTTGCAAAACTCCTGTGCATAAAGAATAATAAGATTACAAAGTCAAGCAGTCTAATGGAAGAAAAAAGCAAATTCACAGAGTTAGAGGATAATGCACGTGAGAAGAAACTCTAGGAGGATGCTAATCCAACTTCTTGTTCAAAGCAGGATCAGCTAGGAGGTTACACCTAGTTGCTCAGGGTTTTATCCAGGTGGGTCCTGAAAATGTGCAGTCCCCCAGAAACATGCTTCATTGCTGCGCCATCCTCATATTGTTAAAGTTTCTATTTCCATGCACTTTGAACACTGTCCTGTTGCAATTTAGGTTCATTCTTTCTCATCCTGCCTGTCTCTGTCTTCTTGATGACCTTGTCATACATCCTAGAAGGTTGTTTGTAGGACCCTCTTAATATTTTTCTTATTTAACTGTAGGAAACTTAATTAAAGTTTCCTTCTCAACTTTATCTTAGTTTCCTCTTGTATATGCATTTGGCATGTGCTATCATAGAGCGTCTAATTACCTGAACAAATGCCACTTCTTTCTTAAGATTTCATCCTCATTTACCGAAAAGGATGGATGGTATCTTACTTAAAGAGTAGGAACTTACTAAATTTTTATCCTGCATTGTTCAGCATGCACCCTCATCCTTTTTTTTACAGCACACTCTTAAAATTAGCCTCCTGAGAATGTTTTTCTCATTATCATTAATTCTGGTATTATTGACTGTAAGACTTGAGAATCAGAATTTGCATTACACGAAATTTCATAGAATAGTCCTGTATTTTTAATGTCTGATCTAGAAAACAAACAAAAAAAATGTTCTTGCAAAACATTTTCAAATTAGAAATTGACCCATTTACGCTGAGCAGCTCAAACTGAACAAAGCTATAATACTTAGTTTACATTATTTGTTTTCACAATTTGATAACTTCAAATACCAGTTGGGCTGAAAGTTTGTTATGCTTATTTTAAAAGCAGGAAATTGAAGTACAGGATAAGAAATTCTTAGGACAACTGTATATTTTGTATTTCTACACTTAGACACCTGAGAACATTGTTAAACAGAGAGTTCTGAGCCCTCGTGCTCTTCTGAATAAAGAGGTAAACACTTGTGAACCTTAAGAAGACTACGATATTCTAGAAAGGGACTTGAGTTTTCTCTGTTAATCTGTGAGGATCTTCACAGGGACAAGGATCTTGACTTAATTACATTTCCAGCTGTTTTGGAGAACAGAGTGCAGCTCCTACATCTGCTGGGAAGGAGAATTGCCAAAAGTTGACACTCTGCTTACAAGTCCAATACAAAACTAAAAATAAGTGATGGTTTGATTAGTCTGCTCCCAGACACAGTAGGTTTTGAAGGAGAACATACAGAGGGGGCCAGTATCTCTGCTCAGAACAGAAATCCATATCCTCTGCAGTAGTGGTGACATGTGGCAGGGCATGGACTGCAGCACCCCAGGAACATGTATCCCTAACAGATCAGAGACCTTGGACCATATTTAACTTTTAAGGATGGATTCAATTCTGCCTCTGAGGGCTGTAGAGTCACCACGGGCCTCACACCAGAATCTCAGGCAATGGGCTGTAGCTGAGACTGCTGTAAGCAGGGACTAGATGTTCTCCAGAGGTGCTGTCCAGCCTCAAATGATCAGTGATTCTGTTATTCTGTGATTTTTATCTCTGAATCTGGAATTTTAATAAACTCTCTACAGACAAAAAAAATGAGTGGTACTTGCTTTCATTACAGTTCTTTCTTTCTGTGCCCGTTTTAAAATATGCTCAGAACTCTCTTATTTGTGGTCTTTTGACTCCTCATGGATTTTGTGGGTGTTTCTCCATGTATTCTGAAGCATAGATCCTGAACACTACCACTACTCAGGACTTGTGTGGAGTTATGCTCAGTCTGAAGTAAGGTGTATACAGAGTCCTTAGTCCCATCTGTGTTCTCAGTAACAGATGGTGGGAAAAGGGTGTCATAAGGTCATGCTACCGTTGCTGCACCTTTGCTGCACCAACTTCCTGCTACCTGGCAATTGCCAGTGTTTTTGCCTGAATCTTTATGGTTTTTAATGGTCTTTTTACCCATGCATTTATCAGCCAATTTGAATCGACTTACCTTTCTGGATTCCATAACATCCTGCAGCAATCATTCCACCACACGTTTTTGACTGCATCTGTTTGCTTTAAAGTTGCTGCTTAAGTTCATTTGTTTATTCCTGTGTTGTGAATAATCACTCCCTCTTCATGTCCTCCATGATGCTTATGATTTCATGCACTATTAAAATAGTCACCTAAGGAGTCTTTTTCCTGTGCTAAAACATGCTAATCTATCTACTTACAAAGCAGCTGTTTCATGCTCCTACTCATCTTTGCCATCTTCCACTGTTTATTCTATTAGATGTTTCCATGGGCTGGGAAGACAGGACTGTGTGTGATGCTTAAGATATGGACAGAAAGTAGCGTTGCATTTTTTATTTTATGTTTTCTTTTTTTTTTTGTTCTTTCCCTTTTCCAATAATGCATAATGTTTTGTTTTATCTACTGAGCAGACATCCTCCTGGAATAATCCACATTGCTTCCATGATCCATTTCTAAAGATGTAAGAACTGATCTAAGTAGAGCCTTTCAGTAGATAATATCTAGTTAGAGTTGTTTTTCTCCATGTGTTTACATTCATCTACATTAAAATTTATCTGCAATTTTCAATTTTGCTAGGCCTGTGGCTTTCTTAGCAATACCCCAGTTTTCTAAGGCAGTGCTTCATCCAGTTTTTCTGGCTTTGCTGTGCTTTGGTTCTGCTACCTCATCATGATGTATTTGTGGCCTGCCTGCAGCTGCCTTCTTCAAAGTAAATCATTTGTGGCCATGCTTTTGGTGTTAAATTAAGGTGCTTCATCTATTTCTTTATCATATGTACCTATCCTGAGTAACCATCTCATCAAAATTTTTGTCACTAACTTATTCCAACTACTTAAGATGGAGGTAATTTGAGGTAGTTAATTATATTTTAAAAGTCAAATTTCACTGCAAGCTCATGTCTGTTGAAAAGCATGCTGTAGTCAGACCAGGAATAATCCACAAAAAATGGATGTATATTATCGTTTGTTCAAGCATGGTTACTATCTAGTATTGTAGTCTCAGAGAAGGCAGAATGACTATTAAAAAACCCTCATCATAAACAATTATATTTAACTGTAATTCCTCAGTGGGCCATGTCTTCTTATACTGTAAGCACTGGCTCTTTCAGACACCTTGCTATATATATATTCTTTGTGGTTTTTGTAAGTCAAATAGCCTTAATGAAAGCAATTGTTATTTTTAGGTCAACATTAAAGTTTTGCCCTACTCTCAGGTTTTTGATTCTGTAAATCATCCTTATACCAATCCTTTGAAGCATTTCTTTTTTCTATAATAGCTTGGCAATCATTATCTTGGTGCTTTCAAATAAAATCTCAACAGTACTGAAAGCCTTGCCTTACAATAAGGTCTAGGAATACACTGTTCTGATTCTCCAGGATTATTTTTTGTAGGATCTTATTCCTAACAATAGTGCCAGGAATAATAGTCCTCATTTTCACCTGAAAGCAGACCACATTTTTAATCAGATTCACAGGACATAACATACCTCTTGACTTAGCTTCACTGTGCTGTCAAAATGCTCTGAGTGCATCTGCAACCACTAATTCTTTCCCCACTTGGCGTTCAATTTGCAAATCATACATTTGTAGTTGAAAAAAACAAGCTCTATTCTTAGCAGCAGCAGAATGGTTTGCCAAGCCCCTTTTGGCACTGTCAACATGTGGTTTATGGTCAGTGTCAGCTAATAGTGGCCTCCCATAAATAAAAACATGATACATCTTTCACTCATGGACTGAGACCAAAGACACTTTCTTTATTTTCTTTTATTGGAAGCTTGGTTTTACTTCATTCCTATGATGATTATTCTATTGGGGTTTTTAAGTTTTGACCACACCATTGTAAAGGATTGTGCAATGCTTTTCTTAGAGCCATCAGTGAACAAACTTGTTTTGCATTTATCATCATAGCAACTCACAACTGAAGTCTCATCAACCTTTTTAATCTCTTCCTTTTTTTAAAGGCCAGAATGAGTGTTTTGTCTCTATAAAGATACCAATTTACTACAGTCTGGTTTGCTAAGCACAGGAAAAAAATCCCTTATATTTACCATTTCTCTAAATATTCCCCTTGTATCTAGATAAGAGAGTTTTAGTGTAAATATATAGCATCTTGGATGTGACATCTAAATGAAGGGTCCTCTTTCCGCACTGAATTGCAGCTGTCTGGATGTTTGTTGATTCTTCTTGTTGCTGTGTGGTTCTGAATCAAAGAGCCTACTTCCCTATCTTCTTGCCTCAGACTTAGAAAGTTTTGTGAGATTGCTGGGATTTTTCAAGTGGAGTACATAGAAGATAGATGTGAACTTCCTTCTCCTTTGAACAGAATCTTGGAACACGTCTGACGCAGCAGGTTCTCCTGCCATCTCCAGTGAATGCATCTGTTGGATGAAACCAAGGGGTTTGGCACATTTCTAATGTGGTCTTTTCCTCTACTACTACTAAATGAACATGTTTTGCATACTCTGTAAAATGGTGTGTAAACACAACATAAAAGAAAGAAACTGGGAAAAGAGAATGACAAGATATTTCTATCATAACATTCCTTTTGCTTTTTCATGCACAGGAGTTTACAAAGTTGACACCAGAGGAGCAAATAAAAAATCTGCTGCAAAGACACGGTGAAGCAAGCTGCAGACTTGCAGCAGGAGAGTAGCCCATGGCAAGAAGAGATGGGCAGCAAAGCCAAAAAGCCA
>NW_008239080.1:428205-434723 GCF_000691975.1 Corvus brachyrhynchos | reverse complement strand
CAGGAAGTAGAATGGGCCATTCCTGGGGAAGGGCAGTGATGCCTCAAGGCACATGAGGGACACTAACACAGAGCTTTCTGCTGCTACCCTCAATATAAGTGTTATATTATGGCAGTCTGTTTTCTCCTGTCCATAAGGTTGTTGCTGGTTTTTTTTTCTGGGAGCAAATGTTTGCTTTTGATACCACCTTGGCTTCTACTCCTCTGACCATATTATAAATACTGTGTCCCCTTAGGTCTCAGGCTGACTATCCGTTTGTCATCACAGACCCGTGAGGCTTGTTTGAGCTATCAGTATGGTGATGTTCACTGTTCCTCCTCTGTGTATGTACCACAAAAATGTATGTCCAAGGTTTTGTCTCGTCTTTTCCATATGCTTAACATCAGCAGTGCTGTTTGGCAAAGGATACACAGCTTTTTGTGTTATTTCCTTGTGGAATTTTATTTTGAGCTCTTGTATACTTCTGTATCCTGGGTCACTTTTTTACTTATCTTGCTGGGCTTAGGTGTCCTAAAGAATGTCGTTCTGGCCATGCAAGCTCCTTTCCTTGTGGAAATCTAATGACTTTGTTCAGAGGTTAATTTTGGGAACTCCACAACAGTCTTGAGGCATTCTGTCTTCCACCTAAATCCAAATTTATCATTTATTATATGGTTTGGCCACATACCTTCCAAGCTGCAACCTTGTAACTATCAGCTTCTGTTCAACTATTTTTACTTCTTTTTACTTCTTAGTGTATTGAAACCTGTTTCTCTGAAGTTTCATCATCGTATGGAGATAAAGATAAGAAACAGCAGAGGAAAACATCAAAGTGAAATTATGCAAAATCAATAGCTACACTCTTGTTTCTATAACACATATGAAATGAACGTGGTACTACACTGCACTGACTGTACATAATTTTAGCTTTCCTGATTTTTTCAATTACTATTGCTCAGGCTTTCCTAAAATTGCCACTTTCAGAAAGTTCAAAGTATGACTAATATCAGCCTCCAGACTCTGGCATCTATGAAGAAACATGTCTAAAGAGAGGGCTAATTTTTAGTAGAAATTGTTTTAGTCTATAAGCTGTTTAAGCATTGACAGGAACCTGCTGCCCTTTTTTACTGTCCCTTAAAAATATATTTCAATAAACTTCCTTGTCTAAGACTGCAAGATAGAAAGAAAAGTAAATTTTGACCTACCAAGTGATACTGAAAGTGTATGTTCCCAGTGTGTGAACGTGAAAAGAATATATTTGTTGCCTGCTTTCTCCTCCAATGCTGACCTAAATGACCCACTTCCCCACCTTAGCATCTTAGCAGAGTATATGAATCAGTTTCTACTTCTGACAGGCAGTCGTATGTTTTCCATCACTCAGCACCACAGTTTGCCTCTTCATAAAACTACACATGCTGACTTGAAATATGGAATTACAGAACAGTTGGGTTGGAAGGAACCTTTAAAGGTTATCTAGTCCAACCTCCCCTGCCATGGGCAGGGACATCTTTCAATACATAAAGTTGATCAAGACCCCATCCACTGTGACCTTGAACATGTCCAGTGACCATAGAATCATAGAATGGCGAACATGTCCAATGACCATAGAATCACAGAATGGCTTGGTTTGGAAGGGGACTTTGAAGATCATCTAGTTCCAAGAGCCTGCCATGGGCAGGGACACCTTCAACTAGACCAGGGTGCTCAGAGACCCATCCAGCCTAGCCCTGAACACCTCCAGGAGTGAGGCATCCACAACTGCCAGGTGTGGGCAACCTGTTCCAGTTCCTCACCACTCTCACTGTAAAGAATTTTTTCCTAATATCTTCATCTAAACCTACTCTCTTGCAATTTGAACCTATTCTCCCGTGTCCTGTTGATGCCATGAAGATTTTTTGCCTTTTCTTTTATACCCCTGTTATACCTTTTTTACAACTTCTGTATTCTTAGTGCTTTTTGCCTACATTCTTGGTCTTGTTTGTCAAGCTGAGAGACTAAACATTTTAGAAGCTTCGTAGGTAGAGGATAGCGTGCCCCAGACCCCAAGGTCCTCTCCAGAACACATTCTGTAAACTAAGATAGAACCATCCAGGAGAAGGCTCCTTGGGGAGAGGGGCTCACTCGAGCCTCTCATTGGGGAATCTTTGATAGATATGCTAATTAGTAAAACCTATAATGTTATACCAGATCTTTTGGGGGTGCATTTTGCAGTGTGCATTTCCGTGTATTTGACCTGGACGTGTGCACCTAAGGATCCTTAAAATAAATACCAAGATAAAATCCCTTTTCCCCTTCTAACCATGTTTGACTCTTGATTTTAAGACCAGGAAAAGGCATCACTGTCACTAAATGCTCTTGTAAATAGTCTTGCCTTTTTTTCCTGTAGATTCCTTCCAGGTACTGGAAGGAAATGATGGGGCATTCAAAGCTTCTTTGGGCAAACTATATGCTTCCATTCTTACCCTAAAGACATCCATATTTAATTTTTATTGGTGCTTTTCCTTAACCTCAGTGAAGCAACTCTTTTTATTCAGGCTGGGAGCGTTTCTTCAGAGAAGTGCTCACGTGTCAGTGAGTTCTCTCACACTGGCCCACGAAGACCACTTTCATACAGCAGACCTGCACTGTAACCAAAATCCTCCTCTGGCTTTTCCAGAAAAGCAGTTATTGAACAACACTAGGAGCAGGAGCTACTCTAACTCTCCACAGCACCTATCAGCAGAGAAAAACTTTCCTACTGTGAGTCTAACCACTAAATAAGAACTTTCCAACCTGACACCCTTTACCACTGTGAATTTAATCTTCTGCAAGCACCCTCACAGCTTCCTTGGGAGTGATGTTCAGCAACTGCGGTGCCCTCCAAGGTCTCCCAGGCCAGAGCACTCCCTGGCAGGTGCAGGTCTGGGGCTGTCACTGCACTGCAAGGCTGCACTGTAGGTAGTGCCAGCTGGGAGCACTGGGCACAGATGGCTCCCAGATACCATGTCCTACGCACTGGTATGGCTGCCTGCACTTGGTTTGCTCTGTTAGAGAGTGTTTGATTTTTTCTGCAGATCTCTCTTGGAAATTAACTGTTTCCGTTTCATACATCAGCCACTCTTCTAAGTCGTAGGTATAGAGTCAGTGGCTGATTGTGAGTTGCCATGGCCTCCTCTCAATGTATTGTTATTTGAACATCTGCCTGTTTAAAAAAGCCCTGCTTGCTCTAATTGCAGCTTTGGGCAGCATCTTGGCACAATGCCCTCTTGATGTTTGATTGACTATTTTGTCTATTTTCATCTTCTGTGGAATGATTTTGCTCCTTTCTGAGGATCATGGCATGGTCTTTGGAAACATTTCAAATGACTGCCTTACAAATTAATGCAGACCAGAGGGTGAGACATTCTCCCCTCCCAAAATTTCTGAGTGCTCTTGTTGGCTGGATAAGCTCAATCTCCTCATATGCAGCGGAGCTGAGCCAGCTGACACCACTTGTGAATCTGGCACTTTGCATTTAGACAAAAATACTGTTTCATGCAGAATCTATTTTTTACCTCTAAGAAAGGAGTCCAGGAACTGCAATCACAAAGGGGTTTTACAAATGACTCTATAATTTAGAGCCTCAAAACTACTGTTCAAAACTTTCTCCTGGATTAGATATCACATGTTCCTGGGAGGCAATGTGCTGAACAGTTGATGCCTTCTTCTTAAACTCGCTCCACTAGGCCTCTGCATGAGGTGCACTAGGGTTGAGCAAGCCTGCCTGGGGAATACTTGACTGATCTGGCTTCCCAAAAATTGTGTCAAGATAGCGGATGCAGACCCCTTAGTTGTCATCATCCTCACTTGTCAAGCACCTCTGTGATTACGCCAATACTGGACATCTGTGAGACAAATATGACTTCCACCTGAGACCATCACACAACTGCACAGGGCAGGGTGGAAATATTTATATTTCCTCTGGGTCTTGTTCCACTTACCTGGAAGAAGTCAATTCACAGTCATTCAGAGAAAGAATGAGGAAAGAATTCACCTTGTCCCTGGTGAATTAGAGAATCCCAACAGAAAAGGGGATACAAGGATGGCACATGTGATGAATTTAAAGTATAAAGTAAAATTACAGCAATATTTAGGCTCTCCCTCAGGTAGATAAGCATGTTAATCACTAATCTGTAAAATAATGCCTATAATACTCATTGCCAATCCTGGATTCAGTTACAGTATGTATCCTCTTTTGGGAACTATAAAAGGTCCCTTTTTTTTTTTTTTTTTTTTAATTTTTTTTTTGCCATTACTGGAGTTGTATACATAGATGAAGGATAGCCTTGAATGATGGGGAGATAGAAACTAACTGCTGCATGATTTTAAACCAGTGAGATATCCTGCATGGAGCTATATTTAAAAACAATGTTTGACGTGTATAATTTTGGGTTGGGTAGCTCACCAAGAATTCTTTTTCCCAGAATTTAAATCCATTTTTCTTTGTTTACACTGAAAATATTCTACATTCCCCAAGTACAGAAAACTACTCTGAATATAAAGCCTTACAGTTGCAGCTTTTTCTTTTCTGTCACTTCTAGCAGTTAGAAACTCTTATTTATGACTTTAATATAAATTTCTTCCCTAGTGTATTTGTCATTGAGGTCTTGTTGAAATTTTTGTTCTAAGTTGTAAAAGTTCTTTAATCCCAAAGGCATTATTCTCTATCAGAATTTTGTCTATTTTCACCTCTAAAAATGAAACTTGAGGTTTTCATGATAGTGTGTGTTGATTTTCTTCATCTTTAGAATTCTTTTCAGTGACTGTGATCCCTCTTGGATTTGATGCATGTGCTTTAAACTTAGGATGAACCCAAAGAGACTCCAGTTTGTCTGAGAGACTGGTGGGATGGACAAGAAAGGATTTGTACCCCTCATTTCTGAAACTTAGGACTGGAGACAGAGAATGATACCTAAGTACAAACTGCTAATGCAATTTGAGATAGCAGATGGCTCAGATGACTCAAATGTCCCAGGGCATTTCAACTCTATGGCCCTTGCAATGACACTAAATGTCTACGTCCAGGTAACTGATTCCCATCTCAAGGAGGTGGGTTTAAGACACCTGAAGTTAGGTAGCTAAACATAGGTGTTTACCTGTAAGCTGGGTGCCAAGCTTGATTATAGCCAGCAAGGCTCCATTCAAACTGGCAGCCGGAGGCACACTATCTGAGGCTGCGCGTCATTCCACATTTATTTTTAATTTTCATAAAGAGTATGGAATTTACCTTGGATGTCACTCTGGGGTCAGAAGAAATCACTCCTCAGCCAGAGCTATGCCAAAGCCACTGCACAGTTGTCCTCTTTTCAAACAAAGTGGATTTTTATGTGCATTTATGTGCTGGGAGCCAGGTGGGCTGTAAAAGACCCATACAAAAGCCTTGCACCCAGAGCTCACCATGCAAGGTGCCATAGCAGAGTGTGACACTTGCAGGCTCCATGTCCTCCTTGGTCCCGGCCATCATGGGTTCCCACACTTCTCCTGCAGCTCAGCAGCAGCACTGTCCCTGGAAAACAGAGCTGGGGGCTCACTGGCATTTCCAGGAAGGAAGAGATCTGGCCACATGACAGTGGCAGCCCTGGAGCAGGGCTGGCCAGCAATGCCTCACTGCCACTTCACTGAGCAGAGCGAGAGAGTGCCCTTGGCGCAGCTACAGGGCTCGCATGGCACCGCTGAGAGCTGAGCACAGGGCAGGCACCAGACGCAGGAGGTGGAAATGTGGTGGGGCAGGCACAGATCCACCACAAGCACACTTTGCTCTTCAGCAGGCTAGGGATACCTAGCTAGGCCTGCCAAGATTTGTATGCTAACAGGTCAAAATTCAACCATTATTTCAATAATTTCAAATAACACTTTTCACTGAAACTTGAATTTTGACACAATTTGAAAAAGTGGTCGAGATGGGAGAGGATGACATCTGGGAATTTTCATTATGCATTCTATCTTAAAATGGGGAATAGTTAGGATCAGAAGCATGCTAACTACTTGGAGCCTCTAAAATATATCCATATCTTAGGTATTGTAAGCCAATGCCATATCTGACTAGATATATATCATATCTGTGTTTTAAAGATATAATTATTACTAAGATGCTGAAGATAATGTCCCAACAACCCACTTTTATCCCCAAAGAACTAACCAATTTACCCTATTTCCATAGCAAATGCCTTAAGAAAAGTGAACAGACTAAATAATTTTTAACAGCCTAATTTTTCTCCTAGTGGAATGTTGAAAATTGCTCTTAAACATCACCCCCATCTACCAATATGCAGCACATTACATGAATGTCAAGTTATCACAAAAGTAGCAACGGGAAGATATTTTTCAATAGACGTTTATGCAGCAGAACAAATTCTGAAAAGCATTTTTCTTGTCTTTTCTGTGTTGTGTACTTTTTTTCTGGAAGGTTGTGAATGGTCTCCTGACATTGAATCACAGCTCACAAAATTACTTGTAAAGAATTGGACTTGGATGGCCTTTTTACCTCAATGCACCAAAAGCACAACTTACTTCATAGAGGG
>NW_008239080.1:414200-428145 GCF_000691975.1 Corvus brachyrhynchos | reverse complement strand
AGAGAAGAAGTTGTAGGAAAGAGGTTTCTTCACAACATGGCTAAGGTGAGAGATGTTGGTGCTGAACAGCAGAAACCACTGGCCTTGGCAGAGCTGAAGTCCCTTTCCTGTGGCTGCCCATGAAGTCTGGCAATTGGCATTTACTGCCACCCCTGCAACTGCTGTTGAAGAACTCAGGAGGTTCTGACAGTGCAACCGTAGGCACAAAGACAATGATTTATCTTGCATCACTCCCAAAGATTACATTGATATGTGACTCTGTTGTGACCTTTATTGGATTTTTTTTCTGTCAGATGGTAGTATTTAAAAGTAGATGAAAGAAGGACAGGATGATGTGGGTTTGAAGAGGAAAGCAGGAGAAAGGAGAGTTACAGTCAAAGACAAAAGAGAAATATTAAAATTCTGTTGAAAAACATCCAAAGTAAGTTCCCTCCCAAAATTATAAGAAAAAAATAAGACTGGTCTTAAACTCTTGTTTTAATAAGTAGTTTGGATGGTCCACTCTTACTTGCGGGACAAATCAAGTCCTTAAGTTGCTGATATTTGGGGATACTTGAAATTTCTTTACTCTGTGAGGCCAGCTTTATGTCAGCTCATGTCTGTACTCTTGTAAGTAGCAAATTGTCTTTCAGAGTAATTTTCAGAGTTACTGAAAACAGTGTATCTATGTATACAGGTACCAGGAGAAATGGCAAAACTCAATACTAAATAGAGTTTATGATTACTTATTGTACTTGGTGATCAGGGTATGTGTTACCATAAGTAACAACCCAACACTTAGCTCCTAAATAGGCTTCAGAAATTGGTATCATAACCCTATTCTTCATCCCAAGAGGGATGATTACCTACTTCAGGTTTTTGTAGTGGCAGTAAAACTTCTAAACACAGATTTCTGTTTCTGAATGTCAGAATGAAAGTGTCAGCCATGTTCATCTGCAATTTCACTCCATGAGAAGACCTATAGTATCACCTAAGTCAGGAAAAACACTCTAAACACTCTAGATTTAATACATTACTCAGCCGCAGTCCTGGGAGAAGAAATGCACATCAGCTTCTCTCAATTCAATCTGTGGAGAGTTTCTTAGTGGAAAACAAGCAAGCAATTGTGGCAGTACAGCTTTAGTTTCAGCTTTAGATACCTATTTTAATGAGCAGCAGAATATTTTGGTGAAAACACTTGAATACACTTTGAAGACTGTGATCTCATCTTCATGGCTTCTAAAAGAACTGTCATATTCTCTTTTTTTTAACAGCACTTACTTACATTTTAAAAGGCTTCAATTAACCTCTCTTCTTCGAGTTTCACTCAAATAATTTTTACCCAAAAATTATTAAAAATACATAAGTCTTCTTAACTTAGTTATCAGTCTGAAGTCTGATAACCACCTCAAACATAGAAGAGGGGGAAACATTTGATATCCTTACAGAAAATTACTAGAGGTTGTATAGTAATAGTATCCAGAGGACACTTTAAAGACTCACAAACAAATTTCCTTAGGTAAATCTTTTTCCTTCAGAGCAGAAATTGTAGGTTTATTTTGAAACCACTTAGATCATGTTATTGGTTTTGGTAGAAAAGCTGTGAAAACATATTTTGTATAAGCAAAAACCATAACAAATTCCCAGCAGTAAGTTGTTTCTAAATGCCTTGAAGGTACAGTGGGGAAGAAACCGAAAATGAAGCAAAGAAGAGAAAAAAGCAATCTGTATCATGCTGCACCCAGTAAATATTGCAAGGTTAGATTCCTCAATCCAATGTAGTCATCCTGCTACAGAGCTCTGTGTGTTACGGGTCCTGCAATGTTTCCCACTTCTGCTGATGCAGGCACCTTTTGGGTAGCTGACATTTTTGCTGCCATGGGAGCTGGAGGGAAACTCTGGCAAGCACTAGCTGTAATTTCTTTACAGATGGAACACATCCCCCTCAAAAATATATTAATCTATCCCTTATTTTAATTCCCTATTTTAAGTAAAATTTTAGTTCTTCTTCATAAGAAGTCACTAGAATATGATTTAAGTTATAAACTTTAAATATTTTAGCATGAAATGTATTCTTACATCTTAGCACCAGAACATTGTGCTCTTTTGCCACCCTGGATGGAATCTCACCTCTTGAAACAGATTGCTATTTTGCTGTTCAGTTCAGGAGAAAGAAGAATTCCTATATTGAGCACTTTTTTGTTCTAAAAGTATTGAAATAGTACATGAAGTAACGGCTTAATCATCATTAATGAAGACAACCACAGTCCTCAGTCATTAATAACTGAAACTATACCTTCATGATATAAAAAAGGGAAAATTGTCCTTGCACAAATAAGCTCTAACAAATAGATGCTCAAAATCCAGAGGAAACAGTAAAATGCATCGTGTGATTAAACAGACTGACATCTGATTTTTTCTGAGTATCCATTAAAATAAAAGGTTTAAAGAAAAATTGCAGATTGGAGCAATGCATTGCAGATGTTTTCTTGGTCGAAAAGGAAAATACAAATTGAGTACACATTTTATTTCCATAAGAGATGAAAATGCAGGAGTCCTGTTCCTGCAGCAAGGGTAGGACAATGCCTAAGACATTCACACAGGCTTCTATCTTGTAGAAGAAGCTATGCCCAGCTGAGGGTGGCTTATCAATAGAGAAGAAATGAATAAAAGAGTTGACTGGAAACGTGAGGATATGAGGGTATCCTCTTCTGCTTGTTTTTCTGGTTGGAAGTCTCTGTATCCTGATTTGGAGCTAGCCAGGCATCTGGAACCAATTCAAGAGAAGCATGAAAAGCTTTGAGAAAAAGTCAGTTCTAACCTGGCTGCTATTTCTGGAGAAGACAGTGCCTTTGTCTGCTACCAGCTCACCAGCCTGATGTCCACAGGGGCTGTCTGTAGCCCTCTCTACCTGTTCTAAACAAAGGACTTGCAATGCAGAATAGGGCGCAAAAGAAATTGGAACAACAAACCCAGAAATATGATGTGTTGGAGACCCTGTGCTTCAAGTAAACAATTAAAAATCCAAATTGAACTCCCCTCCAGGAAGAAAACTCACAATTTGTAAAGTCAGTTTTATGCACTGTCATGAGGTTCCTCTGGCTGCCCCTCAAAGCCACCTGCCATAGAACAGGGATGGCAGATTACATGGCGTTCCCTGGGCATGTGGGTCTTTCAGGGTCTGACATTTGATTGTAGACTCCATTCTTTCTAAATAAAAGGGTTGTACATATTTTTAACAAGAATGCTAATGTGTGTGTGCATGTGTCATGTATATAATAATGTGTACATACACTAAATTATAATATATAATGTATATCATACTAATGCATCTACTATACATATAGTAGGTATCTGCTATACACATACATACATGAGATGTGAAAGGCATTGCATAATTCTAGAAAACTGTCAAAACCAGCCTTTGAATCACTGCTGATTATTGTTCAATGGTTTAAAAAGCTGAGTGATACATCACAAACTGACATTTTTCTGATGCATTTTGTAGATAAATGCTATCCCCAGGCAAGGCACCTGTAAGATACTAGTTATTAGATGGGCAGCTTATTCCCTAGTGTGCACAGGAACAGGCACACAAACCTCAAAGCAGAAGCTGGAGAGGGGCAGCCTTCCCAAACTGATTGCTTCCTGGAGGCCACAGAACATCTGCAAGGTGATGGCAGGTCATGCACAGAAATGCACATTCTCTCTCTGGTGCTCCTCACCCCTTTCCCCTCAAGCATCCATTTGCATCTCTTCACTAAATCATTGCCATTCTCAGCATAATGACCTGGGAGGCTCAGGGTGCTTCACAGCACCCCCCCAGACAGCATCAGTTCTGGAAAGAGCAGGAACAGTCCACGTAGACAAAGGAGCTTAGGGAACTTGTCTCTCAGAGATATTTCTCTAAAGGCCCGACTGAGGACATGCCACTAAATTACCTCTCTGGCAATTTTTATCTCTAGTGCTGGTTTGCAGCACATTGGCAGCAGAAAAAGGACACTGTTCCCAGCTGGAGATGACAGAGAGGCTCCCTCAGATGACACAACACCTTTTTCCTTTTTCTCTTTCCTTCTGCAGAAAGGGAAAACAAAGCTGTCATCTCCTGTTGCAAAACCAGGTCCCAAGCCAGGTCCTCCCCCACCTCCAGCATGATGTGGCTGGCAGTCAGGATCTAACTGAAGGAGTCCTCACCACTGCATTTCCCTGTTCCAATCACAGCAGGGAATATATCTGTGTATTCTGCCACTCCTGGGTCACCAGGCTCCTCAGCAATGAGATGCCCTTTTTCTAAATATGGAAATAAGAGAAAATGAGAGGAAGGGACAAGAAGGGAGGAGGAGGAGGAGGAGGAGGATGGGCTTCTGTAAATTCTGTCCTTTCTTCTGGGCCTGAAAATAGGTGGTGTCTGCAGTTTCCACTATCTTAGAGGTAGTGAAGGCAGGGAACGCTGCCCACAGCCCTGCCTACAGCCTCACATCCTTTGTGGATGTCAGTAGTGCTTTTCTGCTGGAGGGTGGAAGGGTTGGTCACCAGCAAGTCACTTGGTGTGTTTGCAGAAAGATGTGGATAATATTTAGAAAGTAGAAGTGGCACCACAGTTTGTAAACACATCTTTCACTATTATTTAAATATTTTCAAAGTTTAGTAGTTGTTTAGTGCAAAAAAGCTGTGGAGAACTGGTGCCAGATTTAACATCAGCAGGGATTTGGATGGGAATTACTGACAGAAAGTTACGCTACTTTTTAACATAAATTTGGCATCAGACACAACAAAGATTACCATCATTGCTGCAGAAAAAAAAAGATCAATGAAGTATGAGAAAACACTGGAAATTAATATTTATATGTAGGAAGATTGACTGGGAAGCCTGAGAAACAAATTACCATGTTTCCCTCATCTTAATTTGCTATTCCACATCTTATATTTTCATGTAGTGAAATTAGATATAGTTTTTTATATTTTGGCCTAACTTGGAGATGATCTCAGAACATTTTTAAGGGAGTGCTCTTCTACTTGTAAATTAGTCTTATTTGGGTATCACACCTATGTGACAGTGAACATTTTTTTTATTCCGTAGTCATGAAAGATCACTCATGATGTAGAAGAAACTATGCTGATATTTCTTCTGTGCCCTTTAGTATCCATTAAACCCCACTGGAATTGACCAAAAAATGTTTAAATGTCTTTCTGCTTTTTATTAACCTTTCAACAGATGACTATATTTTCCCCAGAAATATTTGGTTCAGTGTTGAACCTCTTTTTCGTTTGTTTAACTGTATGGGATAAACTAGGGTTCAATTTGAAGAACATTTTTACTGCGTGGAGAAATGATATTAATATGATATTAATATCTGTCTGTCCTTATTAGCAGGAGTTTCCAGTATTTGAATGTGGAGCTCTGGTGTATTTTACCATTTTGTTTTTCATTGAAAGAAACTTATTATATGTAAAAAAGGCTGCATAATAATACTAATCATTAAGATATGTTTTAATGCTATGAAAACACCATAATTACAGTATCCTAATCTGCTGTTTAATGTCAGTTACTTCAGTGAGGTTTCATATATTCAAGATGTTTCATGGCATGGAAAAACAGACTTATTTTTTGGTTTTTTTACTTTCACAATAAACAAGTTTTCCTGAACTGGGCAAGTGGGTCCAATGATCTTCATGCCCTTTATATCTCTAAATCAAAATTGAAAATTGGGTATGATAACAAGCCTATTAAGATAAAGAAGATTACTTACTTAATGGAGTATGATACCACATTTTCCAATTAGTTGTCTTTTTAATTCATTGTATAAGGAGGTGGCTATTGCCAGGGACTTGTTCTTCTCTAATTGGAATCCAGTTTTTATGAAGCATAATTGCCTATTAGAGCAAGTGCATTGATGTCTTTCATTTAGTAAAATCACTGTTCTTCAAATATGCAGGCAACTGTCATAGTTCCATCAAATTCTGTGGAATAAGCGACACGTGCTACTAAAAATAAATGCAAAATTCCAGTAAAATCAACTTTTAAAAAAAAGTACAGTGAAGTATCTAATATCAGCAGTAGAAAATTTTCCTTATTAAAAAAATTTCTTGCAAAATTCAGATATTTGTTTGCTACTTGCCAGAGCTGAAGAATGTCAAGAATGTTTATCTTTTGTGTGTGGGAAATCAGTGACTGATGGATAACATAAAAGACTGTTTGAGAACTAAATTCTGAAGTAGATGCTATTATACACTCTCTGACAGTTAACTGAGTGCTGCTGTGTATTATAATTACCTAAGAGTTTCGTTTTTTAATTTTATTTTAACAAAAACAAACCCTTCTATTATTCTGATTACAGTTGATAATCAAACTACTAGCAAAATATATTTTTATTAAAATAGTGCATCTGTCTTTAAATGCTTTGTGAAGTCTTGTCTTTTTTACTCAAATTTCATTTATGTGAGGAAAAACCAGATTGAAAGGTTCTGACAATGTCAAAATGGCTCATTTTGACATCTCTGAATGAAAGTCTTATATTTTTTTTTCCTTGAAATGGCTTTTTACTTTGGTTTTGTGTTTCATACAAATATATGTCAGATGTGTGAAAAATATAAATTGGAAAGAATTGATCCATCTGAAAATACATATTTTTCATTTTGCTGAGCATGGTAATATTCAGGTTTTCCAGGACTGGGATCAAAATGTCTCTAGAAAACTCTAAGGTTTGGAAGGGTTTTCATTCTCCATATCGTTCTAGCTTTGCCTTAAGTTATGGAGCAGACTTACCAGAGTTACAAATGAAATGGCCTCTAATAACTCTCTGATGTCTACCCTTGAAATGTGAACAGACACAAAAGCTTTAAGACAAGCAGCTTTTGGGTGTCACCTTGAAATTCAGAGACACTTCTCTCTGGTGGCTCCATTTAGCAATTCTTGAAGAGTAGAACTGAAACAAAAGAACTACATTGTCTTTTCTTCAAACAACTCTTATCCACCCTGCCAAGGAGATGGAGATGTTCTTCTGGAGAAAATTTGAAGCCTGAGAAAGGTTCAAGTCTTGCTTTTACCTTTCAAAATTTCCTGCAAACCATGCAGTGGTCATTAGCTTGTGCTAGGTATCTCAGAGTGGTTGTCCATGGTTCTCTGCCAAGTTATCCTTGTATCAGCAGAGAAAGGGAAGTAGAAATAGGTGAAATTTGAGGATGTTATTCTAAAAATGGAGGCAAAATAAACAAAGATCTTAGGCTTTGGGAAGGCAAGATTATGTTTTTCAGAGGTGGTACAGTGGATTTGTCAGGGACCAGACTTCCCAAAGAGATCCAGATCCCCTGACCCCTTGGCCACAGTAATGGCAAGTTGTGGTCCAAACTGTCACCAAGTCTAATCTTGTTTTTCATCTGTCTTCAGCTGATTGCATGCACATAGTACTGCCCAGAAAAGGTCTGAGTCCAGCCAGAAGGGAGGAAGATGAAAAGCTTCCTACTCAACTGCTAGCATGACCTGTTACCTTGCCTCTCCTATACGACAGCCAAGAAGAATAAGACAGAGTTAGTGGCAGAACAGCTCTGAGCACAGTTTTAAGATTTTTACCATCATGATTGCTAGAGTTGGGGATTGCTCTTGATGTCCTCATCCTAAACCCCTTCAGGGATCTTTCTGTGGAAGCACTTCTGAGTCAGCACAGGTCAGCACCAGACCATGGCCAACACAAAGAAGGTGAGGATGTTCTGCTTGATGTTGTGGTTTCACCCTCGTAGACCTACATCTACCGCCAGCAATGTATAGTCTTGTGTGCAGCATCTAAAAATGAGAAGCAAACTTGCATGTTCTCCAGCTGTTAAAACACTGAGAGCCCATGGTGTCCCTCTTGCTGTGGCACCTGTTCACACCCACAGGGCATGGGCAAGGGGAGGGGATGACATGCCAAGGCAGGATAACAGGCAGGGCTTTTCGAGGTAAAGAATGACAGACAATGCTACCACTAGGACATTTCTCACAGGAAAGGGAACGGCTCAGGCAAGTCTGCATGCCTAAATGAAGCTCCTGATCAGGAAAAATGAAGTTGCCAATGTACTGAGCACGTCAGAACCCATGGCAGGATTTCCAAAAGCAAACCATGGCTGTGCAAACCTCTGTGCCCTTCTGTCTTCAGAGATGAAGCAGATACACAGGACTTGATGAAAATCCATAAGGGCTGGGAGGTGAGATAAATTAGGGCTTGCTCAATGCTAGTTTGTAATGTGATTCTTCTTGGTTTTGTCCCCAGAACAGGTGATCCTCAGGCTGAGTATCAGCTTATCTGTAGGAAAACCAAAACAATTTAAAATGTATTATATAAAGCCAACTATATAAACAGATTGAGATAATCTCTGTTTTTCTTTGTTTCTGCTCATTATAAAGTATGTGGCAAATTTATTTCCTTTTTCTACTTTTCCCAATAAACTAGGTAAGACAACAAAGTTCTGACAGCATTTATACATCCTAATACATGCACATAAGCTCTTTTATCTATAATTAAGCAACCTTTATAGAACATAATAAAAAACTACATACTAAGTGAAATGCCTATCTTTGTGTTTTTGTTGGGTTTGTTTGGGTTTTGGAGGAGGGAGATTGTTGCGTTGGTTTTTATTAATTTTGAGTGGTGGAAATATATTCCACTTTAGAATAAATTTACAGTACTGTAGTGAAGACTATCAGGAGAACCCATTAAAAGCTGTTACATATCTTGTTGTTTATTGTAGTCCTGCGATATTATAATAATAGCACTCAGGTATTTGAAAGATTTCCCTCATGCTGTAACTGTAGTTGCATAGTTGAATTCTGATATTTGGTAGTTTGACCTCCAGTCCCTACTGGAGCAAATGTGGGGAGAGGGTACAAACTATCCCTATATCCAAATCATTCCACGTTGATTTTTAATACTGTGCAGTTCTACCAGAGAAATACAAACAAACTACAGTACAGGCAATTACACTGACCACATTTAGAAGTAAATCTCCAGGGAGGAAAAGATGAAGCATTCATATGGATGGATTGACAGGTTTGTGCTCAGAAAACTCTAAATTCACCTGTCTTTCATAAATGTAAATACTGGCTTAATAAAGAATACCAAGACACTGGAAAAATAAACATGTAAAAGAGATATTTTAAGATGTAGGCACTATGTACTTTATGTTACACTATCCATACTGTGTGGTTTGTGGTTTGGAACAAAAGCAATTGCTCAGTTATTTCTCCCCAATACTAATAATAACAACCTTTTACGCCAGTAACCTGCCAATGAACTATGGCCAGAAACGAGTCCTCAGGTCCATATTCCCAGCTGGAAAAATGGCCAGAGGTGCTGCACACACAATAGTTCCTATTGACTAGCTGAAAGTTAATATTCTCTTGTTGTTCACAAGAATTTGTATTTAATATATGATTCAAGTGGCCAAAGCAGAAGGCACAGTAAACTAAGAGGGCCAGCTGCTCACCAAAATCCATGAGCCTGACACTGAGCCAGAGGCACAATCTACTGCATCCCTTCATAGTTCCTTAGAAATGTAATCGGGGATTTTGTCCTACCTCCCCAAAACAGTGCATCTGGCAAATTCCCTTGCCTCTTACAGCTCAAGCCAGGCAGCTGAAGCCATTGTGCCATGTGAGTGATGAGAAAAGGGACAAAGAGCAAAGTGGTAGAGGAACCTCGGTTTGCTCAAATATCAACAAGGTGCTTGCAATCTTCCTAATATTGTATTGAACTAGTCAATAAGTAGATAAATTACTTTGGTGGAGAAGGAAAAGGAATTTCAACATCCCCTGGAGGAGAGAGAGAGGAATATCACTTAAGTGGACACATGCTCAGAAGATTGTACTTCAGACGAATATTTGCAATAAACCAGCAGCATGCCTTGGGTTTGATATGGGTTTAAACCACTCTTTTTCATATTGCTATTTCTATTTGTATGCTTCAACTCAGGGCTCGTTTTCGTTTGTTTTTTTTTAAAGTGGTGCTCAACTGCTACATAATTAAAATTTTTAGGGCATTTGAAAATTATCTACGGGGTGACTGAGTCAGATTTTGATTGGTTGTGTTTAATAACAGATGTTTGTTAGTACTGTAGAGCAATATACCAACATACTGCAAAATTTTCCATTAGAAATGTGTATTTTTTATAAGAAGAACATTTAATTGATTTACCTTGTGGTAATAATTTTTTTTAATCTTAGTCATGTATTAAAATAGATGTATTTTACACAATGAAAAATATAAAAAACATCTCACTAACTAACATCCTCTCACATCAGAGTTATTCTGGCTGTGAGCACAGTTCTCTCCATCTGTGGTAGATGACTGAAGAGATAAGCAAACTGTATTCTTCTTGAATAGGGAGGAAGAGCAGATGTATATAATCCTGGGGTGTTAAATCACCTTAAGGATGATAGCAGCAAACTGCCAAAAATTGATGGGGATCTCATTTAATATCAGCTCAAGTAACAAATTATTACTCCAGTTTTACAGCTGGGAAACTGAGGCACAGACATGCTGTGTAATTTCTCCAAATCTGCTCGAGGAGACTGCTGGCTGTGCTGATAAGAAAACACTGAGCTCCTAGCAAACTAATGGATTTGTTGTACAGCCCTTCATACACTAGACATCCAAGATAAATCAGCAGCAGTTAAATTAGAAAACAGTCTTAATTTTGATGCTTTCTCATAACTTCTTACCTTTTTCTAAACCCACAATTATTTCTCCCTCTTATCTCATTCCATACCAGTACTTTAATTTTAAAGTTGAAACCCTAACACAATTCTGGCCAACATTTGAGTTTCTTTTATGTCCTGTTCCCCACTAGCTTAGAAAAGGGGAGCTGTGCATTTTGGGGTTCTCTCCTCCAATGCACTATATTGCCTGCATAACTTCCAATTGAACAATTAACTAGAGTACTTAAAATGTGGAGTTTTCAACAAAGCTGAAATAGAAATCCCAAATACTCTATTCCTCAACATGCTGAATTACTGACTCAGACAAATGCTTGTCTGATAAAAAATTTCAGAAGGCTCACAGCCCCCCTAGAAAAATTATTTAATATCAGTATAAAACTTTCCCTTGTTTATTTTTTAAACCCTGCATCCTAAATTGTTCTTAAAAGTCCTGCAAAGAAAGGCTTCCTTCAGGCAAATCTCTCCAGGGGTTCTGCCACACCCAGTGCTCTCATGTCATAGGGAGAATGCTTAGTCAAGCCCCATTCTCCTTGCCTCTAAGAGGGAGCAAAATGTCTGAAGTGAGTATTAAATCTCAACTTTACTCAGACAAAGCTGTCTGGAACAAAGTGGACAGAAATGTGCTAAATGGCAATATGGCATATGCTGAACCCTTTTAGTAGCACACCTACTGAAAATCAGGGAACTTGGTGAGATGCTCTTAGTTAAGCTGCTTTCCAGATATCTCCTGAAGGTGTTCTTTGCCTTTCTGTCTCCTTAGAAAGAGTTTGTGCCCTCTGAATAACTGAGCAAAGTTAGGGGTGGGAAGTGGAAGATTTGGGAGCTTCCTTTCTGCAGAAAAGGACAGCTTAGGGATCAATAAATGCCATGAAATTCTCTATTTAGATTAGAAAAAAACCCCAACAATTGCTATTCAACACCATTATACCACTTATAAATAGAGTCATAGAACTTTTCAGAATTTAAATCAAGAATAAAACAAATTTAAAGGTGTTACAGTGTGGAAGAGATACAACTTGTACCAATCACAGGAGTGATATGGGAATATTTATTTTATGTAAAAAAAATTAGACCTGCTCTTAAGCATTTTATTTTGTCAGAGCTTTGTGACAAGACACTGAAATCACTAGGATTCACAAAACCCATGATCCTTAGGGAAACTCAGTCTTCCAGACCTTCTCCATCTTTTTTTTTAATATTAGTCCCAAAGCGGAAGCAGATTCTGATTATTGGAATAAGTAGTACAGGTACCCACAGTTACACAGACAAATGAAAGACAAAATCTTGGAGGAACGTATTTCAGATATGCTAGTGGTAGAAATTTGTAAGCTAAGGCTGCATTTAAAGTAACAATAAATATATATGCTTGGGCTACCTTATATTATATTATTCTGGCAGAAGGACTGCATGTAAATATTAAATTAATAATTTAAGTTTGTTTACCTACAGTCTCATGTTTTTCAAGAAATCTTTAAGCTGAAGATTTCATTTTAAGTAATTGCAAACATCTGATCTAGGGCAATAGTTTGACAGCTGGAAAGTGTAACATGGAAAATGTGTAAGAGTTTGCATTTCCACAGTCTAACACCAGTCAGACTTCTGCTATTTTGCTGCCTTTGTACCAGCCTCTTCCATCATATCATACATTTTAATGGAAAAACATTGCAGTAATCAGTTTGAGAAGACTTAAAACCAGGGATAGAACCTGACTTTAAAAAAGCAAAAGCCTGGAAATATTCTCCAGTGGGAAGCAATTAGAACAGTACAGGAAAGTTAGGTGCTAGTGAGTGCTGCAGAAGGCAAACAGAGCAGTGCAGCCATGGAAACCATCGCAACAGCAGGTCCTCTCTGATGGAATCCACAGAACCTCAGAGGGATACACAGAGCTCCCAAAACTGCACCCTCTTCCTTTCTCTGCTTCCTGCTTCTTTCCTCTTCTGTCTTGGTATGAATCATCATCGGTGAACAGGTGAAGAGGAGCTGTCAATCAATATGCTCTGTGGATTCCAGAAATAGGCTCCTGAAGCTCTTGTCAAAAAAGAAAAGCTTGTTCTTTCCCCCATAAAATATGCATTATTTCCTAGTTGCCCAAAGCCCAAAATCACAAGACGTATAACTTCTTTTAAAAAATGGAGTCCCACTTGAAATAATTTCTTAGCCAGCAGATGACTGCCCCAAAATGCCACAGTTTTGAGTAGAGGATACACAGCTTCTGAAAATAAGCAGAAAACTGTCAGACAGTATGTGCAAATGAGAGCCAAATAGATAAGAAAAGGTATTTTCATAATTTATGAACAGGTGCTAGCAAATAAATATAGCCTACAAAATACAACACTCCATTACTCTTGCCTTATTCACTAACTAGAGAACCGTATGTATTATAAAATCCCCAAAAATAACCAAAAATAGTGAGTGGTGTTCATTACTGATGTCATTCCACTGAAGCTAGCACAGACACAGTGGGGAACAGAATCTGGGTAAGCATCTCAACTACCCTTATTTAGATGAGTAGTACTTAAATAAAATCCATTTAGCAATCCTAATCTTTTAATATGTAATCCCTAGTGGTAGTTATAAGAAAAAAAAAAAAAGAAGAAGAGAAAGGAAAGGAAAAGAAAAGAAAAAAAAAGAAAAGGAAAAGAAAAGAAAAGAAAAGAAAAGAAAAGAAAAGAAAAGAAAAGAAAAGAAAAGAAAAGAAAAGAAAAGAAAAGAGAAAAGAAAAGAGAAGAAAAGAGAAAAGAAAAGAAAAGAAAAGAAAAGAAAAGAAAAGAGAAAAGAAAAGAAAAGGAGGTTTAACTTGAGACTACTTTAAAACACTTCAGATACCATACAAAATGATATTGCAGAACCATATGAAATACGTCAAAAAGAAGTAGAAAACAAACACAGATACCATTCATTGTGCTTTTAAAAACTCAACATGTTCATATAATTAATAATTTGGAACTTTAAATAAAGAAGGATCTCCCTGTCTGAAATGTAATTGTTTCAGCATACTTTTACATGGATATGTCTTTACATATCGTCTCCCTTCAGGAAGTAGCTGAAGACTAGCAATGTTTGTAAATCATTGTGTAAGCAGCCACAGAAATATTTAACCACAGCAGCATTAAATTCATTTTGACCCAATTTAACTAAAACCCCTGCTTTTTAGAATGATGTTTTTACCATCATTTACACATAAATCCAGTCACAGACATGGTGGTGAAAGGACTGAATGGATAGGGGACCCATGCTTTTGATTTGTTTTGTGGGGCTTGTGGAGATTTTCGTGGA
>NW_008239080.1:413223-414021 GCF_000691975.1 Corvus brachyrhynchos | reverse complement strand
CCCGCCCCCCCCCCCGCCGCGGGCCCCCACGCCCCCCTGCTGAGGGCACCGAGCTACTGACGGTCCCGGCCCCCGGCAGACCCCCGGGCCCCCGAGGCCGCCCCCGGGACAGACTGCGACGGATCGGGGCACCACCGGGGCTGAGCGTTGCCGAGGATGCGGAGGATGCGGAGGATGCGGAGGATGCGGAGGATGCTTTCGGCCCCGCACTCAGTTGCGAGTGTTCACCCAGCAGCATCACAGCGCTAAGGACGGTATCAAATACAGATAGATTTAGGGCCACTGGTTTGTCCTTCCTTTCCCTTCCCACAGCTTCTCAGTTTACAAGCTCCAGCTTTTTAAAGCAGATGGTTGGGATGTCTTAAGTGAAATGAAATGTTTAGTATCTTCATGGTTGTGGAGCATCTCCACAATGTGTGTTTTACTGTAATTTTTTTTCCCCTTTAAAAAGCACATTGTTTGATTTCAAAGATGTGCTTTAGGAAGAGAATGTGCTGCTTCAGTGGGCAGCAAATAATTATGCAAGAGAAGGTAAGGTTACATGGTGGAAATTATTACTCCATTTGGGTGCATGAACCCAGACTGCCTTCAATAAGGCTCTCAACCAAAAGCAATGTGCAAAAAATATTGTCACATACCATAGGAAGGAGAGAAAACCTGTTTGTTTTGTAACCGGGAATAATATCCTAATCAATATTACTTGGGGTCTAAATCAACACTGGTCTTCCAAAATTGTCATCAGTATTTCACGTGCTCCCCTCTTTAGAAAATAAAGTCAGTAATTCCTTGTCAGTTGAG
>NW_008239080.1:404341-413200 GCF_000691975.1 Corvus brachyrhynchos | reverse complement strand
CACTACTCGAGTGTACAGATTCCCTCTGGAAACAGAGAGGTGTCCTTATCTGTATGAATTTAAATATGGAAAGAGACAGTGAATGGAAAGAACAACTTCAATAAGATATTTTAGGTTACAACTGAATCGTGTGTTTATGGCACCGGACAGTGTGCTCTGCAAAATGTTCCAAAACACTAATCTCTAAGCTTTCAACTATTTCTCCATTCTGCTCCAAATGTTCTGTGAAACATTTTAAAGAAAAAACAAACAAACAAAACAAGGTTTGCTATCAGGATCTAACATAAAGAAGATAGAATGATTACGATAAGCATTTTGAACTGAGTTACAAAGGCAGCTTGTTGGTTTTACTTACCACCCATATTTATCACTTAGGCCATCATTTAATTTTGAAATACATACAAGTTTTGCTTCCAGTACATGACCCTTACGTTATAAAAGCAATTTTAGAACCATAGTTTTATAGTGAATCTTTTAGAAGATAATGGCTTAAATTTCTACTTTCCCTCTTTATTGCAGTGATAGGATAGCTGCTTCTATAAACCAATCTAGATAATATGTCATATCTCTCTTCAGCTGCTACTGCTCACACGATATAGGAAACCTTCCTGCTACTGGTTACTCATTAAAGTTAAGTGGTAGGGATCCACATGACAAGGTTAAGTTTCAGCACTTTAAACCCTGCTGAAAGTTGCTAATAATAATGTTGAATTTTCATTCCAAGCATTTATGGTATCATCAACTTGAGCTGGTTGTTTTCTTCTTCTCATTAGTTGGAACCAATGAACCTCTCTGCAGAATAAAAATCTTCAGGCAGAATAACAAAATAGCTGTCATAAATAAAACAACATAAATGGTTTTAATGGGAATGTCCTATTAACCAGAGCCAAAGTTTGATCAGGATTTTAAAAAAGGGCTAGAAATTTCAACACCCTAGCAGGGAAATTTTAACAAAAACGTGATATTCAGACTGGGAGCTCTCAATGCTTTCTTTAAATGGTCCACTAGGTAAGGCAATTAAAGTAACTAGTCCCTTATAAAAAAATAAAATTAAATGCTGCCTTTTTATTTGGGGATAATAAGATTTCCAACAAATCATCACCCATAACCTCTTGATACTGAAAAGTCATGCTGCAAAAATTTCAGCCAAATTCAAACCATCTCACAAGGAAAAGAAAGAGATGAGAAAAGGAAGGATGTTTGCTATGGCAGGGAGGGCTGGAGAAAGGAATGGGAAGTCAGTGTGCTGCAGAGAGTTGGGACCCATGGTGGAGACAGGGCAGGCACCTGGTCCTGTGATGTTCTTCAGGGTTATGTTCACATGGGACTGTGCTATGATGCCTCTCTCTGCTTATTGTCACTGCTCCTCTCTCCTTCTTAGAGAGGCAATTGGAGGAGCTATTACATCGAAGGCAGATACCACTGCTACCCTTTCAGCCCTCTGCCCCTGCACGTAAGGTTTGTGATTTTGCCACAGGGGCAGGGTATCAGCAGTGACAGATGCTTACGTGTCCTTAGAGTATTGACCAGGTCAAACTTATCAATGGGTTTTTATTTCACGGGGTAGGTCATAAAGTATTCATTGCCAAGGTCATCTAGACTCATGGAATATTTTAGATTGGAAAGAACTTCTAGAGGTCATCTACTTCAACCTGTCCAACGCGTGGCTCTCATCAAATTTATGCCAGGTTCCTTGAGGCTTGCTAAGCTTTGAAAAACTCCAAGGACAGAGATTTCACAACATATATGGGCACCTGTGCCAGTGTCTGACAACCCTCATGGTAAAAGGTCGTGGGTTTTGCCTTATATCTATATTTGTGCATCTTGCTTCTCATGCAAATACTTGCCTAGTAAATCTGGCCTATGACATTTAATCATCCTCTCCCTAGCCCTACAAGGATATTAAAACCCACTTTTGGCTCCTACGTTTCCTTGCAGACAATAATATATGTGGATACATAAAACAAGATAGCTTTAGATTTTACTTTAATTTTATTCTGCTTTGAAGCTAAATAATTACCTCCAGCCTTTCTCTAGGGCTACTGTTAGATCACCCCTTTAAGCAGTGTGGGAAAAAGCCCTGTTCTGAACTATCATCTCATTCCCCACATTTATGATTCCTGCTTACCTGTTGTAAATTCTCTCACTATTGTTCCTGTCTTACAGCCTCACTAGATGACCTAGATTCCTCTTAACATTTCCGTTCTTGTTTTTCACCTTTCTCCTGATTAAGACTTTTGAAGTGGGTGCTTGAGGATGAGATTTAAGAACATGTATAAGTGCCTAACCATGCCTGTAGAAGCAAAAGAAGGTATTCTTTTCTGATGTGCTATGGTTCCAACAGCTCCAACTGAATGCCTATACTCATCCAATTTACTCATCCAAGGAGCTCTTGAGGGCCCTATTGACCTTAGACACTCTTGCCTCCATCTCTTTGTGGTTTATCTCATGAGAGGAATGAATCTCACTGAATTCAACAGGAACACAGTAGTAGAAAGGAGGAGTCCCGAGCATACAATTCCCACTGAAGGTTTCCAGCCTTCTCTGATACACTAATGGAAACACATTAACTGTCAGAGTTCTTATCAATTGCTGCTTTCTGTGGTGCCTCTAGCTTATGAGTAAGCTCTTGTTATGTCACCTGAGTAACTCAGAGGGCACATCTTATTCAAATTCTTTGAGGATCATAGACGCTGCCAAATTATTTGAACGAGCACATGAAAAAGGCCAAATATCTTCACAATTTTATGAAAAGGGGCAGTAAATTAAATTTCTATTTTAAAATGCACCTTCAGAATATATGAGGTTAGTGATTAACAGTCTAATTTAGAAAGAATGTCACTTCAGTTACAATGAATTACAATAATTTGGTTTTGAGTCCTACATTTAGGCTATGAATAAAATTTCAGGTGGAAGAGCATTTGTATGCAAATGAACAACTAATGATCTTTAGAGAATATAAAGTCCCTCCTAGAACTTCAGAAAGACTTTAGATGACAGTAGACTCTGTGCTTTAGCCCCTAAAATTTTAAGTCCTATTTCAAGAGTAGAAACCAGACTCCTATGATAGGACTGAGCCATCTCAATGATACATGAAGTGTATAGACATCTTCACATGAGGGCCAGACAAGACAGGGCACCAAACAAGGAACCTTTTAAACTCTCCTGAAGCACGCAGACAGTATCTTCTCTTGTGCCCCGTACATGAGATTACTGATGCTGCCAACCAGTCCCAGTGGTCAGGGGTCAGAGTACTCCCTCAAGCCTCAACATGGCTCTGCTACCCAGGAGCAACACCTAGAGATGTACAGCAGTTCTGAAGTATAAGAACTCTGAGGCAAGAGCACCTTAAGTGGTTGGCTCTCTCCTTGCTGCTCTGCACAGACTTTTATTAAAATTATTTGGACCAAGGAGAGTAAAGGTGAGAACATCTCCACTATCTACTAGTTAGTATATAGAAACAAACAACAAAAATGGTTCCAGTTGAATCAAGTGAAGACTGAGGTGCTTCTATGTATTTTCAGAAGAGAAAAAATTAGGTGATTCTAAAATATTAATGTCCAAAAATTTCAATGCCTCAAAGATTAGGCCACAATTAGATAGGAATTTTCAAAATCAGAGCTGCCGTAGTACAAGTGGAAGAGATGTGCAGAGATGGAGAGAGGAGATGGCCAGAAGTCCATGTTTGGCAGATAATAAAGGTCACTGTAGTTTAAAGGAAAAGCTCATAGTAAGATACACCTCATGTATTTCGTTACTTCATCTGCCACCAGCTTTTTTCAGGTACATCCCTACATGCCTAACTAAGACTAGATATCACTGTGTCTTTAAGGAATTTTGCTAGCTCTAGGGATCAAGCTAAACTTTCACAAAATATTTTCTCCATACCAAAAGAAACCAGAAATAAGTCCAAACAACACAACAACAAAAATGTTTACTTGTTTCCTACACTAGAAATGTGAAAAAAAAATCCTCTTGATGAATTCGTAAGTATCTGTATTCTGACCTTGCAGGATTTCTTCAAGTCTGCTGTGGGTTGTTATCATGCCTGCTGGAAGGAACTGCTGACATGCAAGCTAACCAAATCACACTCTTCTGCTTGAAAACAAGCAGTTTTGAAGGCAATATCCCAAGGATCTTTTTTCATATGTAGAAACTCTTCTAGGCTATAAAATCTGCAATTAACATTGACATTTTTGATTGGCATGCTTTCTTCAGAACTTCTAGGTATTTTGAGGAATATTATTTTGCAAATCCCTGTCTTCTAAGAAAACAAACTTTTCTATCTGAAATAATATTTCATATTCTATTCTATTCTATATGTATTATATTCCCAGTTTAGGACTCTAAACTGTTCTGCAGTTCTCAATATAGACTATGGGTTTTGGTCTTTTCTCTTTTCTTTTTTCTTTTCTTTTCTTTTCTTCTCTTCTCTTCTCTTCTCTTCTCTTCTCTTCTCTTCTCTTCTCTTCTCTTCTCTTCTCTTTTCTTCTCTTTTCTTCTCTTTTCTTTTCGTCACGTGACTTGTTTTGCTAGATTAGAGAGTGGTAATGATCTGTGGCAGGGTTTGCACCCTTCAAGACATATGGCTTTGTTTTGTCACCAGACTGTTTGTTTGGGAGTCCAGATAGTTGCATCACAGACGGAGGAGAAGAGGAAGGAAGGAAGGAAGGAAGGAAGGAAGGAAGGAAGGAAGGAAGGAAGGAAGGAAGGAAGGAAGGAAGGAAGGAAGGAAGGAAGGAAAAGAAGTACCACAAAATAGTAAACAAACAAACAAAACCCATCCAAAAAAACCCCAGAAGGTGAAAGAGGAAGTGAAGCAGATGAAGAGTAGAGCCATTTAGGAGAGCACTCTTGGGGTTAGATAATGACTTTACAGGGAGGTGAGGCATACCTTATTAATGGAGAGTGATGTTTAGATATTTATTTAAGTAGGAATCAATGGAATAAAATAATTCCCTTATCAGGGATTAATATCTGATGAGTAAGAGGAAATACTAGAAGTCAGGAAGCAAAATGAACATTTTTCCAGGACAGGCCAGACAGCACACAAGTAAGGCCAGGAATTTCTGCCATTGATCATGACCATGTGAGGAGAGGAGGCCAAACTGTTCCTCTAGCTGGGAAGGAGCAAACAGGTCCTGGCAGAGGAAGGGCTCCATTACTAGCAGTTTGGGAACTGCCCTTGGATTTTACAGGTGTAATAACCAGGCAGAAGTGTTTCTAGCATGCCTGCAGCCAAGTAGGCACAGGTACTGTGAGTGAGCCATACATGTCTTGTCTTCTGATCAAAATTTAGCCTGTGCTGGTAGTTACACAGAGATGGACTGCTTGGAATGAAAGTCTGGGCACAGGATAGCTCTTTGTGGAGGCAGGTCTTCCTCAGAGATAGTACGTCCTAGCAGTTTACCATCAAAATCAACACATAAATGACACATCAAAACTAAATTTCTTTTGAAGGTACTCTCTTGAGTTTAGGGTTAAGGGACCGCATGAAGAAGAGACAGTTGGGCCATCCTTTCTGCTGTGTTCAGTGTATGAATGCCTCATGCTATTGACAGCCTTGCTTCTTCAATTTATGTGAAAAAAGTTTGCAGGAAAATATCCCAACGTCTTGGAATATTAATGCAATGTATTCCAACATTTTTTAATATTAATATCAGAGCCCCGCTACAGCTGCTAGCATGTTACATGCGCTGACTGGACAGCTTATAATGTGCATCCTAACATGCTGTTCACCTCATCTGACATTTTGTTCATGGTTTGTTATGCAATAGTGATGCTTGATTTGGGTTTTTCTGGAGGTGCATACCATGTATTATAGGCTACACAACAGGTCAACATCATAAATGAATTGTTCCTAACACCTATGTGCTTTGAAAACTTATTCCTGGCTCTTGTATGCTTGTTACCAAGAATAGCTATGAGTATGCCCTCCTCCATATAATTAGGCAGAAAGCTAAAAATCTTACAAAGGGATGCAAAACTAGAGCATACATGATACCTTGCACTATTATATAACGTGAAAAAGGTTATTAACAAGGAACTCAAATGAACTCAAAACATGATACCACAGTAAACCGACCTTTGCAAGGTGTTGCTACGAAGGCCCTCCAGCTTGCACTCTGGCTGCTTTTCTGCTTAAAACAGCCACATTGTGCGTGTGATTTCTACTGTTCCCTCTTTTGCTGCATTTGAGCATCTTACACTGTTTCATGAATTTATGCTAACAATCCCTCTGTGAAAAAATTGCTACCACCCCCTGTGACAGATAAGTAATTCAGGCACAAAGACAGAGAGATTCTTCAAATCCATGAAAATATTAAAAGTTGCATATAGGTGCTCAACTGGTTTTCATCAGCTTGGTAAACATCTATCAGTGACTTGAGGCAACTACATGCTCAGGTACTTTGGATTTGATGTGGATAGGCTCCAGATCCTATCTGTCCTAGCAGCATGGAGCAAAGCAGTGAACTGGACCTCCTGAACTCTGGCCAGTGCCCTCCAACCTGGCTGGTCTTCTCTTCCTCTTTGTTTTTACCCTGTAACAAAGTTCTTCTTTTATTAGTATCTACCCTGTGTCACAATTAAACCAAGTGCATTTCGGTATACATGTTACTCATTTGCAAATTTAGTCATTGTGAAGGCTTGCTTAATATTCTAGTGTAGCTAATCCCAAAACTGCCCTAGCAGATGCCTTAGACAAGAAGTGTACATGATCCAGCAAAAAAAAAAATTTTATTATAAATAAGGGAATAAGAGACTATCACTGCTTTTTAAATTGCTTCCTCTCTTCTATGAAAATAAAACCAGAAACACTGGTGTAAGACGGTATCAAAAGTACTTTATCAAAAGTAACTCACTCATTGGAAAGAAAACCCTGAAAATACCAAACATATGTAACATTTGGTTCCTGATCAAAAAAGATTACATGTGTCAGCTGATCCTTCCATGAGTCAGGATATGTAACACTTGATGTATACATTTGGAAAATGCAATGCAAACCTGTTTTTTAAAAATCTGGAAGAATATGCTGTTGACGTTTGCCATAAAGCACAGTAATAATGGCTCTAAAGCTGCACTTCAGAATGCCATTTTCCTTGTACCTCTGCAGATGTGATATACTGTACCTGCAGCCTCGAGAAATCAAGATTCCTTGGGATGTTCTTGCCTTGGAGATTTCGTCAAGTAGATCCTCTTACTGACATCTGAACCCAGGATGACCTTGGACCATGTGGACATGCTAGAATTTCACACGACTCATCTCTGCAGGTATTACATAGTCTGAAGCCAAAATATCAGGGGAAATTGTTGTCCTATAAATGCGAACCTGTATTTTGCAATAAATAGTTAGATGAGGACTAGCTTTGTTACACAGCACAGCTCCTCTGCCTGCTAGAGGGCAGGCAGCTGCCTGGGTGCTAATGATCCCCTCCGCATTCAACCAGCATATCATGCCCTGGTTATCTGACATATGAACAAGTAAGGATCAGATTCATTATCATAAATGTCTTCTCATAATACATACTTTTAAAAGGATTTATTTAATAGCAGATAACAGATGGGAAAATAGACTTGTTCACACACTTTAAAAAATAAAATAATTCATCACTAAGTGTATTACTTTTGTTAGCTTCTAGTTGTTCTGCCATCTATGGCTACATTTCAATACTGGCTCAACTTGTGCTCACAGACTGTTTTCCTTATGATTATATAAATTAATTGATGATTTTAAGCACCACTAGAGGGCACAGAATTATAACAATATTTCTTAATGGATCACAGAAAGTACATCAGGAACTGGAGTTCAGTAATGTTCATAGTTTATTGGCCCAATCGTTGGTTTAAAGCCTCAGTCCTATCAACAGTGATGCACGTGTGCTGCTGTGAGCTGTGCTATTGCCCAACCCAGCAATTAATCGAAGCTCAAGGGTGAGTGCTCATGGGACAGAGGCCTGGCTGAGTGAGTTGGACCATGAGCTCTCAGTTAAGTTTGGCTTTCCAGAATTTGAGTATCAGCCCTCAAATATTTTACTCAAGTGACTAAGGCCACTAGAGTTTGAATCTGAGCATGGTTCTGGAGGAGTGGCTGATGGTAAAAGAATGTAAATGAGTACAGAGGGATGAAAAAAATGAAGAGTATAAACACTTGCATATATCAAACCAGGGAAATGCAAACAAGTAGTAAATGAAGGATTAACTAACTCAATTTACAATTCAAAGAAAGAAGAGTAGATATGTGCCACTGGAAAGCTTAAATATTAATGGGATTTCTGTGGATAGTTGTATCAACTACTTAACATCTGTTTTGACATGTGTGCTGTTTCTGCCATCCCTTATCACGAGTGAGTGGCCACTGTGGTTCACGTGTTAGAAAGTTCCTGTCTGAAGTAGCCTGCAGTGGAGGAG
Organism: Corvus brachyrhynchos; assembly: GCF_000691975.1. Taxonomy (NCBI): domain Eukaryota; kingdom Metazoa; phylum Chordata; class Aves; order Passeriformes; family Corvidae; genus Corvus; species Corvus brachyrhynchos. Next base: position 404,791 of record NW_008239080.1, on the reverse strand, counting down.
AAAGTGTAGTGAAGACAGGAAGAAGGTTAAGCTCTGCATTTAAAGACATCCGAATGAATGGCATTGGACACATTGTAGCAATGAATTAGTACTGTTGGTGGGTCCATGTTGCATTAGCAGGGGCACAAGTTAATGTTCACTGTCAAAACACGAGATGTGTCTCAGCTTCCTCTTTTCTGGGCGTTGAAGATGGTGTGTTAAAGCTTGAGAGCCTGGCCTCTAACTAGCCAGCACAAAGACAAAAAAACCCCAAAAACTAATTTCTGAATGCTTCTATTGAATTTCGTTTAACATTAGCATCCACCTTACTGTTTGTCATTAACACTTCAGGAATTAGTGTCACATTTTCACATCAGGCTGCAAAACCAGTGACATGAAGCTATTTTTCGTGAAGTGGGTGCTGAAGTGCCGGGCGGCGGCTCGTCGTGTCCCCCGGGCAGCGCAGGGCTC
>NW_008239080.1:300011-401646 GCF_000691975.1 Corvus brachyrhynchos | reverse complement strand
GGCTCCTGTCACCCTCATTCTGAAAAAGCCCCTGACGGAAATATATGTTCCGTATCATCGCTCACTGGAGAGCGGTACTGTCACCGCGCTGCGAAACTTGTGCTGCTTTAACTTCAAGAGGCTCGCTCGGGACACCTGTGTGAGGGCACCTGTGCCTGTCACTGCTTGCAGTATCCTTGGGGTCAGCCATGTTCCTCAGTTCATTAACAATCCCCTGTTTTTATGGGTTTTGGTAATATTCAGGGGAAAGGCCCTGCTCAAAATCCATTTGGATGGCTGAGCAAAACATGCAATACAATCTGGCAAGGAGTTGTGATAATGGATCATATTTATAGGTGAAAGCGTTTAACAATTACAGAGGAAGGAAATAAGGCATTACTGTATTGGGGATATAATACCGGGTATTGCTACGTCTGACTACAGGCAATACATCATAAATGAACCAGAATATTTAACTGATATGGTGTAAGTAACTGTATTTGTTCCATGATAGTCGTGTAAATCATCCTAAAGGTTGCAGCATCTTAGCTAAAAAAGCGACGGTTCCCTAAAAGCTGTTTGTCAGCATAAAGAATGTTCCTCTCCCAGCAGTAGGGGAACCACCAAATCTTACTTTAATAGCAGCTGTTGTAAGTAAAAAGGTGCCAAAACATGGCAGTCTGATTAATAAGACACTTTGTGGATAGATTCATTTAGTAGATGACAATTGCTATAGATAGAAAGCAGTAGAAATACACTTAATGTCATATATTATTCAGTAAAAGGATTTTTGTCCACTCAGAGAATCTTTCCATTCTTTCTGTTTTACTCTGAAAATCAACTCTTACACTCGAAATTTTCTTCTTGGAGGGCATTTATTTGGTACATTTTACTGTCTGGGTTCTTACAGGTGTTATCCTGTGGCCTAGATGGATGTAAATTAGTGTTGTGACAATCATCAAAATATGTACTAGGAATGTATTTTACTGCAGTGCCTGAAGTTGCCATACAAAATCTGCAAATTATAGTTTTGTACCTTTTTGTTTGAGTTCATGATAGAAATCTTTAAAACCAGAAAAGTTCAAGTTGGAAATACAGGTGGCAAGTTTAAACCTTAAAAAAAAAAAAAAAAAAGCAGTAAATTTCCAAACGGAGTGGAGTCATGACACAGCAGCGCTGTAAACAAGGAAGATTGCCAGCTGCGTTTAGATAATTGCCTGCATAGAAAGAGTGCCAGTTTTAATTTTTAATTGCAAATGGCAATTTTGGCAGATGTAATGTGAACATTACATCTTTTATCTGAACAGATCTGTGGGAAAGAGCTTGAAACATTACTGTAGTATAAGACACCCAGTAATAATATTACCTTTATGTATCTGACACTGATACAGTGTTTAAGGTGCATTTGAAGTTCCATTGGATTTCAGTTTGACAGCCACCCTTATTGCCAGTCTACAAATTATTTTGATGTATTTATATAATTCTGATTTAATCACAGCCAGATAATAAGATAATATTTATGGTGTTTCAGGCTCATTTTTTTCCAGCCACCTGATCAAATATAGTTGCATCTTGGAAAACAGGCTTTCTTACAGAATTAAAAACCAAAACATAATAAAAAAGCCTCAACTATTTGAAAAAAAAGTATTGAGACAAGTAGTATAGAGTGGCAAAGATATTACAAAGTACGTGGACGTGATGTCTGCTTTTACCGCTGCTAAGATATTCTTGACTGCAGTGGAGCCCGTTATAGCTCTGTACTATTTCTGTTACAGGGAAGGGCTATCTGGGGTGAGACCTTTTTGAGTAGCTCATTGGTCTCCTGAAACCTCACTCTGATATGCAGGTTGAAGTAATGCAAGGGTGGTTACGGACTTTTGGTTTAAAGGCTTTGATCTAGTGGTTTGTTAAATTTGCGTGTTTGTTTTTTAAATAGGATCTAGGGACTTGAAAATGTGTTACAAATAAGAAATCATTCCTGCAGTGATATTTTCATTTACCATTTCCATAGGGGAAAACACTTTAGACCTGAGAAGTATGCCCAGTTAACTCTTGTTTTTTCTTTTTGCCCTTTCAAATAAGAAGAAAATAGGCCACCTAAGGAATGAGTGTTGTGACCGACATTCAGAAGTCAATCGATCAGTTTATTTGTAAATACAAACTAGCCAAATTCTAGAAAAGACTGCTATTCTGCAAACTTCTGCAACTAGGGGAAGAAGTTACTCTTGAGCAAAGGCCTTTGATTTCAGTAAAGTTGTGCTGGGGAGCAAAGCCATAAATTATGTGTGTCTTGACTCCTTTTTTGTGCACCTCAGTAGTTCTTTACTTGGAAAGCCTTATTAAAATTCAAGATCTTTCCTGCAAGTTTTTGAAAACCTTCTTTTCAGATACCACAGTTTCCTGTTCTTAATCATTCAGGGGCGCCAAAATATGAACACTTATAAAATCAGAAAAGAACATTCATACCATTTGTGTGTAATGAGTCAGTAACTTAAACTGCTAGTAAAATATTTATGCCACACCGCATCACCTACACATGGAGCCATGTGCATATTTAACACGTGTGCTTGCATTAAAAGGCTGTGATATTGTGACTGTTCAAAAGCATTGTCTTGGGAAGTCATAGGATTTCTTTCTGGTTTTGATGTTGCCGTTTATTATGGCTTGTTTCGTGTGATAAAAATGTATAGCCATTGCCTTAGAATGATCAAAGGGGAATTCCAGATTTGTTGTAAATTTAATTCTGGGTTTCATCTTCAGTTATCATAAGGACTTTGTATTATTTTTGTTCTTAACTGACATTCTGAAAATGAGATGGCATGAGATGTTCAGAAATAAAATACTCCTCTTTGATACTGTTTATACTGGTAGGATATAATTAGTTGCATAAGTTTCCTAATTTAACGTGCTGGATTTATTTCAGGAATAATAAAGTTTCTGTTTCTTACTGACTTCTTTGTAATATATTCCATGCAGAAGTCTTTAACATTTGTTGTGGGGATGTCCTTCTCTTTACAAAGCTACCAGCTTTTGCTCTGGAAGTTTCTGAATCCCAAATCAATCACACATCTGGATGTGTGCACAAGGATGGCAGCATTTTGCATGACCTGTATTGATAGGTCTTCATGGGCATCCTCCATTGGTCACTGCAGAAGATAAGAGACAGTGTTAGTTGAATTGCAAGAGCCTGTATGATGTTATTCGTGTCTTTTGCGTTATTGATGGAAGAAGACTGAAAAATTATTTCTGGAAAAAATCTAATGATGGCATCAAAGATTTAACTAGCTATTTTAGCCTTCCAGATCTGCCAGAAAGGATACAGCTTAGTAATGATCAGAATGGCTTTTGAACAGCAGGTCTTTGCATGTGAGCTAACAGAGCTGCATCACACCGTGCCCTTGGTATAATTATGGAGGTTCTGTATTCTGATTAGGAAACCAATAACGTGCAACAGCCGAAGGACTTGCTTTTTTTCATACTATTGAAAGTAGGAGAAATGATTTTATATCTTTCTTTTTTCCATCTTATGGCATCTAATGAACCAATTCCAGGTGCTCTATCGGTAGGTCTTCAGCTTTCATCTTTTCAAGCACCATTTAAGAGTCAGGATCTTGTGCTGTTAGGGTAACAACATATTTCTATATGTTTATAAAAACAAATAATAGCATGATATTTACAAATTAAAAAATAATAAGGTTGACAACATGAATATGTAGCAAATAAAATCTTATTAGGTACTGAAGAGGTAAAAATTTAAATCTCTTTAGCTGTAGCACCCAAACTTTAGTAGGCATTTTCTTTCAGGGAGGATGAGTGATAGTAGATGTTTAGATGCACTTCAGTATAAATCTGCAGTGATTTGTTGCATTTGAAGCAGTCTCTGATTCTATACATGTGCATATTTCTCACCTACATGTTGTTTTGGAGGAGCCTTAGGAAGTTACCCAGTCCAGCTTGGAGATACACTCTTCCCAGTTGTGTGAGACAGCTTTGTCTAAATGTCTTAAATTTCACTGGATGGAGGTCCCACCACCTTGCTGAGTAACCTGCAGATCTGCAACACCTGTCTGTTGAAAAAAGAGGAGGTTTGACATGGGGAGAGAAGAATGGAAGTGCCACCCTGAACCTCCCAAGTGGCAGTTTATGATCATTGTTCCTTTATATATGTTCTGTCACTGCTGAGAAGATTTTGGCTTCTTTATCATTGTGATTTCTGTTCAAGTAGATTCAGGCTGCTGCTACGACACCTGTTAAATCACCCTTCTGTCAGACCAAACATGCTCAGCTCCATCAACTGCTCCAAGACAAAAGCGCCTGAGTGTCTTGGTTGCTCTCCAGCATCTCCTTTGTCCTCTGCACACTGTTGATTGTAGCTTAATTAAGTTTCCTGAATTGGATGAAAGTACAATTGAACTAATATTTTGCAATAATTTCAAATAATTTGTAGCATCAAATGGAATACCAATGATTATTCAATTAATAATATTGATTTCCCTATTCATAAGAATAAGCATAATTAATATACTTAACAATACTCATAAAAATGCAGTTAAATTTTTCTTAATTGTTTCAGTGGAAAGGAAAAGCACATGGTTTGTTACTTTATTAATCTTCTTTTTATGGAGAAAATATATAGAAGGAAAACCTTTTATTCCTAGACAATGTGAACTGCTGACAGTGCAAATAAATCTCACTGTGGTAAGGTAGTTATTTCTTACTAATTCAAAGGTAAAACTTATTTGTCAAGTGTTTAATGTTCTTACATGGCTCATATTTTCATTAACATAAGTGGTGAAAATTAATGAAATCTGCAACTGATTTTAATTGAAGCAAAAGTGCATCTTCTGCTCTCAGGTAGAAAAGATGGAGTAGAAAGCATGAATAACACTATCTAACAAAAAGTCTTTAGCATGTATACATAGTAGACATAATTTACTATGTTATTCCTAATGAGGCAGATGTTTATTTCACAATAAATGTTGCTTTTTCCCATTAACATTAACACCCAAACCATTTCCAAAACCATTAACATGATACAGCATGCATTCTTGGATTTTTTAATTAATGCTGGTGCATTGAGAGTCCCTTGTAAATGTGTTGAACAAAATATACTGAGTTTGGGGAAAATCACAATTTTTTTTTCTCCTTGTTTTCTCTATGAGATTTTTTGTTTCTTTTTGTAAGTTGGTTTTACAGATTTCCTGTAAGAGAGCAGATGTAGATTACCCAAGGGATTGCCACCACAGGTCAGTTAAGGTAGAAAATTCATGAACTGTACAGTTTATTAATTGCGAAATAATTTTAAGGAGTTGCCCTTTCATGTGCAAAACCCCCCTTCCTTTAAAGATATTAATTAAAAGTTCAAAGGCTGTCTTATAGGTCAGCTGCACCTAATCAAGAAATATTTTCAATTTTCTGTTGAGCATTAGATTTACCTTGTGAGAGCTATCTGAGTTGCAGTGTAATTGCGTTACAGGAAGCTCAGCAAAACGTTCATCATTTGGGGCACTGAAGTGTAGTCTCAGACAGTGTCTTCTGCTTGAAAGACTATGTGATTATTTCTTAATATATACAGACTGGTCCAGTGATTCAGAGGTGGACACAGTCCTCCAGCCAGACGTATCTGAAATTTTCTGTTTGGACTTCATCCAAGAAAATCTTCAAACATAAATGTGTGTTTTCCTCAACAGAGATGGACATAAATATGTCTCTAAGCATTTTCTTGAAGAGTGAATAATTTTCAAAGGCATGAAGTACCTGCAGCTTCCTTTCATTATTCTATTGTGCATTCAATGGGTAATTCACTTTTTTCTTCCCACTTGTATAGAATGAAGTTTAACAAATGAATCATGCCCTTAAACTGATTAGAAATAATGAAGAAAGGAAATTCAGTACCTGCCCACGTCTTGATTAATGCAATATATTCCTGTTTGTCTTGGCTTCCTTCTTGCTTTGAGACTCCATAGTTTGATCAAGAAAACGTATTAATTCCTTTTGAGACTTCTGTAGCTTTTAAATTCTTTTATTGTAGTCATACCTGATATCATATGAAAGAACAGACCGGTGCCAGGAGTCAAATATGACCAAACCAAGAGAATAAAATCTTTATGCTTTGAGAAAAAAAATTCTAGCGAACACATTCAGATACGTCCTATTTCACTTGTGTCATAGATTACAACACTTGCACACGCTCTTGAGGTCATTCAGTCAGAAATAGCATCTAACTTCTCCTAGGGCATTAAATTTAATTGCTTTACGTGGCCTAAGCTCATCCATAACTGTGGTATCTGAGAATTACCCATTAGAAGTAAATGCACGAATCTTTCCCTTCGAAGCTCTTGTGACAGGAGTGCACTTAAACTTAAAATTTACTGCTGGGGCCTTTCTGAATATGCCTAAGAGTCCTGACACACTTGAGAGGGTCTTTTGTGAGAAAATGAAGATAAAATATTGTTTTGGATGCATTTTTGTAGGTAGTGGGGATGGAGGACCATGATCCTTGGCAGTGAGTTTGAAAATGTGGGTCATTCTCTCTGTGAGAAAAGTCTGTATCAGTAAGTGTGTCTTTTTAAGGGTGAAACTCACCTGTCATAGGAGAAATAACAAGTGATGGCTCAGTGGAAGCTGGCATGATGAGGCTGGCGTGATATCCACACTACTGCGAGGCTGGTAAGCAGGTGATGTCCTCTTCCCATCAGGTGGCCCAGCGCTGGAGAAGAGGACTTACCATGTTTCCAGAAAATCACACAGCAAATTCATCAACTTGAAAATCCCTTTTACATCTGAGAAGGTTTTGCTGACTGAGGTCAGAAGAAGTCTCTAAATTCATTAGGAGGAAAGAAGTCTCTTTTTCTGTTTACATCTCTCTGCAGTTGATACTTATCTGTAGAGTCAGGTTTATTCACATGCGCCAGAAGAATCATTGCCACAGGAAGGAGCACAGTCTTGCTCTTTGCAGCCCTGCGCAGAAGGATCTGTATAGATGGCAGGAAATGTAAAGCTGTGTGTGAATGAGCTACTTGCTGGTATCTGTGCAACAGGGAGGGAGGAAGGAAGAGCCTGTGCTGGTAGGGGGAGGGTTTTTCTTAGACCTGTTCCTCAGACCCTCCTGAATGTAGTTATGAGAATTTAGAAGCATAGAATCATAGAATCATTTAGGTTGGAAAAGGCATTTGAGATCATAGAGTCCAACCGTAAATCTAGCACTGCGAAATCCACCACAAAACTGTGTCCCTGAGTTCAATATCTACCACAGGTCTTTTAAATACCTCTAGGGATGGGAACTCAACAGCTTCCCTGAGCAGCCTATTCCAATGCTTGGCGATCCTTTCTGTGAAGAAATTTTTTCCTAATATCCAATCTAAATCTCTCCTGGCACATCTTGAAGCCACTTCCTCTTGTCCTATTGCTTGTTACCTGGAAGAAGAGACCAACCCCACCTCGCTTCAACATCTTTTTCTCATGCCTTTGGCCACAGCTGCTAGTTTTCACTAGATATGTTAATAAAATGTTGCTTCCTCGAGGAGGTTCCATTACACTTCATGTGCAGCTATGGTTAGTTGCAGTAAGTATGCATGCTCTCAAGTGATTTATTTAGCTTCTAGTTGTTGAATCTCTGCATGTTTCTGTCTTTGATATGTCCCAACTGCATTTTCAGACTGAAGATAAAGCAGAATTTAGAATAAAAGACGAACAGCTTTGCTAATGTCTGGGGGTGTTGTAAATTTTTATATAATACAATTTGCTCAAGCAGATATATTTCTTTCCCCTTAAGCTTAGAAACAAGAGATTTCATTTGTTTGATGGTTGGAGATACTGTCTGGAAGGGAGTTATCCTTCCTCAGAGTTATACTGACTGCTGACTGAACCTGTGGTTTGTCTTTGCAAATGATCTGTTTGCTGGGTGGGGTATTGGAGTTGAGAGGTTATTGTTGGCTATGATGAGACAGATGATGGTCCTGAATTACAAATACTCTTTGGAAGGAATTTTGATTTTCATCCTGAAAATGCTTGTAGCCATACTTTTTAGTGGTTTTATTAATAGATTTAGGCATTTACAGGGTAATTACTAGAAACCATCAAACTGAGCATTGATAAAAGCTCTATCAGGAATTCAGGAATGATGGCAAAAACTCATCTGAATTAGAGAGACTTTATAAAGCTTCTGAAGTTACACTTGAGAAATTCTTCTGTGGAGAGAGGAAGGCCTAATCTGAAATCAATTCTCCTACATTATGTGTGGGCAGTCTGCATGAGATTTTGCTGTTTGGAGATATTACATGGGGAGAGTTATGGTGAGACCATTTGTGGCATTGCAGAGGCAGAAGTTATCTAGGTGGGAACACAATCATTGAGAGGAAGGAGAATTTATGAATGTCTACTTGGCTGTAACTACTTGACTGATACTATATATTACTTTCAGATTAGAAATGTGTTGTCTTCCATTAATAATATGTTTTTAATATTTTTTCCCCTTTTCACCTGTGTTCTGTAGAGAGAAAGCTGAAGCAATAGTATGAGTGAACTTACTGGATTTATATGTAAATAAAACATGGTATTGACCTTTACATTTTTCTTCCATCGAGGTCTCAACCCTGTATGCAGATCTGAGGAAATAATCAGTAATATCAGAACACGGAAGTTTGTTCACTACCTGATTGTGTTCCTGATTGCTTTTCCTTTGGTAAATATTCATTTAAATCTTGCTGAAGCTGAGCCTCAGCTAGTTTATTCCCATTTGGGTCCACTTGTTGCTGGAGCTTAGGTAACTTTTTAGCTGCTCTTACAGGTCATTTTAGGGGAAGGGCTGCAGCTGGACACCAAGATGCAGTCCAATCTCTGACCTCCAGCATGGCTACATCTGCACTTGGAGGAAAACCTGGGGAGATGCATCTGAAATACCCTCCAGTATTCAGAAAGTTGGTGAGAAACACAGTCCTCAGGGACTTTTTTCTGCAGAAAGGGATTCAGTCATTCTTACTCTTGCCCAGGGAATTTTTCCTTGAAACCATTACTGAGTTAATAATATTCATGAAATTTAAAAGACATCTAAAAATATAATAATATTAGATTAAATGTTGTTATTGCTGCTGTTCATGAATGGGAAAGCTGGAGCTGAGGTAACTGTACCAAACTGAGCACAATACCAGACCAGTAAGTGTCAGAAGAGAAGTATTTACTTGGAGAAATCCTTTGTATGATTTTGCTCTCCAGGATTTTTTCATATGCGCATATCTGTAAATTATCTCACCACAATGAAAGCTCATGGCAATTTTTTTGGCTTGCCTTTATCACCAGCTATAGGAGGTAAATAATAAATAATATAATGGATAGTGACGGAAAACTCAGATATGTTAAGATAAAACAGTGACATTTCAGATATGATCTGTATCTGGAAGATAAAATTTAATAGCAGAGTGCTCAGTTATTTAAGAAATATGATTTTATGAAATTTTGATTGTGTTCTTCAGGCTTATTAATCCATGAGAAAATTGTATTCTTCTCTGTCTTAAGTATAAAAGAGCTAAATCTCTATGAAGTAAGACTTAAATGAAAACGATCCTGGCTGAAAATGTGAACAGATGTAAAGATTTTGAAGTAATTTACAGAAGAGTCAGTCAAGAGATCTGAAGTGTATTTTGGTTTTGGAAATGGGATCAGTATATTAGAGAGGCCCATTCATCTCCCAGTCTATATTTAGCATCCTGCAGTGAACCAGTGACTGCCTTCATCCCAGTCCAGCGTGTATCACAGTCATGTCTTATGACCCCACAGGGTATCTGCTGTAGTCAGTATTTTGAGATGGCTCAGTAATAAAATTCTGTCTTTCGGCCTTGTCTTTAAACGTGAGGCATGCTGTAATGGATATGTGACCTTGGCAGGTTATGCTGTTCCAAGTATGGATCTATGGATTAATTTCGAACTGAGGGCTGCCTTCCCTACCTCTAGAGGGTGTGCAGGTGGCGGCAACAAATCACTACACATGCAGTTCATAGTGCTTTGTGGCAGAAGAATAGAATTGTTATCTTGCAGTCTAGCCCTGGGGATTGCTGGTTACAAGTTCTAAAAACTCATTAGCATGTTAACTTGATTAAAAACAGTAATTAATGAAGAACTCTGGAAAATGGTTAGAACACCCTGTGAAAATCATGGCACATAGAGGTACAGTTCTGATGGATGTCGTTTACTGATCTGCAAATTTTTTTCAAGTAACGAATGCAGAGTATAGAAGTTCATGATTAAATAATCCAGGTATTTAAATAATCCTGCATTTTTCTAAATCACTGCAGACAACAGTTGTCACTGTCTTTTATTCAGGATGGTAACCCAGACATCATTGTTGAGATGGACCTTTATAATTGCTAACATGATTTCTGTCTACCTAATATCTCAAAGGTATGACCTATCTGTCACCACAGCTCCAATTATTGTGCAAACTCTTAATATTTCAGTTCTTGCAACCTCCTTCTGTCTGGACTTAGCAGTATGCTGTGTGCTCATCCCTGTGGCTGTAAAACCCCTGCTCCTCAGCAGCTCCTCTTACTGCTCCCCCCTTGCCTAGGGAGGAAGTTATTTCTCTTCACTTTGAATAGCTGTAAAATGTATCTGGCTAGTTAATTTCTAAAATTACATTTATAAGTGAATAACAAAACCAGGCAATCAGCTTTGCATGTTTCATTAAGTGGAAGGAAACAACAAATGGAACTGTTCCTTTTTGCTGGGTCTGACAGCCTCAGCAGCATATGATAGAACTGCTTCTCATACACCAATAAACTATTTGACAGCAGTAGACTAACATGAGTGCGTTTCTAACTTACTGCAGCTAAACCTAACTTCAGTAAACCTGTAACTAAACCTATGATGTGTTTTTTTCCAGTCACTTTTTGAAAGTGTCATATATTTTGGCAAATGCTGAACTGTTGCATGAGCTGGGAATTTCATTGTTTAACAATTTTATGAAGATTAATTATCACATGGTCGATGAGAGTCTCCTTCTTGCGTTATTTCTTTTTGTCTGAAGGTGCCGAGTTAGAGAAATGGATGACTGGTGGAAGAACAAGCAGAATGGCAACACAGCTTTTCGGCATGTGGCAGGGAAACTAGGATGCAGATGACTTAATAGTGCTAAACATACACCTAGTTTTACAATTTTCTCTGAGGTTGGGAGCTAAAAAAGCTGCCAAATTAAGTTGCTAATAAAGACTGGTAAGAATAAAGGGAAAACGTCAGTGGGATACCATGGAAGAACATACTGAAATCAGTCTCATGGGCTCTTTGAAACAGGTTGATGTCAAAATCCTAGGGCTTGACAATCTTTGAGGAAGGTACACATGAACTGGAATAGTTGTTCATTTTCAGGTGTGTTTTTAGGAAGCTGCATCTCCCAAAACACGCTTCTACATCTGTATACTTTTGCAATCTCTAGTATGGAACAAGGATGAACCTAATGCCCTTGAGATAGTTTCATTAATTGCAAGTGATCATAGTGCTGTGATAGCATCACTTGGTCTTTTGGGACATTCTACCAAACCTCTAAAACTGTGTATAGGTTTTGTGCAAATTCTTCAAAACCAGGAGTGAAAAAGAGTATTTCTGCTCATGACCCTGGATGAAACAGCAATCCAGATCTTTGCAACTAAATGTCTTAAATACTTTTTCTATCTTACAAACTGACCTGTGGATGACAGGTGTTTAAAATTGGTTTACATCAAGGTAGGTAGGTGTCCAGATAGGCTGAGTCCACTGTGCTTGCTGTTTCAGTTCTGCATTGAATCATTCAGTACACTTTGTTTATTAAATCAAACCTTTGTCTTCCCCAAAGACATAGCAAATAACACTGCCAGCTCTTGTATCCTGAGGGGAAAAAAGAAAACCAAAATCACAAAAAACCCTGCCAAAAAAGCCCCAAAAAACCCCCCAAAACCCAAAACAAACAAACCAAAAAAAACTCCACGAAAACCAACAAAACCCATTGGAATTTTTTTTCTTTTCTTCATGTGGAGAGTCATGTCAAGCTTTTGAGTCTGAAGTGTTTCTAAATTCTTTTTCCAATGGAAAGGTGAAAAAATTATTATTTTTCTTCTTTGAGTATATAGGTGTTTTCTAATTATACCACTGTCTTGGGGTGACTTTATGATGTGTATCCCATATCGCTGCCCTATGCCCAGAAATTAAGATGTAAGACTTCAATTTGAGTGGCTTTGTAGCTACTCTGCCAGTAAATTTTTTCTTCTTTTGCTTGTGCCCAGTTGGTTTCCTAAGGGACTAATGATCTTTTCTTACCTCTGTGCTCTCTGATTAAGTCAAGTTTTCCCTCAGAGCATGAAGGAACTGGAACCTAAAGGCTTACTAATGGTCACCCTTGTAAGAGGATCCCGTGGACATTGCTGAGGGTGAAAAGAGCACAGCTTTCAGCACCGTGGTTTATTTCCTTTGAAGTTTCAGCACCATCCTGGCATTTACCTCACACTGGTTTGGCTTTCAGAAAACTCTCTGATGCATTCAAGCATGTAGATATTTATAAATATATATATGTATATATAAAAGCTGCCTCCATTAATAAAAGCAGTGAACATGATTTATATTTTGTTGAGTCAAACACTAGTACTTTTTGATAACGAAGTCTTTAGCAGGTACAAACAGCAGGCCAAATCCTAAAGCTGTTTACTAGCCCTTAATTCCAGGCTCAATCCAGAAGCTCTTACTCAAGCAAAATGGCTGTAAAGTAATAGGATGCTTTATCTTATTATCCTTGAATTTTGTAAGAGTGGTGTGTGATTTTTTTTTTTTAATTGTGCAGGTTTCTGTAAACCCCTCATCATTGGTATTGTGCAGTCTCATGAGTGACTGCTTGTGCAGTGTGAACTGTGGTGTATTGTATGGTAAATCACCGTCAGCTGCAATGTATCACAGTACGCTGTAGACAATGTTTTTACATTTTTGCTTTAATTATTTGCAATGAGTAAGAGAGACTAAAAGTAGCAAAATACTTTGACTTGAAAAGTAACCATTGAAATACTGCTGCAAAAGTAACCATAGAGTTTGGAAAATTATATGGTACAAAATAACCTATTTTGCTACATACGGTTTTATTCATTTCTGAAAATGATTGTTCTTTTGCAGGCATGGAGATCTGGATATGTTTCCAATGTAAAATGAATAGGAAATATGACAATTGTTCAAATAGCTCTTAAATGTATTTTAGTTTGAGAGCTGATTGTATATTATGTTTGCAGCCTTTGTGCAAAGCAGTGTTTAATAGCAGAGTTTGTTCCATAATGAACATAGATGAAGACTGTTCTTTATATTATCAATCTAAAAACCTGCATGTATTAATATAATGCTGCTGATGTTAAGTTGCCCCATTGCTTGGAATTTATTGCCACATTGCTTGACACGTAGCTGTCAACTAAAAGAACTCCTTGCAACTCCAACTTAAGACTTATCACTTCCCATTTAGAAAATGACCTTACAAGTTAGTCAAATGACTGGACTGCTATGGAACAGCAGCTGTTAGTGGAAAGTTCTCAAAATTGGCATGGATCACTTACTGGTCTCTCCTTTAATTGCTGATATCATTGCCTGTGTACGCAGTGGTTATCAATGACTGTAATTGCTTTATAGTTCTCAGACCATTCTCTAATGATTATGATTAATTTTTAGCTTTTAAATTGAAAATATCTGAGGATTAATCTACTGGTTTGTTTTGTGCATATTTTAGGAATTTTGTGTAAATTGCTAATTATTAACGACACCCTTGAGGCATGAAAATAAATACTGTAATATTCTCATGTTGAAATATATTTTCTTTTGAAAGCTCTGGGATCATATTTGGCCCAGTTGATTTACATAACTTGCCTGCATAGTACTGTGAAAGAGTAAAATAAACCAGCTCAGCTGCACCTGCTGTCTTCAAGATGTTTCTGAGTGAACAGTCCCAGACAAGCAGGGGGTTTTTGTGGTCATCTCTTTGACCCGTTGCCCACCTGCCCTGAACCACTGCAAAATACAGTGTCTGAGCTCATAATTTTAGCTTAAGGTAAATGACAAATTCTCAGCATGAGCTGCTGCTTAAGTCTGGTTTTTGTACCAGTTCTCTGTTTGTCATTAAAGAAATTAGATCTGTCTGGAAGATTGTCTACAGAGAGGTATGATCATCAAATGAAAACCCTTTGCATTTATAAAGGTTTAAAAAGGTGATTGTTAACAGCTGGTAATTAAAGATATCACTGCTTTAGTGCACTTACCCTCATTTGATGTTTAGTCCTGTTCTGTAATATTCAGTGTGGAGTAGTCGGTTGTGTGACTCAAGTTGTGTAAAGTCACAGTTGTGAAAATACTCTCAGCGTAACTGGGTGCAAATATACTTTGAACCTGTTTCCTGTTGAGGAGCTCTTCCTTGCAGTGTGGTGTATGCTAGTACGTTACAACTTGCAACTTGCAGTGTTTTATTGCTTAATTTAAGCATAGTTTGCATTTCTTATGGTTTGATTGGTTGGCAAGGCACGCAGAAATTCTGAGTCAGATGCACCTATTTCTGGATGCCCAATATAATTAGGTGCAGCCCTGAAGCAACATGTTTTGTATAACTTTCCAGGCACACAAAATGCAGAAATATAAGGGAGGGTTTAAAAATTGTTTGGAAAAAAAATTAATGCCATTTAAGTTTGAATTATGATTGTATTTGTTCTGATGAACTTCATAATTATGTGATTCTGCTGCTTTTTTTTTTCTTCCCGTTTTCTTTCTGTATTGTTTTTCTTTGTTTTAGTAATTATAACTTTGATACTTATGAAATATACCAGATGAACATTCCTGGAAATGTCAGTATCCTGCATAACCTTGGAGCAGTTATATAGAAACAGCATGGTCATTAAATTCCACAAATTTCTATTTTCTGTGGCCTTGTCCTGGGACATTGCTGTTGAAAGTGAGTTTTGTTTCTGTAGCTTGTGTAGTCTGGTTTGCATGACCAGCCTGCTAGAAAGTGTGTTGATTAGTGGTACTGCAGTTGGGTGCATGGTGCTGATTGAAAACAGGAGCTTCTTCCAGGAATTATTCACTGCTGCTAATTTTTGGCTCCTAAAAATTGGGTTTGAGTGTGTCGCTAGGAGAGGAAAGCAGTTTGGCTGTAATTGTCTTACTAAAATGGAAGAGTATCCAAAAAAGGTTTCTGTACATTTGAAGACTAAGATTCTATTGAATTTTTAACTGCATCAATCATGATTAAGTGCTTAATTGCTTGCATGTAAATAACAGAGAAAAATCCGCATGGGTAGTAATTTAGGGAGAAATTAAGTGCCACAGTGTGTAGTATTGGTTTCCTTGAAATACGAGAAATCTATCAATTCCCAGAGCACAAAATCACATTCATCCATTTATTGAAAATACTGCCTCCTAAGAGGAGTGTGTAGAATTTAAAGGCATAGGGGAAAAAAATCAATTTATTATGCATTTTTTTAAAGAAACCCAGAATCTAGTTTTAGTCTTCTTTAGATTTGTTTTTTGAGGTCTGCCCCAGTTTTCTTGGCTTCATTTGAGAGATGGTGTCCCACATCATCTACCCTTGGCTGAGTGCAGGCATGGTTTCCTCTGAGTGGTACCAGTAAATGTGGCTGTGCGTGAAACCAGGCTTGCTTTTTGGTGCTCGTAGGCTGCTGGCCTGCTGGTGTTCTGGTAGTCACTTCAAATCTGGGTTGTCAGTCTAGTCTGAAGTGATGTGACTGCTAGGTTTGGTACACTATGTTTTCACAGTTATGGTTAGTTAGGCTTTTTCCTTTTTGTCCATCTTCATTTATTTTTTTTTTTTTTAATAGAGGTCTTTTGAGTCTTGTTTATTTCCCTTACTAAAAATCGTTCACATGTGATTTTTTTCTGTAAAACCTTTTATTAAAATTAAAAAGATTCCATTTAATATATACATATTGCAACATTTTTTAAATAGTTGACTAGATTATTCAATTTATTTTATTTAAAATATATTTTATAGTCCAATTAAGTAGGTAATAATAGGAAATGCATTCCCTAAAATTCCAGTAAATAATATAGACAACATCTTGAATTTCCAATAGAAGAAAAATGAAGTGACATTGGAGACACAGAGAGTAAAAAAATAAAGCCAAAGCTGAAATTTGGGGAAATTGCTGGGGTATTGTTTAGTTTATTTTTAAAAATTCGGGCGATAATTTTTATAAAAATATCATTCTAAAACCCATGCACCGTAGTTTTAAAAAACTAATATTGGCATGAATGAACATTTATCCCTTGCTCTGTAGCTTTCAAAACTTTGACATTTCTTTCATGCTTTAAGCTTTCCCTTCCCTTCTGTGATGTTTTCTTTTTGACCCAGCAGCCATGCAGTGGATAGGTGCTCCAGTGCACTGTGAGCACGTTTAGCTGTCTTTTAATGTGTATGCTGGGTTATTCCTCATGCTAAATGCGTACAGAAGCACCATCAAGTGAATCAGTTCCAACAAATTGCAGACCCACCTTTAGGTGGACTCTAGAGCTCTTGTACATAAGTATATATGTATTTGTGTATAAACATGTTGTTAAAGTAGCAGCTCCTGATCTGGAGGTGAAATGATGTGGGCTTTCCTGTTTCCACATCACTGAGGGCTAACTTGCACCAGAACTGACAGGCTGCATCTATCCTGTCTTGTACTTGGCTGTGGATCTCTTCTGGGCATCAAGAGATAGTCCTTAGACATACTCCTTGGGGTTTTTGTCCAAACTATCCAAAAGAATGAGAAAAACTGCGTTGCAGCCCGTCAAAACGGTGGTTTTTTATAGCACAAAACTTAAATCACATGTTTTGTGACCTACTGTTAAGTAGCATGTGAACCAGTTCTGTGGCCACTTCATCCATCTGGTGTCCTTTTCCCCAAATATGAGGGGTTGTGGGAGCAAAGTGTCCCTGAAGACAAACAGCAAAACAGCTGAAGTGTCCAGGAGAGTGGTCCCCAAGACCTCTTCCTGGCCACCTTGCCTTTAGCAGTATAGGCATACCCAAAACTTCACAGACCATGGTGTGGAAGGGACGATTGGCAGTCAGAGCTGGTAGAGAATATTCTTTGTCTTGTGAAAATGTGGGATTTTAAAAATTGCATCCCAAATTGCAGCAAAGAGTTGGTGTTCACTGTTTCCTAAATCAAATGTAAAAATATGTCTTAGATAAATACTGTGCTTCAGTTTAGCCCCATCATGCCTTTTTTATAATATATTGAGCTTAACTTCACTAAATAGACTTTCTCACCTGAAATCAAAGTTCTTTGCAGACTTCTCAACATTCCTGTGAAGCAGAAATAAAATCAATCATTTCCCTTGATTAAAGTTTGGATACTTGTGAATCGGTATGGGGTTTTTTAGGAGGAATATTTACTAAAAACTCCCACCCAGCCATTCTCTCTCTTCCCCTTCCCCCCTTTTCTCTGCAGATGACCAAAATGTGGAAAAGAGTGAGACTCCCACTAGAGATTTCTTGTTACATTTTTCATGAAGAATTCACAGAGGAGAGGCTGATGCTCTGAGATGAGCTTCTTCCCTCTGCTTGGTGCTCCAAGAAGCACAATTCAGTATTACAGGTACAAAGTAGAGTTGGAGAGCTGAAGGAAAGGGTGGAGAGAAAGGGTGTAAGTCCTGGTGAATACTGGTTAAAAGTATTAGAAGCTGTTAATAGAGTTTGGCAAGCTTTAACTTTTAATCACTTGCTTCTACCCCTCCAGAAAAGACAAATCATTGTGAAAAAGCTGGTGAGTCTTTCTGGGCTGGCTTCTGAAACTTGGCGAGCAAGGGTTCTCTGCCTTAAAACCATAGAAGTTGTATGTGTAAACATGTTTTTCACCCTTTCTTACTCAGACTCTGTGTCTTTAGTAATACTTTCAGTTCAAATCTTAGTGTCTTCCAGGGCTTCTGCTGTAAAGAGCCAAGGACCATGCAGCAGTGCCCTGTTGCAGAGCTAATAACCGCAGCCTGCTGGCTGCAGCACGTAACTGGGCTTGCACAGGACATGCACTGAAGAAACTCACTTTGGTCTTTGCAGTTATCAAGGGCCCAGGTCTTATCCATCAGGACTGCAAACATGGCTCTGTACTGTGGAATGATTAACACTTAAAAACCTTTAATGAACCAGCCACAGTGTCATCGTGCTAGCTGTTCCAGGCTTCTCCTTTTGTCCCACTAGAGATGCAGGCATTTCAGAAGAATCCAACTAAAAGGACGTGTTTGTCCTTCATATAGAATCACAGCATCTTAGAATAGTTTGGATTGGAAGGGGCCTTTAAAGATCATCTTGTCCAATGCCCCTGCAATGAGCAGGAACATCTTCAACTAGCTCAGGTTGCTCAGAGAACCTGGTCTTGAATGTTTCCAGGGATGGGACATCTACCACCTCTTTGGGAAAACCTTATATTTTTTGCTTCCTTTTACCTGAAGTCTTGTATATGTAAGTAATATTTTAGAAGTTTATTTTATCCCCCAGCACACATTAAAGAAAGGTGAGTGACTCCCTTCATATGTATTCATCTTTACTTAAGATTTTTCTACATTGATATGTTTTTTTTAAAGACCTCTAATCAAAGTGAGCAGTTCAGGTATCAAAAGCAGCATTTGTGGACTTTATATGAATGTACAAAATGTTTGGACTCATAAATAATGTGTGTAGTACTTTTGTATTTAGTAGTAATATGTAGTGTTTTAACCTTTTTATTTTTATCTGTGCCTGAAATACTTTTAAGATAAAGAAACCTTGCTATTATGCTGCTAATCAGAAGATAATTCAAAGCAAAGTTTCTGCAAGTTAGAAATATTCTTCAGATTGTTTAACATTTCACAACTCCTGGTTGAGGATGAAGCAAGCCAGTAACTGAAGACAAGTTGATGTTACACGCTGGTGTTTCTTCTTTTAAATTTGGCTTGAGGCATAAAATAACAGCTTGAGAAGCCAGTACAACAACCACTAACTTTTATGATTCATTTAAAGCAGTCACAGTTTTAAGCATGAAGGAGTTTTTGAAGCTATTTTCTTGATACAAAAAAAATTATTCATAGAAAAAATATGCCCTTAAGTGTGCCTATGTTTTCCTGGCAGGTGCTGCTGTAACAGTATTGAGGATTTCTTAGATCAGGAAAATAACCTAAAAACTGGAGCTTTTTTAATGTTGTGCTATGAAATACCAATCAAGTGTCGTTCAGCATTGAGTTCTGGGAAAATAGGGTGTGTGTTTGGCAGTTTCTGCTATTCCTAACCTTACTGATCTCAGTTGATAGTTGTTTCTAGAGGGAAACCACAAGGAAGTGCAACAGGAACCTGTTGATCATCCTGCGGTTCTAGTTGCAAGGAACACAGATGGGTGATGACTGTACCACACTCCTGCCCACCAATCTGTCCTGCTGTCTGTCTGCCTCCTCAGGTCCCTGTGCTTTCAGTTTGACATTTGCCTTCTGTATTTCCTTAGTGGCCCTCTCTGGAGGCAAGCTGAAGGGAAAGCCACTAAGCAGAAACATCCATGAATTTGGTAGCTGGAGCTTTGGAGATCCTACTACATTCCCATGGACTTTTTCAAAATTGTGTAATTTAGAAAAGATTCTCCACTTAATAGTTCTCCTGATTAAATTAAGAATTGAAAAATATATGGAATTTTAAAAAAAACCTGTGGGAATTTTTATGTCCACTCCAGGTTGTGAACATATTTTAGTTTAAATAAACATCTAAATGTTTTGTTTGAAATAAAAATATGCATCATTCTGGAAACCAATTGTCCCAGGCCATTTCCATAGTTTCTGTATTTGGTCTGGGAGGAATGCTTGCTGTAGAGGTTCTGGGATCTCCGCGATGACCTGCTACCGAAGGCTTCAGAGTAAAGAAAAAACCAGGTAGCTGATACCCTGCAATATGACTCTTCCCTTTTTCCTCCTGAAACTTCCTGATGATCCAAACTCTCAACATATGTTGGGGAATTGGGGAGCAATGACAGCTAACAGCTCGAGGTCTCAAATTTTTTAAAGATGAGGTTAGAAGCTAGTGCTGGATATCCTCATTTATGGTTCTGGGCTAGCATGCGGACTGCACAGGTTGATTTTTGTAACAAGTGAGGCACAAATAATATATTGAAATTCTGTGGAAGAGGATTGTTAAGGCCACTAAAGTTCCTGGAAGTGCTAGGCAAATGCAGAGCAAACCCACTTGCTGGGCTTGGCTGGACACAGGCATAGTGGGGAACCTGCTCTTTGGCAAACAGGTATTTCTGCTGTGACCTCTATGTTAAGTGAAAAGGAGTTATTGCCTCACATTTTGCAAATTTATTTGGCAGCCGTAACCTTACTTCATGTTCATTGACTGATTCCAAGACAATATTGGTTGCTCTCTTCTCCAAGTCTTGTTCTTTGCATGTGAAGTTAGCAATTAAAAAATGCAAACTATGCTGGGTGAGCAGAGAATTGCACAACCACAGAACAAACTGAGGTGGAAGGGAGCCACAAGGATCATCAAAGTCCAACTCCTGGCCCTGTACAGGACCACCCCCAAGAGTCACACCATGTGCATGAGTGCGTTGTCCAAATGCTTACTGAACTCTGTTAGGCTGGTCCTGTGACTACTTCCCTGGGGATCCTGTTACAGTGCCCAAACACCCTCTGGATGAAGACAGTTTTTCTAATATCCAGTCTAAACCTCCCCTGACACAACTTCAGGCCATTCCCTTGGGTCCTGGCACTGGTCAGCACAGAGAAGAGATCAGTACCTGTCCCTCTGCTTCCCCACACAAGGAAGTCGTAGCTGCCATGAGGTCTCCCTCAGTCTCCTCCAGGCTGAACAGACAAAGTGACCTCTGCTGCTCCTCAGCTTCCTCTCAATGTGACTTTAATGAACAGGTAGCCCCTTAAGCAACAAAACAAGTAAAACATGGCATTATGTTTATTTTCTGTTTTGATGCCTTAAGATGATCAGAGCTCATTCTGATGCTTTTTCTTCTGCTGTGACATATTGCAGGTTCCTCTTCCATGGATTTCTGATATGCAACAAGAGCTGTGTCTCATGTGGCACCTTTCTTCGGCACAAAATTTGCACATAATTTCTTGCCTCTGCCAGGTCATTTATTTTCATTAAACATGCAAGAAAGCAAAATTTTTAGTCAATTTTCCTCTCTCTCAAGTCAGATCAGAATCAGCTACTGAGTTGAACAGCCAAATTTCTTTGAGGGGAACCTGGAGTGGATGAGTGGGCACATAAACCACCTGCAGAAGTCCTGTTTCCAGAAGAATCCGACTCCATCCGACTGCTATCTCATCTGTTACTGAAGAGGACGAAACTAACCATATTCCCAGAAGCAAACAGTTCAAGACTGTGTGGCATATTTTTTTAGAATACACTAAGAGTTGGGCCAGGGATATCTGATTTAAATGAATGGCAGTAATAAGACTGATCTTCTTGTGCCATAAACATCCATTGTGCTTTACAAGGAAAAAAGGAGTCCTCTCTCTCAAAGGTTAACCTAAACAAAATGCAAACCACAACATATTAAAGTTGTTTTGATATGTAGGTTTCACCCAGGGTCTTTCAGCCACGAGCAAGAGCAGCATTTCCTTTGAATGAGAGTTCTCCCACTAAGGTAAATGTTAAATACCCCCCCACTTGTTATTTAATCCTTAGGGACTAAAAAGGTGATTATATGGAGATGAAAATCACAACCTCTTTCTTTTACTAGCCTGGAGGGATGTTGGTGTTAAGCAGTGATAGCTCTTTCTAAGTAGTGGCCAGCATTTGGAACTGTTATCCAAAGAAAACTCTCTAAATGAACTGGGTGCCCACTGGGCTGCAAGGATGGAATAAACTTGGGGCTGCCAAGAAAGCAGAGTATAGGGCACCATTTGGATAAGGCCAGGTGTATGGGGTAGATGGAGGAGCCGTATGGAAAAGGGGCTTTGCACCTTCAGAAACATCCAGAAATGCTTTTACTCCTTAGGGACCTAATGCAACCGTGTTGTGGGAAGTACATTAAATTAGATTAAAAAAAACCTTGAGATTGTGTGGAGAAAAACTCACTAAATATATTCACTGTTTCGTATAATAAAAGAACACTTGCATGTTCTTCTTTTCTGCACCTTTGTCTTTCCAGCAAAAGAAGAGTATCTTATTTAATTGCCTTGAAAAATTAGGCTTTTTTAGTCATAAATAGAGACTTTCCCTTGGGTAACTGTTCTGTAGAAAAACAGTTTAGTTGGTAGTGTTTGAACTCTGCTAAATAAGTTTGGTTTGGAGTAAGTTATTTCAGTTTTAAATCAGTTTGTTTTAATATCAGGTGTTTTAGAGTGACTTTGCTCTCTGCACTACACAAAAAATGCAGTATCCTGCTTCGGGAGAATAACATGTAGTCATATCTCTCAGTAAAATTTTCTTCAAGGCTGTACATATTAATTAATATAGTCTCATCCGAATGTTGGAGGCAAAGAAAAATCACATATTGGTGACAAAAGAGGTTCCAACCAAAGTGGCTTTGTTTTTAATTTCGTGGCTTTCATGAGAATGATGATTTTAAAGTCTCTTTATTTTCTACTGCTGATTTGTAGGTGTAACTGAGAAATACTTTCTCTCTTGCGTTTTTTTCTTTCTCCCCCAAATTTAACTCCAATGGATTCAAAACTAAACTCTTTGTTAAGGAATGAGAGCTTTACAGAAATACATATAAAAGTAATAAATGGGATTAAAATTACTGGCATGAAACAAGAGGCACATATCAATAATCCAGAATGACCAAATGCCTTAGAAACAACATGCTCAAGGTACGTGAGCAAAGACTGTGTATATGTATAAATTAATTCAATTCTAAACTTGGGAGGTAATTTAAATGCAAGACTTGGTTGGCATAATTCATATACCTGAAATTCAAAAAGCAGCAATGGTTTTGCTACATTCCACCCTGTGCCTTTGAATGCCATTACATCTACATGTGGTAAGTGCTGTGGAAATCGATGACAGACTAAGGCACTGCCCCTTTCAGGGTTCCTTTTTGAATGTCACCCATGACTGTGTTGCCAATTTGTCTGCGTCAAATGAATTAGAACATACCTGTTTCTGGCTGTGTATCCATCAAAAAAACACCCAAAACACCAACATGAACAACATTTCATTTGTCACTATTTGGCAGGATGGCTAAAAGCTCTAGGCAGATATGTTAAAAAATAGAGTTATGTGAAAGCTGAAATGCCGTTTTTTCAAGAAGAAGTCACTGCAAGGCTTGGATGGAAAGGAGACTCTTGGAAAGAGGATGCTTGAACTGGTTTTGGTTGGTTTTTATATTTAGGGGATTTTTTCCCCTACTAAAGAAAGGCTGTCATTGCATGTCTAAAATAAAGAAGAAAAACAAACAGCCAAGAACAAATGCCTAGAATTCCTTTTTATTCTAAATATTCTTGTCAATTTTATAACAGAAAATTATCATTTTAACAAGCTAGTTCATAGCATTTTAAACATACCAAAGAAAATAAATTGACAGAGCATTTATTATTTAATCAAGATTTTTTTTCCTAGATACTGATGATCTTTGAAGGAAAAGAACAGTTTCTGGAAGACTTAAGTAAAGGATGTATCTTTTATCAGCAGTAAATGTGCAAGAAGTTAAAGCCTGTGTCCCTTTTAGGTTTCTAAGATTTGTAGAGTTGTAAACATTCTAGCAAAATTTCAGATGCCAACAGAATCCTATTAAAAATATTATTATAAAGTTCTTTATAAAAACTTTTTTCCTATTTATGTTTTTATTGGCTCTCTGTAGGATATGGGTTCATAACCCAGTCATAATCAGTTCCACTCTGAAATTAGAAATGGGAATGAGGCCACTTTTCCACAAGTTAGAGAGTAAGAGCTGTTTTGGTGCCAGCAAAAATATGACTAATAATGGTTCTTCCTAAAGATATGAAGTACAAGAGGCAAGGTATAAAAATGATTATCTGGATGAAATGTGATAAATCATTAAAAGATATATTGTAAATGAATGTAACTCATTTCTATCTACATCTGTAAAGTAAAAAAACCCTGGAATTTTGCTGATTTGCTTTAAAATATTTTAAATCCTGTAAACATATGCCAATATAATTTATATTGCAGTTAACTATTTATATGCTTCTATCTCTAGAAATTTTCAGGTTTTTTTTTTTTTAATAATGTGGACTTCTAAAACAATTTAAGATGAAAACAAGTACGAAGAACTGTGGAGCAGCTGTCAATTGTTTCTTAGAATTCATGGAGAATTTTTTCTTCCTGGAATAAAGAACTGGGATTTAAGGGAGCTGAAAAACCAGACAGAGATGAGAATTACTGTTTTAACATGCCAAAGTATGATCTTATTCCTAATTTTGCTAGAATAAGTTTTATTTGCAAGTTCAGTTTGCTTATGTTGGCAATGTGGACAGAAATGCTCCAGTCTGATTGTGTTGTAGAGACGGAAGTGGTGACAAATTTGAAACAAGTTCTTTTAATTGTAATGCATGCTGACAATGAAAGGCAAAGGGATAATTAGTGTATGAATTTCTGTGCATAACTGAGGCATGCTGTGTGGAGGACCTTTCTTGTAGGTTTTTGCAAGCTTGTCACACCAACATGCAGATTATTGAGGAAGGGATTTGGTGGTGTTCTCTGTTAGTTCCCTTGGAACCTCTACAGCAGTGAGACACCTCTGAAGTAGTCAAGGACCAGAGATGACAGTTTGTACACTGTAAAAGATGAAAGAAGTCATTCCCATTTCTGTAGAGCTGAGGTTCATGGGTCTCTCAACAGGGTGGAGTGTTGAGGGACCTGAATCCAAGCTCTAGTGTGAGGACCAAAAATGAACTTCCTTAAGGTGAAAATCTTTCAATTATTACTCATTTTTAAAAGGATAATTGCTGTGGAACTCTGGAGAAGAAGTGATGTCCAGATTTTAATGTACAAGAGTAATGACATAGAAGAATACATTTGCACTCAAGGATCTCAAGGTAAATCAATCGTTAGGAGTGTGTATGTCTGAACTCAATTTTTTAACTAAATTGTGTATGCTGAAATATTTGCAATCCTTATGTTTTTAATATCTGAAAAGTGTATACCAGAACCACTGTTTAGATAATCTAGTTTATCAGTGTGGATTATGGAGATTTTGATTTTAAAATTGTAAATAGAAGAAAATGGACATATCGTTCCATAGTGCTTGGATATAATTTACGTATCTTTGGGGCATGGGGCTCCGATGCAAAAAGATCCGTTCAAAAAAAGCCAGGTAGTATTTTATATATATATGTATATCAACAAAATGTAATGTTAGGCGATGTCAGAGAAAAAATGGTGCTTTGTGACACTGTGTATTTTTCAATAATCAAGATATGCTCACGTTGAATATATGAAGAATTTCGGTTTTATTTTTCTTGGCTATTTTTTTCCTTTGGCAAACTTGATCAAAGAATTTGTTTCGGAATAATCAACAGAACCCTAGGAGTTGAGCGGGACTGTGAGTCTCTATTAGGTAATGGCTAAAACCGTGTAAAGGTTTGAACTGAGATTGCAGATTTGGCTCAAAGCTCCAAGGATGCCTAATATGGAAAAATGGTAAGGAAAAGAAGGTCAGTTTGATTAAAAACATGATGTTTGTTCCAATTACATCAGTTGAAGATCAAGTATAAGAACAGTGGGTATCTGAGAGAGCATGTGTGCTATTGGTAGACGTGTTAGCTTCAAAAAAACTTGTGAATTGACAACTAGCAAATAGCTGTATGGAGGCAGAATATTGTGTGGTGTGCTTTGGCTTGGTTTTATTTCACTACTTTATCAACAAGAAGTCCTGATTTGTTCTGGCTGGTGCAGCATAATGCACCTCACCTTCCTTGCTTGCTGGTGGGATCTCTTCCTGTTACTTCTCCTAAGTGGCTGATTTTACTGAAGACGGTAAAGTCAATTCACCTCCGTAACATTTCAGACCTTTTTGAGTATGGTCTACAATGTTTCATCGTGTAAATCTTTATATATTCTAGGCATGTTTTCGCTTTTGAAGCATTTGGTTTAAGTCTTGTACCAAACCCATTGTAGCTCTTTCATGCCCAGAAGGCACTGTTGAATTTTATGTTTTCTCAACATGGACCACAGTGACTATGCCCATTTTTGCAACACTCACTCATATTTGCAACCTTGTTTTTTAATACTCAACACGTTTTTTCTGTAGGCATGTCTCAATCCCTTTACTTCTCCTTCAATTACTGCTGGTTCTGCCTCCCTGTTTTGGTTTTATTTTTTCTTTCTTGTATTCACCAGGGACATCTCTTTCTCATCCTAATGACTGTCATCTTTTTCTACCCACCCTATTTCCAGGGTACCTTAGCATCAGTAGGCAGTGTTTGGGTTTTTTGCATGTCATTTTGTGCCATATGTCGCAGTGATGCTGACTTTGTAAGCTTTACATAACTGAGAAGATACCTGCTGTATAGGTTTTATGGGTGTCCATTGAATCCCAGGCATCTGCTGCAGGAATATCTAAATACTACAGAAAAAATTAGAGGTGGTCATTTAACATAGGTAGGCATGGAGGTAGTCATCCTGGAGTCAGAGAATTCCCCACATTTATCATCATTTCGATGACTGGCAGCAAGTTTTCCAAGCACTGTGAAGGAGCCCTTGCTGAAGAAAAGCTGATGTGAGCCCCAGTCGGAGGTCTGGATCAGAGGCCTCCTCCTTGCACAAAGTGGGCTTAAAGCCTTGCATTAAAATGGGTACCTACTATGAGTTGCAACATGATTCACAGCCCCTTTATACTCCTTGGAAAGACGTCGG
The DNA here is from genome assembly GCF_000691975.1 of Corvus brachyrhynchos. Lineage (NCBI taxonomy): Eukaryota > Metazoa > Chordata > Aves > Passeriformes > Corvidae > Corvus > Corvus brachyrhynchos. The sequence continues at coordinate 374,885 of NW_008239080.1, read as the reverse complement.
CATAACTACTGCCTTGATGATGAGCAGACAAAGTGTGCAGAATGTGTTGCTGGAGAACAGCATAAAGGTCAGCCGGTCCCTCGCCAAGAAAGCAAGCGACGGTTACTGTCAAAGACTATGGCGGCTGACTGTAGCCCCTCAGCTCGTTTGCTGTGGGTTGGATGAGCCCTTCTCTGCAGCTTGCTAAGTGTAGTGGTGTTTATCAACAACTGGAAGCAGTGACTGTTGATGTAAGTTGGATTTTAGTGGTACTGTGACTGCATCTGCCAGTCCTGTACCTCTGGCAGCACATTCATTCAGACATGGTGAACCCTATCACAAAAGATAAAACACGGGCTTTGAAGTACCTCCTGCTAATTTGTCTAGTATCTGCTAAATTTCAACTTGATACTCTATTCTGAATCATCAAATGGTACAGATTGGCAAAGGATTTAAAAACAGACCTTCTTGTGTTTTGTGTTCCTTCAATATTACTGAAACAATTACTTTTCAATATAAGAAAGCTGTCATTGATTAAATATGAAGTGCTAGGGTGTAGAAAAATATTTGGAGCTGCAGGTGTCATCCAGGCAGACAGTAGTCATTGGCCACATTGGCCCAGCTGTGCCAGGTATGCCTGTCCTAAGCTTCATCTTCCTGCCCCTTGAAACTCCTGGCTTCAACCTTTAGGTCTTGCGTAGCCCACTCACTCACTATACCTCGTCAGCAAGTTGTCAAGGTGACACCCAACGGCTGGCTTTCAACTCAAGTTTAGTTCTCCTATCTGAGACAAGGTTATTTATTTCCCTTTTTTCCTAGCAGATCCCACCATACAAATCTTACCGGGAAAAAGGAGTTGAGGCCATGCTAAATAAAAACAGAAATTTCCAGTATTTGCAATGTAGTTATGAGGAGCATCCAGCAAATTGATGTGTTTGCATCATCTAAGATGAGTACAAGTCATTGGCTTTCACCTTATGGAAAAACATGTCATTCCATACAAAGGCTGTACATAATAAAAGTAAACAAATGACAGTGCACACACACTTCATGTCCTGGGAAGAAACAGTAGGGCTGAATTATATAAGTCTTAATCATGTCATTTGCCCCATGCCGAAAGGTTTTTGGGTGCTGGGGTGCTAAAGACTATGAAAAAACACGTTCAAATTACAGTAGAATTTAAAAACTGACATTAATTAAAAATTTAGTGTTAGCTATCACATAAATACTTGTCATACTGAATGCAGATTGTAAGGTTAGAAAAATATCTTGCTTTAGAAAACAGCTTTCAGTAATAAAACACAGGGGGCTAAATGTACCCAAAGATAGATATAGATATTTTTATTTGCCCTTTTTTTTCTATACCAGCAAAGTAATGATGAGAAAATATTGTTTTCCTCATCTTTATACTTTTCCCAGCTTGATTGTGTTTACACAAAGAAATTATCATAGCCAGATTAAGATATTCTTTCAGTGATGAAAGATTATGTTAAACAATTAGAAAATATGAATTCAAATTTTGTCAGGATTCTCGAAACCGTTGATGTAGAATGTTCCCTGCATTTTTAAGAAATTCTTGTAGAGTGTGAAGCAAAACCTGCATTCCTTTGAAAACAAGGATTTTATCAGGTATCCTTTTTTTTAAAGAAAATTATGTGCTTTTTAAATCACTTCTAGGTAATCTAGATTACCTGTCCACTAGTAGCCAATACCACCAATGCCACCAGTGCCTTTTCCTATAGGAAAATGGCTTTCTAGTCATCTTGGTTCTGGATCAGTGTAAGCCAGAGCAAATGAATTTAAGTAGGTGCAAGTCACAGCAAAGACTTTCTGTCTTTGACAGATAGATAATCTTCCAAATGTTGTAGGGGTGAGTGGTGGATGCATATTTGAAGTCTGTACTGCTGTGTGGGGTTTTCCATTGTTACTGTGCCTTTTTAACATGTTTGTTGTCAGCCTTAAAAGTTAGGTGTTCAGCATAATCACTTTGCAGTTTCTCTTCTTTCCCCTTGGATTAGAGCTGTACCACTAAAGTGTATGCTTCTCTACCTTAACAAGCCATATTGGAAAGATTTTGCCATTAAAGGCTGAACCAAGAGTTGTGTCATGATAATCTGTGAGGGGTATGAAAGTACCACTGCTATCTGATAATTAGGAATTTTAAACATCAGTAGATTATGGTTTTGAGTATGGATGAAGCTAGGCATTTTCAAATTGAGAGCTTATTGAGAGCTTTAGAGGTAATCTCTGCTCAAAAGCTGTATATACTTTATAATCTACCAACATGAATTAATAAAATTAAGACTATTACCTGCATGTTGTGGTGATAAACTGTTAAGTAACTGTAGCATGTCTCTGTATTCTGCTCTGTCAATTTACCTTGCTGCTTAGTGGGGGAGATTTCCTGTCTGGTATGTTGTACAGCATGGAAATAAAATTGGGATAAATCTCTAGTCTAGGAATCCAGACAGTCTAATTTTCTTTTGTTTTTCGTGTTTATGTCATCACTTAAGTCTTGCTCTGTGTTTGTGGGTGGGGGTGTGCAGGCACATGCGTCAGCTGCTCTTTCTGTATTTTCAGGGTGGATTTGTAGCATTTGTCATAGTGCAGCCTTTGTGAAAGCTTTCTTTAATTGTATCTAAACCCACACAAAAGTGTGTTCTCTGTTCTATAAGCTATCGTTTAGGAAATATTAACTCTTTTTAAGTGGTGAGAACTTTTGGATGGTTAGGAAAACAAAGCAAGGATGTAAATTCCTAGTTTGTTTTACCAGCTTGCCATGCTGAAGGTGTCTTCTTATGAGACTGGTGACCAGACGAGAAGAGAAAGTAGAATGGATTCTCACCACAGATGGTCATAGGAGTATCCTAGTTTAGCAGATAATTTCAGAAATTGAGGGAAAAATTCAGAAGGACAGAAATATCTCTGAACTTACAAAAATATACCTAATAATTTTGCATGCTAAAGCAAATCTTAATTCAGGTTTCTTCTGTGTTTTGTGCAAGATTCATTTGTTCAGGTAATAGACTTTTTTATCTAAACCCCAGATATTTTTAATAGCGTTTATACCTCTGTTGTAGTTCTGATTCTCCTATGCCTTACCTTCTGCTTCTGCTGAAACAAAGTGTACAATGACTTTTTTCCTGAGTTATTAGAAAAAGAAGGTATTACATGTTATGAAATCTTAGAACATTTGTTTAGTAGAGTATTTTACAGCTTCTAAAGGAGGAATAAAATATAACGTTTGCAACTATGGAAGTAATATGTAGGGATAATATTTTAAAAGATCTGTCTTTTCACTTCCTCTAAACAGAATTTTCTTGCTTTGTTTCTGCTTGCTGACATGTATGAAATTTGGTTGAAACAGTCCTACAGACAGATCTCTTCCTTCTAACCAGGGGGATTTTGTAGTCCTGATATGCGATCTCTGGATACATGTTTTTGCATTGCTTGAATGCACTTGAAGGCAGCCTCAGAATAGCCCCTGTAAGCAGCAGTCCCTGAGTCATCACAGCATTAATGCAGTCTTGGTGTCAATAGCAAGCTATCCCCTCATGCTTCAGTAAGACAGATAACTTGTAGTTCATGTCCCACATAATGAAGGGTGCCAGGTCCGTCCTATGCAATGGCTCCCTCTGTCAAACTAGCTGTTCTTCATGGACACCCACAGGAGAGCTCCTGAAACAACTGAAATAATGGCTGGAGTGTGTATTTGGGTTCTTTTGGTCTTTTTGTGAAGTTGTTCTTCTGCACTTGTTGCATGTACGTCGAATTAGGACCTAATGAAACTCTGCATTCCTCTACTCCTGTTTTCCCTTTTTTGTTATTTAGAAGTAAACCAGAATAAAATGCTGACAAATTTAGGTTCTCAGTCAGCTATACAGCTGCAGAATCAGCACTTGCCTTTGTTTGTAAGCACAACTTCCAAGGGCTGTAGAAACAGGACTCACAGCACAGTTTCTCTGTACTACATCTCCCTAAATGACAGGCAATGAGGGGTAGGTAGCCAGAAAATGTGTAGAGACCTCAGGCATTTTGAGGATGACATTTCAAAAAAAGAAAAAAAATCAAACTTGATACTGAAGACAAGGATATGTGGCACTTGTCTAGCATTTTCATTTTGGATTGATGAGTTGAAGTCAGCACATTACTACCTGCAACTTGGAGAGAGATTTAACCACCTGTATTCTTATGTTTTAATTGATTGCATCTGGAGCATGGGAGGACCAGTGAGAATTCAGGATGTTGTTTAACATTTTTGTTTGCAAAGCAAATGTTGGGCATCACATCCTTCAATCACATGAAAAAGTTTTTACTTCAATATGAATCCACACCTGGTTTAAAAAATTGCACCTAAGAACAGGGACTGAAATTTTATCTAAAGTATAGTGTAATTATCAGAGTTGGAAGACATTTGATGGAGTAGCAAAAAAAGGCATGAATGAAAGTTTGTGCTAAGTTGTTTCAATTTAGTAATTAAGCTTCATATTGTTTTTTTTCGTTGTGCCATCTGTATTAAATACATCCTTAGAAAAGATTTTTTAATGTTAATGACTCAAACCTTGTAGTTCTCAGTTCACATTATAAGTTTTTTCAAATTAGAGGAAAGTGGGAGAGTAAGGATGCTTCTGTGAATCTGAGTTTGCAGGACTGAGCTTTAATCGTTTGCAGTCTGTAGCTTTGAGTTTTTCAGCTTACTCAAGTTTGCTTGAAGAACTGTGTTTTCCTTGTCTTTGTGATCTTTATTGATAAATATATTTGCCTTGCTTCAAATTTCTAGGATTTTATAGGAATTATTTTTAGAAAGAAGATTAATATTTGATAATTCAGTAAACAGTCTGGAGTTCTTAAATGTGAAGTTATATTGAAAGTGAAATAAATGCTATAGCCAAAGGAAGCATAAATCTTTGATGTCATGCTCTCAGAGATCACCTACAATTGGAGTGCCACTTGGGAAATCCTGCTGAGAGGTGGGTAATGAATTGAAAGCTTCAGAGGAGTGAATTGAAAGCTTGGGCTTTCTGTGTGGTGAACGGCAAAAATTTGGGAGAAGCTGAGTGGGCTGAGATTTTATTTTTTGGAGGGAAAAGCTTCTCATAAATATCATGTGGCAAACCTATGAGAAAGATGCTCGCATTATATTTTATGCACTTTCTTCTAGAGTTGTTTATTTCCATTCTCTCATTTTAGAAAAGATATATGGAGTAGGGGGAGACAAATGTTTTCAGGACTGGAGATGCCTGTGAATTGTGATAATGTGTGAACAGTCCTGAATATTTCACTGTCTGTTTCTATGTTCAGAAATGATTAATTCATATGTGTGGTTTTTTACATATGGCTTGGTTGTAAGACAGCATAAACTTAAGGACAGTGAACGCTCTTTCTCTTTTCTAATTATAGCTTGGGCCACTGTCATTCCCTGATCTCAGATTTGCCTGATGTTCCTCATCCATGTCTCAATGAGTTTTCAGTCATATTTTTAGTTGTGGGCCATACTAGCTGAGATTTTTTTTTTAGCCATGTGTTTCCTTTCACCTGAATTATTTAGAAAAACATGATTTAAAACATTCTGTCATACTTAAAGAAAAACAACCAAACAAAAAAAAAAAAAGAAAGAGGAAATGCAGATGATTTTGTTTACATTTAGTTACCAGAAATAAGGTAAGAAACTGGGAAAGAAACTGTCAGAGTTGCTTTAGAGCAAAGGTTTGCAGTTGTAGATGGGTCTGGCCTTTGGGAAAGGAGCCAAAAGGGATGTGCAAACAAGGTGTCTCTTCCCTCACCCCTTTTGCGAAGATCCTCCTGCTCTTTCATAGCATAGAGCTTATACACAGATTGCCTTTGCGTATTTGCTTCTCAGCTAGGACATAGCTGTGAAATGTTGTTCACACCTGGAGCTCTCCCATTAAAATTAATTAATAACGGCAATTTTCTTTTGGTCCATCATGAGATAACCAGTGATAAAGGGATCTGTGATCTGTCCACAGATCTTCATGTCTGGGTAGGGTACAGGTGATGCCAAAGGCATTTGCACATGTCTACTTTGGCTTGGTTTCTTAATTAATTAATAGTGCAGTGATGTTATGAGGTTGGCTTGATTTCTTTCCCTTTCCCTTTCCTGCACTTCCTGTGCCATGACATCTTTTTCCTTCATGTTTCTTAGGGTGAAGGAGGTGTTGCATTTCCTTCAAATATCAAGTCTGTCTCAGGGTCCAGGCTGATTTATTTAACTGGATTTTGAGCCCCTGCCTGGGTAGGTGTGACGCATGATGCTGGCCCTCTAGAAACTATTAACAAAATAAATTCAATCATTGACTGACTTAAATAATTTAAAAACAATGAGCATACACTGTGTGTGCATTGTTCCCACCTAAATTAGACTGTGCCCTCATTAAGATAAAGTTGCTTTGCTCTGCATTTACAGGAATCAGACTGAGTAAGGGTTTTTCCCCCTAGCAAAAGCTGGATTCTCCCAGGCCTGCATGACTGTTTCTGTCCACTCTGACTGACCCTGCTTCAGTTGATTGACTTCTGTTTGCCACCATGGCAGGGTAGTAGTAATCAGAAGGTGACTTCTGGCCTGACACAACTTGACCAGAGGCTGAGGATTAAACATTTCAGTGCTGGCAGAAGGCGCCTTGCTGCCTTTTTTGCTGGGAGAGGGATCTGCGGCACTGTGGGGAAATACAGGTTTGGTGACCAATCCAGAGGCAGGTATCAGTCAGTGCTAAAGAGAATCCACTAGTTCATGTCATGAAAGCTTATGGAGTTCTGGCAAATGCACATGTTAAATTTCATTACTAAGAATGTTAAATTTCATTACTAAGAATATTAAATTTTATCTAAGGTGATTCTCTGTGTCTGCTTGGTTACACAGGTGGTGTGAGGAAAGTCATTTGCTTCTAGATAAGGGGATGCAGGTTTTCTCCCTGCAAACTTGCTTGCTTGCATGGAGAAAATAAATATAGGTGTGGTGAATTGCACTTGGCCTCATCCTTATGTTGCTGAGGGAGATGGAAGCCTGCTTATTTTCTTTAATATGTCCCTGCTTTGATCCTTTTCCTCATTTTGCCGTTTATCCTTGCCAAGACAGTGAGTATAAGACTGCAGAGTTGGGAGCAATTTGGGTCACTGCGACTGTGTTTGCAGCATATCAGGTAGTTAATGGATAATAATTAATTTGAATTACCTCCTTTCCATCTGCCTGCTGACTAGAATCTCATTTTCCCTTACCTTTCACCTCAGTCCTTCTTTTCGTTTCCTTTTTTTCCTTCCCTTGATCTTCAGAAAGGTACTTTCTAAATGCACATTTAAACAGGCCCATTGTGGATATGTGAACTTGCACATTGTCAAGAGAAAGCAGCTGGGTTAGACTGGTACCCAGAGATACACTCAGAGAGCTTACCTCCTCCAAAGGCACCTGTTAAGGTTTCTCTCAGTTGTTGCTGCTGCTCACACAGAAATCAAACTCCTGTATAACAGGTGGTAACATCATTGCCTACCTTTCTGGCTAGTTTTATACACGAATAGTTCCCTAAAACATTTGATCCCCTATTAAGACATGCACACCATGAATTTTAATCATGCCAGAATTAAGATCCTGTGTTAAAATTAGCCAAGAACATGTTGAACAAAGCCTCCCAAAGAAAGGCAATGCTTGAAGTCAGCTCACATTTTCAGTAACATACTTGGATTGACAGAACATAAGCATGCTTGTAAAATTTGAGGTTAACTGTGTTTGTAAAAATTTGTGTTGCTTTGCATCAGTTGCTGAGCTGGAGTACATAAACATTATTTTAAATAAACAGTTTTGCCTGCTGCTGAGAATTTTATGAAAATCTTTTATAGACTCCAGTTTACACATGTAAATTCTAGTTCTTTCACAGGCGCATGTGAAATATGACCTGGGCATTCCATCCTTCAATTGCAGATCTTTAAACTCTTAAATATATTTGAAGGGTAGATGTTTTCAGAAAAGAAACATCTTTTTAAAACAATACAAATCAAGATTTCAGTGTGAAATATTGCTATTTCTCAGTTTTTACCACCAAAGTGCACAGTCTAAAAATAAAATTCCTGGCAAGTGCTTAACTGCAATAGCATAAGGAAATGTGTCCAGAATAAATAAATAAACCAGCCTTTAGCTAAAGCATTCGAGTAAAATGAACGTATAATTCATCTGTGAAGCCACATATTTGGAAGGTGGTATGCTATGGCTGGTTTGTCCAATTTATCAAGACAAAACACTTCGCTGTTTCTTGCTTGGAATTGCTCTGGAAACCCTTATGATACCACATTTTCCACTGCATGGAGGCCATTAAAACTAAATTACTTGGAAAAACAGTAGCCACTAAATTATGGATGTATTGGCGCCTAAGCGTGCAGTAGTAAAGAATTTTAACTTTGTAAACAAATGAATAATTTTTAAAACAAAAATGAAAATCACCTGTAAGATACTTTATATACTAGGATGTCTCAGAGTAGCCATGACAACAGTCTGGGCTTCAAGTTTATTTGCTGTATCTGAGCATGTACATTTTTTTCTTAACTGAAAAAAAAGGCATCAGGGGCTACTGTATAAGAACTAGGAAAAATAACTATACACTTGTTAACCTACAAATGAGAATAGAGATATGTCATTCTAGGTATATTACTATGCTTAAGAAACAAGTTTTGGTTATTTTATCTTTTTCCATCAGTGTCAGAGCTGCTTCTTACTCATGGTGCTGTGTCCCACTGACGAACTACAAAATGTGTGTTTTCCTGATAACATTAGATAGTATACTAGATATTTTTAGAACTGGAATTTTTCTTCCACTCTAGAAATATTTTGACCAACAAATTAGACCTCAACTACATATATATAAAAGTTGGTGCTTAAAAAAAATTTTAAAAAAAGGAATATGTTTTGTTCTGTTTGTAATTGCAAGGTGAACTTTGAAGTTGAAATAAAGACAGCTGTCTTCTTCTATGACATGCCTATATTTTGCAGAAAATATCTGAATTTTAAAAATAAACTTTGTATAAAAGTAGACATAGGTATATCACCTGTACTATATCCAAAGACAGTGAAACTAATCTACCTTCAAGGAGAAATATTTTTATTTTTCCTCATAACAAAGTAACAAAACAGCGATAGCAAAAGTGTGTGTTGAATGACTGGCCATCTGGTTGGCAAAAGTGTTTGGACATGTATTGAACTGAAAGGTGATTTGGTAACCTGAAAGAACCAAGTGAAACATCCCAGCTGATTTCTCAGCCTGTTGCGATGCAATACCAGACCTGCAGCAGACTTAATGTTTTTTGTGTGGCACTATAGGGCAATAAAGCATAAGAACCAGTAAATTCAGTCCCATAAAACGATTGTTTTGTGGCCCTACAGCGTGAGAAGCCCTTTGCCATTCTGGCATACTCTGCATAATAAATCTTCCACTCTGCTTGGCAAATTATCAAAACCAATGTCCTGCAAGTTGAGAAATTCACCAGATTATTCCTTTACTATGATGTGAAGTTTTTCCATTACTAATGAATTAAGTATTAAAATCAAAACAACTCCGAGTTCACTCTCCAATCTGGAGTACGCATTTCTCTGCAAGCAAGCAGCAAGAATAGGGTTTTTTTTTCGTTTTTCTTCCTCTTTTCTCCCTCCTTTATTCAAAGGAGGGGGAAAAAAACCCACACAGAATAGCCAGTGCAGTAACAAAGACTTGTGTATTGGTGATAATCTTTTATTTTACTTATTTTAAGGAACTATCACCACATAGGCAAAGAAAAATTCTAGTTAGAGGACATGCTCAGGCTACATGCAACATGGTCACATACCAAAAGTGGTGAGTTTTATACCTCTAACTTAATGCTTCAACTTTTACTTTTCAAAGCAGTGTCTCTGCTTAGAATGGTATGACTGCAAACAGAATTTCTTCCCATATTTTCAGCAAGGACTTTATCTTTGATAAAAACTATAATTATCACTGGTTAAATGTTGATTTTTCTTTTCTTTTTTTTTTATTCTCTGAAGTAACTATGTTTTCTATATACTTTTGATGTATTAGTTTGCTTTTACATTTTTTTCAGGTTTTACCTATAATACTTCCTTGTGTGTGTATATATTTATTAAACACACTGTCTGTGATGTTTCCAAAAGTTCAAAGTTTGATAAGTCTTTTTTTTGGGCTCCCTAACCACAGCATTATAAGTATTGACTTGTACTGACTGGACTAGGTGAGCTGTTTAATCATACAGTGTGGTTGGCTTTAGATTCAGGAAGTTACTAAGGAGAAGTGGTTGTGTCTTTGGTTAGCCACACTTTCATCTTTTTATTTTCCTCGAGTGAACTTCAAGCTATAAATTTACAAAGCATTTTGGGGGATGATCTCCATCTATTCAGCATACCTTAGCATTTCATGCTTGTTATTGTATTTCGTGGGAACAGCCATGTCCTGTTTCTCGGGGAGATCTATTGTTGTGTTTATCAGTAATTTTTAAGCGTTTTGTGGAATATGGAGCTGCTCCAGATGATTTTAGTAGGGACTTTTGTGATAGGACAAGAGGTAATGGTTTTAAACTAAAAGATTGTAGATTCACACTAGATATAAGGAATAATTCTTTTCTGATGCAAGTGGTGAAACACTGGAACAGGTTGCACAGAGAAGTGGTAGATGCCCCATCCTTGGAAAGATTCAAGGTCAGGTTGGAGGGACACTGAGCAACCAGATCTAATTGAAGATTTCCCTTACAGGGATCTTTAAAGGTCCCTCCCAACCAAACTGTTCTATGATTCTGTGATACTGTTGCCTCTGCAGACAGATAGGGGATTCTGACTTTGGTGAAGCTCAGGCTTAGCATCCATAATCTTCCATGAGTGGTCTTAGTACAGAGCTATTGTACAGGTGGGAAACTATTACCATCTTTCCTCATTTTAAAAATCTAGTCCTTTATTATCCCAGGTATTTTTACTTCCTATGTGTCCACAAACAGTTGGAGCGTTTATCTTGTTCATCTTGGAAATAACTCTCTTTGACCAAAGAGCCAAAAATACTTTTTCCAGTTGACCCTGCAAGAGACAGTCACTGACTGAAGTCAGAAGCTGTTGCTGTGTATGAAATATGCCTCACCAGCTCCAGCTTATCATTTCAAATTGAGAACTGTCTGCTTTTGCACCCCTTATTCTGGGCTGCTTTCATAGTGAGCATCCTGGTTTTGTGGTCTGATTGCTTGAGACATATAATTTCAGTTAACTGCAGCATCCAAGAACAAAATATATTATATGTGCCTTTTTAATGTTTGCAATGACAAAAGCACTTTGCTTTGCCTCTGGAAGGTATCCTGAAAACTGGGAATTAATGAATGGATCAGATCCTTGCAAGAGGTCCAATTTTGTCCAAACAAATTGGCATTAATAATCATTAATGTCATACTAACACTAATTGGGTCCTGCTGTGCTATGTGATATGTGCCCGTAATAACAGAAAATATGATAGTATTTCAGTTCCCCCCACTTCCCAGCAACACAGAGAGCTGTTTATTTGAAATCAATCTTACTGAACATGAGGTCTTCGATAGCTGAGGCAGTTCCTTTGAGCGTGTGCAGCAGACTCACATAACCAGTGATGTTACACTCTCATGAGTGTGAGATTTGAGGTAGGTATGACTGTCACAGTTAAGTAGTTTGAAATGTTTACAAGTGGTTTGGTTCTGAAGGGGTAGCCCAGAAGGCTGGGGATTTGTTGCCCTTTCTGCAGGTGCTGGCGGGGTTACCACTGCCAGCATTTGGCTGCTGTGGGGTTATTTGCCATTTGATATGTCTGTTCACTGTGGCTTCCTGCCTCTGAGAGGCATTAAATAATCAGCATAACCCCCAAATCCTTGCTTCTTAGCATAATGTGTTGTGGGAGGGTTTGTGCTGTATCCATATGGTATTCCTGGTTATGTCTAATTAGACAGATTATCTAAATGCAATTGTTATAGCTGTATTAGAACAGACTTGTTACAGATTTATAAAACCAGTTGAGAATTGAGCAAGCAGTGCAGTTCCCCTTAGCTGGATTTTTATGGCCCTGGTAAGGACCATATGTCCTTCTAGGTCATGTGTTTGGGGAGGGTGATTATTACTGCCTTTTCTGTCAGCAGTGGTGCAGTGCTTTGATAAAAGGCTTTTCTGTTCACAATCAAATGACTAAGAAGTTATTTTTGGCTTTGTTTATGGAAAAAAAAGACATTTTGTGAGATTACAGTTGGAGTCTGTGGAACAAAAAAGATGAATATTTTCTTGCCATCATAGAAGCAGACAGAAGGAGGACCTCTGAGATCTGCAGTCAGTGTGGGGAGCTGGTGCTCTGGTTTGAAGATGTAAGTGGCCATATGCAAATTCTCATCGTGCTTGCGCATGGTTAAAATTTAACTCCTTTTACATACTGGACCATGTGAAGATGAAGCATCATGTTGGAAACTGAGTGCTTCAACCATCATTGTTTGACAGCATTGTAGGATTATTTCTCCTTGATTAATTTCCAACTGAATTGAGATTGTGTCAGGAATGAGGACTCCTCAATCTAGACAGAAAATTTGGTGGAATATTATTAACAGTTCTGATAATTTTTTTTTTTTTAAAAAAGTTAGTCTTTGGCTGCAGAAGTGAGGTGTTTTTGTGCAAAAATGGTCTTAGGAAAACAAAATTCTGTGGGAGAAAATGCAATGTCAGACAGAAAGCTGGCCTTGATGGAGTACAAGAGGAATATAGTTTGCCCAAATTCTATTTCAGGAATAGCTGATAGAGTCAGAATCATACATGAAAAAGGGGTTAAGGCTTATCGTCCTTTTCTAGTAGCATCTTAACATAATACCTGGAAATACCCACTACATTAATACCCAGTACATTAATGGAAATACTCACTAACAAAAAGACAGTTTGTGTCAAGAGAGTGTCTTCAGCTTTTCCCATTTTTCAGTAAACTTAAATTTATTCTGAAGTTAGGACTTTTTAGCATTTAAACAAACTTCAGGAAAAAAAGTCGCTTGCATTTTCATGGAAAATTGAGTTAGAATTATTTTCTGGTTAGTACATTTTTCTCTATACATAGTAGGGTTCCTTATGCATAGACTGGAAGAATGTTGTGCTTATTTTCATAACCTTTTTTGACATCACCCTGGTTCCATGAGGAATCACTCTTTTTTTCTGTGGTTGATACTGAATGTGTATTTGGCTCTGACTGAAATACAAGATGGTCAGAAAACCAGGGAGGTCTTCTTCCAGGAAACAGCTCTGTTTCTGGGGACAAAAGATGATGAAATGCTAAGTGAGACAAATTTAGAATGACCAGGTCTTGTGTGGCTCAGGACCAAATACAGAATCTGCTGTCTCACACAGAGCTTGGCTGTTGTGACCCAATTTGCCTACTTTTATTTTAGGGCTGTTCTAAAAAGTAGGTGATTCCTGACACCAGCGACTACAGAGAAACAATTGTATGGCTCCTTGGCTCTGACCAGTACAGTGCTGGAAATCCAGGAAGGGGTAGGATTCATATCACACATACCATACCCCCATCTTTTTCAGAAGGTGAATATAATATGTTTATGTGTTCTGGTGTATAACATTTGAGTCAGTTTTGTCCACTTTATTCAAGTAAGGGAGTTTTTTTTCTTCAAGGCAGTACTTCCTGTTTAAAATTATGGCATATCAGTCAATATTTACCATTATACACTCTTTAATTTCAAAAATTTCTAAGTGCTACAAATTTTATAGCCAGAATGTTTGACATATAATCAAATGTGAAAACTTCTGGCTTAACCTCTCTGTAGTAGTCTCTAGTGTGTTCTGTGGGTAAAGAAATAGTATTTTTGGCTTGCTCAGTTCAAGAACTACAGAGATTCATGTAGAATTGAAACACAGTTGCATTCTGTCCAATTTTACATATAAAAACAAGTCTCTCAATCTTAAATTCCTTATATATATGATCACCAGGACTTTTAGCTCATTTAGCTGAAAATATGACTTATTTTTGATTTTTAAATAATTTTCCTAAACTGGAGATAGTTGTGGGGAGGGAGGAGACTGCGTATGTATGAATCCAGGAATCCGATAAATGTACATAACTATTATTGGAACATTATTTTCTACATTTTGTGATTTTAGTTTTCATCTTAATGCAGTTTGACACACATTAGCTTCACTGTTTTATAAATTAAAATGCAAAATGTCAGCAAATGAATGCGTTTTCTGATATAAAGCTCTGTAGATATGTTTTCATTTATATGTAGTATCTGTGTGTGTGTAAATATGTATAATTTTTGTAGCTTTCTAGTTAGCACCAAGTAGTGCCAAAAAGTTGTGGCTAATTGGAAACCAACAGGTTTTAGTAGGTAACAATTAAGACAATAGATCTTTCATTAAGAAACAAAATGAAAGAGCAAATTTTGAAGAAAGTATTTTAATAGAGTGAAATAAATATCTTATTCATTCAAAATAATACTTTCAATTAGTAAATTCAGTTATTAAATTGATCCACAAGTGTTTTATGACCATTAAACTTTCTTTGTAATATGTAAGGAAAACATTTAGATTAAAAATAAGAGCATTTAATGGGATATTGGAACTCTTCCAAAACTGGCTTTCCTGAAAAGTAATTGTTTCAAAAGTATCACAAACAAAATCCATTTTGCTTTTGGATAAGCTCAGATCTTTCTAGCTTTTTTTCATTGACTAAGAGTGAGGCTCTTTTGATAAAAGGTAAATAGCAACAAGAAGACAAAAGTGTTTTCTTCACCTCCTATGCAATTTGCCTCAGACCTCTAGGGAGAGAGAGAGAGAACAAAATATTTCCTCTTTTTTTCACAGGTTGATTTGTGCCCACGGTATGAGTTAGTATCATGAGAGAGGGAGACTGCACTGAATCCAGTCTAGGCTATTTTCCAATAAACTGCTTTCTTAGCAGGGGTAACACTGACAGAGGCTTGAGTTTAAAGGAACAACAAGAAGGAAGTTGTTCAGTAGTCTAAAACAAACTTTCAAAGAAGCAGGTCAAAGCAGGAAGTGTTTGCATGGAAAAGAAGCATCTCCCCAATGGAAACTGAGTATGCCTTTGATTCATCAGTTCACACTGGCAAAAGTTTGCCTTAGACTTACCTGTTCATGTTAAGAATCCAGAACTTGTATACATAAACATGTCTTCCGTGCATCTCTGGTGTGTTTCTAAGGTATTCTCTAACCAGTTTCTTTCTCTTCCTAGACACAAACATATTGAATTGATTTCCACCCAGCCAGGTTTTAATAATACTGCACCAGAGTGCAGGATTAATACCAGAGATGTAGTGTAAAGAAGTTGGTCCTTGCAGCACTGCTTTTACCACCTGTAGCAGAAGTTCTGTCCTAGCTACCCTGGGATTTTCTTAAGGTTTATGGGATATAGTTTTATATAATATATAACACTGTAAGTGTTAGTTTGGGGTCTTGTCACAGGCTTGCAATCAAATTTACAGAAATATGTTTATCAAATTTACAGAAATATGTTTATCTATTACGTATGTTTGTCTGTCACATAGACAAATCAGTTCCAGTCAAGAACAAAATAAATGGATATTCACCAAAAATCAGTTGGAAGGTCAATCAGAAGCACAAATTTTCTTCTGATTGGGAAAAATGCCTAAGAAGAATGGTATTTTAGAAGCAGACTCAGTAGAAAATAGAAATTAACAGTATTAAGTAAAAAAACCACTGGTCATTCTTTTCATGAGCTAGCCTTATGGAATCAGCCTAGGGTCTTAGCTACTCTAATTCACAATTTTCCAGGATAAGCCAGTACTGGATTCTTAGAGGAAGAATGAAGGAGCCAACATCCTCCTTGATATCTCCCTAGTAACCACCTTGACTTACGTCAAGGTAAGAAAGAGTTCAGGGCTTTCAAAACTGGAAGCCGAATCCCTTCTGCTTGTGCTCAGTAGAACCAAAGCATTTTCCACGGCATACTTTCCCTCTACCTCCCTAATTCCTGAACCAGGAGAAATATTAAATGTTTTCTTTTCATGATTGAGTAGACATCCCTTCATTGGTAATTTTTTTCCCCACCCTAAAGACCCATAGCTGTTATCATACATTGTATTGTATCATCTTACCTTGTTCTTTTTCTACACAAGAAGAAATATGTATCTTCATATCTGAATTTTTAAAAGTGGGTGTTGATTAGATTTCACAGGGGAAAAGTGCACCAGGCTACAAGAGCGAGTATTTATTGCTAATCACAAGTGGGTAGAAATATAGCTCACTAATTTTATCCTAATGCACTTCAGAGAGAAAAAATCCAAGCAGTTGAAATAAAAGCATCACATGTCCTCCATTATTTGCTTGTGGAAACAGTAATACACAGTAGATGGTATTGCAAACATGAACTGGTCCTTTTTTTCCGTTGAAATCAGCGTCACTTGATTAATTTCAGTAGAAGAAGGTTATGCCAAAATGGTAAATATTGTGTGTGCATTATTCCAAGACTTGTGAAACAAATAACTGCAAGTCCTGATTCTATTTTTATAAATGCAAATTAGAATAAAAAATAGCAGTTAGTATTTCTGCTGAGCAATATTGACCTATGCATGCTTGGTCAGTAATTGCAGTGCTGCTCACTGACTAAAGCTATTTTCTCTAGACAAAGCAATTTTTAAATTATGTTGTATTTTTCCAAGTACTTTTGATAACTATTAATATGAAACTCCAGTCTTTCAAACTAACTTCTCTCAACAAAAAAACAAAGCCAAGACAAATTTACAGGTCTGGCAGTTATCTTCAATTGTTTGCCATAATTATCTGAAGTATCTGATGTATCCAGAATGAGAATGAATGTAAATGGCATTTCTGGAGTTGTGGCTTGTTTTGAAATTCCCATGTCCTGTATATATACAGTCAGGAATGTATTTATATCATCCTTGTAAGCCAGTTAAAAGAATAATATCCATTTGAGCTTTGAGTTTATATTTCAAGAGGATTTCAGAAGCAATACCAGGATTTCTGTTTCCTGAGGTGAACCCATGCTGACTCTGGCTTTGGAGTGGGCATTATGTCCCCTGGCATTAGAGACTGTGCTGTGCTATGGATATGTCATGGAAGGCAGTCATCCTGTGCTCCCTTAAATAGCCAGTGGGGGGAAATAGGTATTTGGGTGCAGTTCACCTGGCCTGATTTATAATTTTAGTTTCTAGTGACATGAACTGTCTAAAAGTATCAGCTTTTCTACGTGGTTTTTCTGGGATGGTGACATGGTGGACAGTATCCATCTTTTGTCAGATGAATCCCATGCTGTGTGCTGCTGTCATGTGGAGCTCATTATACCACTGCACTGCCTTGCTATCAGCTCATTCTGCCTTGCACAAAACATAATTGTAGTAAATCCATTGTCATCAGAGGAGTGTGGGGGTTTTTTTCCTCATTCTTGGGGATTTTGCTTCAGGTGGTCCAAATCAAGCAAAGGTCTCATTCGCGACCTTGGCAGAAGATAGTCAAAATCTGTTCCACTTTCATGTATTTATGGAGACTCACATGTTGTTTCTGCAGAAAGCGCCACTGCTCTGCAAGTCAGCAGGCAGAGTCTTGGATAACTCTTACATGAGTTGTTTTGCCTTTTTCCTTTGCCATAGGACCCATTTTTAATTCCGTGTTTATACTGCTTGGTCACAGGACTACTTTGTCTAAACTCAGCAAATATAGCACACATAGGTCTCACTGCAGGGGAAGTGTGAGATACACCATTTGTGTGTGTATGTACACAGATGTGTCTCAGACAGAGTAGACTTAAAACTTTTGTCATTGTTTCTAGTGCTTGTAATTAGACTGTGTGGTTTCTTCTTATTTAAATTTGGTCAGGATTTTATCATCTACATTCTTGAGGCTTCTCCCAAGTGCTTCTTGAATGCAACGCTGTTGCATCTATTTTTTTAAGGGAGCAGCTAGCGTGCCACTTTTTAGGGGTTTTCCCCCCAGTCATGTGACATAGTAAATTAACAAAAAAAAAATTCTCTCTCTTAGACTTTTGAACTCTGCAAATGAAGACAGGCCATTTGTTGAACATTTTTCAGGCTTAAGAGCTGCCTTTTTGCATTTGCTTTCCAGTTGACCCTTTAGTCCTATTTTGAGTTACCAGATGAAAACAAGGTTTCCCTTCAAAGGTTTGTTGCCGGCGTAACTGGCACTGACACCGAAAGATGAATTCTCTAACTACTTAGGATAATGCCTACTTTGTGAGCTAAATAAAGAGCTAAATTGCAGAGAAGGATGTTGGATGAATGTGAATTATCAAGGGAGAAAAACCAAGATTATTAGGGTTGTGGAATTCAGACAGGATTATTGCCTTTTGCACCAGTAATGGGTGCACATGCAAATCATGTGCTGGCTCTTGGCTTTTTCAGTCCTGCTGATCCATTGAATGGTGCTGGTACTTTTACCTCTGCCTTGATAATGTATAGGGCTGTGGAAGTGAGAGGCAGGAAGCTGGAATTTTACGGAGGAATGATGGCTACTGTGTTCGCAAGAAATTTAGTATTTTGAGCTTGAGGTTGAGAGGCTTAGCTGCCTCTGGGGGAGTTATTGTTGGAATTTCTCAGCAAAATTCATGCACAGTTTCTGTAAATGAAGGAGAAGAACCTGTCTGTATCTAATATTGTATAATGGAAAGAATTGTTTATTTTGATACTTGATTCAAATGTGGAAGCATTATCAGTTGCTGTCCTCCAAAAAAGCTGATAATGCTTTTGAAGGTTACGGCAGAAGGAAGCTTTCAAAATTGTTCAGTGATAATATAAAAGCTGTAAGCTCTTGGTTTCTTACAGTTAGTTGCGGCACTGAGTAATTTCTCAGTCACCAGGAGTTACACCATATCTAGTTACATGCAGATGCAATTTTCACAAACTATGTTTTGTGTGATTTAACTCTAAGAAATACAGGAAAAGTTGGGGTATGGACCTCTGTAACTGACTCAGTGGGCTGAGCAGTCAAGACTGTTCCTTATAAATCAGTTTTCTGCTGTGATCCAGTAGCTTACTCATCAGATTTATTCTGAAGATACAAACAAACCAGTTCTTCTTCTGCAAGCCAGTGCACTGCTAATTTTACCGAAGAAAACAAATACAATTGTTTGATTAACCATAGACCAAAACCACTAAGATGGCTCAGACTGCATTTATGCTGGAGCTTACATTTAGATTAGAGATCTTTTTGCTGCTCTCTGCAAACGCTGTCAACACCTGTCACAGATCTGTAAGAAAAAGGATTTCTGCAAGTTGGCAGCAAGAAAGCCAGCAAACTGCTGCTTTCAGTTCCCATGAGCTTTTATTGTCATAAAATCTTCCTACTTTGGGGGTAATAAAGGGTTGCACCATACACCGTAGAAGCATGACCCAAAGGTGTCTCTGCCTGTGATACATCAGTGAAGTGCTGTGCCTGAGTCCCCCCACCAGAAGTCAAAAAAGGAACAGGGAGAAGTCTTTTCAAATATCCTATTATTGTTTTTGTAGGCCCTGTAGCATTCTGCTTTGTTTTGAGTACTTATTCGGGTTGTGAAGTAAGAGTCCAGCCTTCAGCGAGTTGACTGCATCAGTGGTGTCACATAACACAGGATCTAGGGCACTTGAGCCCAGGTAGATTCTATTTTTAGCAACTGTGTGATTTCATGAAATTAATTTGTGGTATCTTAGATAAGAAAAATAGCTTTGCATAACTAAAAAATAGTAAGAATTAACTTAGGGATATACTCAATACTGTCAACTATCCAGTGCTCCAGTGGGTTTCTGTGGTTACTCTGAAGTCACCAGCAGTGCTTTTCATGGACAGCAGAATATATAGTTTTCCTCCGTGAACTTCACTTGCAGTTTGTGCTCATCAGAACAGACCTAAATTCTCCACCTACAAAACCATCTGATAGATTAGAAATGTCTACCTTTAAGAAAAGCAAAGCACACCATCCTATGCCATGTACCACACAGAACAGTAGACGATACTCCTGGCTTGTTTCCTGTGAAAACCATTCTCAGAATCAGAGCCCCCGCTGTGGAAGTTAATGCCAGAAGAGACCAGGCAAAGCCTGTGCCTGACTGTTTCTCATTTCTAACTGCTACATGAGTTTGCACAGCAGGCTTTCCAGGGAAGTTCCAGGATTTACAGCTAAATGAATATACTTAGGCTTAAAAAATACACTAACCAGATGTATGTAAGAATTCGTAATTCACACAGGACTTTACACCTCATTCATCTAAGTAATGATACTATTTGAGGTGATGAAATAAAATTTAGAAAATGAGTGATAACTGTAAAAGTGAGCTTTCTGGACTTTCTGTGGACTGCTGTGAAATTGTAGTAATCATCCATTATCGTCAAACAGTTTTTGCAGTACAGACAAAGCTTTAGGCATTGCTGTTTAAACTCTTCTTTATACTTGTGCATACTGAAAAGTTGACTTAGTTTGTAGCTTAATTAAAACCATCATTATAGAATACTTTCAATATAAAAGGGTCTCCTTGAGTTTCACATGTCAAAAAAGGTTAAACTTTTTTTCTGGCATTTTCATTTTGATCTTATCTTTGTAAATTATGACCCACAGATAATTCCCCCAACTGTAAAGTTACATCAAATGTCTGTGGATTTTATGGAGGGACGTTGATTTCTTTTTCTTACAGTTGCCAGCATGTTTATAATGAACTGAAATACCAGATAATTATTGTAGTTCAATATACTGTCAATGTCTAGTGAAAACAATTCCAAACAGCCTGTTATTTTCTTGATATTACCAATGCAATTTACCTATATAGGCTTTCTTATTCACTGTATATTTTAAAAACCCCATAGTTATTTCTAATTCTAATTTTTTATTCTTCCTACTTATTTTTTTTACTTCAATGAACACTATCTTTCATTTTAACCATACAGCTCTTTAAGCTCTGCTTAACAGCTTTTTGGAAAGGAAGACTCCTAAAATAGTAAACAAAAAACCCTATATGCATGAAACATGAACTTTGAAACTATTTTAATTCTATTTTTTACACTCTTTTACTACAGAGATTTCAAGGTCCTAAAGTAACAATTAAGATTATCTATAACTGTACAATTGGAGATGACCATGCATGATGAAAACCTGAGTGAAGGCATCTTCTGGTTGAACTAGCTGAACCTTACACAAGGATGCTCTATAGTTAGAAACAGACATCTAACTTGAAGCTTGAAACTAACGTGAAACTTCATTGCTGGTTTATATGCATTTGCTTTTGTGCCACCTATGTCTCTTGTCTCTCCTCCCTCTCTGCCCCCCATGTATCCATACATATGGATTATACTCTCTTTGGCTTGTTTTTCACTGTGCCAGAGCAGCCATTTGCTCTTACCCTCCTCACAGACCAGGTTCTTGGGTTTTTTTTGAAAACAATTGACTGGATTTCTCTATTGTATGCCAGATAAACCTCTCACCTATGCCTCTTGCTGTTTACTTTTCTGTCTCAATGGGGGATGCTACTTGGGCTGTTAGTTGTTCCATCTCTAAGGACATACACAAGGCCACGTTGTTCAGACCAAAGATGCATTACTTGTGGTTGCCAGAGTGCACAGGGATGGAAAGGTGACGTCCTGCTATGCTCCAGTGAATTGTGGCAGTGCTCAGCAGGGAGCTGCATTGACAAATGCTCTAATTTTACTTCAAAGCTCTTTCTACTTCGACATTCAATTCTCTTCCAGCATTAAGTTCTTCAGCTTGATGGTGCTTTTTGTCAGCACTTACTTTTCTAAAAGTGCTGGACATGGTATTTCTTTCAATGAGTGTTTCTTCTAGATTAGTCCTTAAGTGTTTGGGCGTTGAATAGTAGAAATTTCAATTTATTACACCATAAAAGTGTATGCATCTGATTGGTTAAATATTCATGCAAGAAAGCTGAACTCAAGGATTTGATCCAGTGGCTGTTAATGGTAAATTTTGTAGCCTGATGCTGATTTATGTTTGAGTAAGTCTGAAAGAGTTTTATATGCATTAAGTAAAGTTCAGTGAGGGTTTACACTGATATTAGTGACAAAAGTGGGTGTTATAAGACGTGTTAAGTCATCATCAGTGTGCTGATAAAGCATGGAGAAAATAAATTATTTTAAGACTATCACTATTAATGCAGCCTTTGAATTGAGATTATTTTTTAATCTATTTTATGAGAATGATAAAGTGGGATCACTTCACCAATCAGAAGTTGGGTATCTGGATTTAAGACATCTATCATAGGGTCAGCAAGACTCAGCAACTAAAGCTTGTATGTACACCTATAGAGAGGACAATAGGCACCTTGAGAGGCAAAAATGTCATAACTATCATCTTTGATATTCATTTTAAGACAAGATAAAATGCTTTTTTCAGGCACCCAACTCTTTCACTTAGGTATGAGACAGACCAATTTGACTGTCCTATTTCCTAATATATGTGTGTGCATGTAGCAGGAGCTGGGTAGTGGACTTGGATTCATGCAAGGGCAACAAGAGAAGCAACATTTTTCTTAAAGACCTGATGAAGCCTCCTTGAAGTAGAAAACCTGTTGTGATTTTTGTAAAATATAATTCCACATAGGTGATGATGGCAGTTTCCTTAAAGGAACTGTTGAGGAGTTTTTATACTGGAGTATAAGTGAGTGCAGTAAATTAATTGCAATTAGCTGTCCTAGAGATGATAAAATAATCAGTGATTCATACTTATTTATGCCGACATCTTAGACAGCTGGAAACAGCACAGGACAGCCACATCAACTTTTCCTCCTATTAGAATTTATTCATGCTTTCTCTTGGATGTTACATGAAGATTTTTTATATATACTGAAGACTAACTTTTTGAATCTAAATATTTAAGACAGGACAGCTAATGTGTATGGGCTGTACAAACCAGAAAAAGATGATTTCACAACAGTGAGTATTGAAAATTCGTAATTGAAATGCATAAAAACACTTCGTCATGTTTTTTCAGTTTTGATATAGCTTTTAAAAATGGTTTAGTATTCAAATTTCAGCAATGGAATTACTTTTTCTGTTTATAAGTAGTCATTTTTCCATATTCACAGTCAAAAAACTCTTCTAGAAAATCAGTGCTGGGGTTTTGGAGAGTTTTTCTGTGTTGCATGGACTTTATTGCTTGGAATCTTTGCACCCAAACACTAGTATGGCATAATTGCCATAGAAATAAAAGTTCAGTAAAGTTGTTTGGTAGGTAAACAGTATTCTCTTACAGAAAGTCATGTAATGGTATATGTGAATATATTTGCAAATTACTATACAAACAGTTTACTACATATATTAGCTTGGGAGACAATTCGCTGTAGTCATGAGTTATTGCCCATATTTGTGGTTCCTTATAATTTCGTGATTTATTAGAATTTCACTTTCCCTTTCAGAAAATTGCATTTTGCAAAAATCAGAAATGCTAAGCAGCATTAAGAAGCCTTATTTGGATGAAAAATTGCTGGTACTTTCATAGTAATTCTATGAATATGGTAATCCTCTGTGTGTGCTAGCAGTCCTATTTGGGAATCAGTACCCTTTCCCAGTTTGTGCTGTACATACAGCAGAGCAAAGATATCATACAAAGATATCACATGAAGGGGTTAACTCTAGGTGTTTGTAATTGTAATGGAGATAAGATTCTGAATCTGATCTCTTTTTGATGTGGTTTTAATGTAATGGAATGGCAAGAGCATTTTAGAGGCCTAGACAGAGTACCGATCAGATTTTTTTTCTCAATTATTCATCAATTCCTGAAAAACAATTGAGAACACGAGTCTGTTACAATTTATTTGTGGCAGCCGTGATTCAGCAGGCCAAAAGTGGAGCTGTGAAAGTATTTCCTTGATTCTGTATTTTTTGGCAGTACCATAATGAGTAATAAAACACAATCTCTTTAGAAAAACGTGCTATCTTTTTTTTTGTGTAATAATAATGAGAAGATTACTTGGTGCTTTTTATTGTCACATCAAGTTGCTAACTGTTGAAATATGAGGCTGTTGCTGTATATTAGTGCTAGGAACTAGACCATGTATGTGTGTGGCCTCATGTCTGACATTGCATCTTTCCACCTTTTGTCATTACCACTACAAATAATTAGCTGTGATGTTTCCTTAATTTCTTTAATGCATTAATTAAAATTTATTTAAGTGTTAATAAAAAAATATACCTATTTTGTTTTAGAATGTGAAAATTTTTCAGTCTCTTTTCTATGAA
Organism: Corvus brachyrhynchos; assembly: GCF_000691975.1. Taxonomy (NCBI): domain Eukaryota; kingdom Metazoa; phylum Chordata; class Aves; order Passeriformes; family Corvidae; genus Corvus; species Corvus brachyrhynchos. The sequence goes on along the minus strand of NW_008239080.1, from coordinate 350,704 downwards.
TATCGTAAGTATATATTTCTTCATGGAGTGTAGTGTAATAAATATGCATATAAGCAATAGGTAATTTCATTCTTCTGACACAGAAGTTGAAAATGATTCTCATCTTGTCAGCTTTGACCGCAAAATAAAAACTCTTAATACGTCTGCATAGTGTTGGAAGGGGGGGAAAGGGAGAGGGTGGTAGTGCCTGTAACACGTCAGATCAGCTGTAAAGCCATTATTCACTTTATGTGAAGCTGCTATTTCATATAATTTTTGCTGTGGACCTTTTGAATTACTGTAGTGATGAAAGAAACCTTTGGTAGCTGCTTCTCCAGGTCCTCTACTACTGCATCATTGTGTTTGTTGTCAGAAGGCTTAAACATTTGTGCCAATAATTTAAAAACGTGTCTCTATTTAATCACCCAAATAATCTTAATTTCTTCAATTTGGTATTTAAAGTTGGCAGCCCTTTCTGAATTTGTAGTTGTCCTCCAACATTGTTTCACAGAAGTGCAAGTTCTGTAGAAAGTTCCAGTTTGAGTAATTTAAATGATGATGGTAACTAGCTTTATCTAGTGCCACAGTGCTGTGTAGGACAAGGGAGGTGGTGCACCTTCCTTGCTCATTTCTGTTTATTAACAGCACAAAAAGAGAATTCACAATGCAACTGTGGTTAAGAGTGTTTGGTGCATCAGTTACTAAACTTCCCATATTTCGAAGTAGGAAGATATCTGAATTTCTTTTTCTTTCTTATCTGATAGGGTTAATTCTTTTTATAATTAAAATATGCTTAGAGTATTCTACACAGCATCCTAAGTAGCATACTGGTTGAAGCTGCAAGAAGAGTTATTACTTCAGAACTATCTTTTGGAGTCCTGTCTCTTACGTGCTTATCTGCTCCTACTCTTCCAAACCATGCCAATGGAACACTCTTTATTCTTGAAAGGACATGAGTCAGTGGGCACGAACAGAAGCACACATTTCTTTATATATCCAGGCATGTGAAATTACTCTTAGTGTTGATTTTAACAACTTATGTGATAGGGATCTTTCAGCATTTAAATTCTGGCAGGAAATGTGCCTTTTTTTCAAAGCCTTGTTCCAAGTGTTTTAATTCCTCCCTCCCTGTTCAGGGTTTCTCCTCTTACACTAATCTCTTTAAGGCATAGTCTCTAGGACCAGAGGGTAGACCCACTTTGAAAATGGCCTCTGGCAAAATACAAAATAGGAATTTTGTGTTCTGAAAACTGGGTATTGAAAGCATGTTTGGGAAAATTGAGGTATTTGATAGCGTTAACCATGACATCAAACTTGCTATCAGGAGATTGGGTGGAAAACTGTAGAGAAAGTGTATATTTTGCTAGCTGTAAATGTAAAATGTAAAAATTAGATGAGAAATGAAACAGATTTAAGAAAGACTGTGAAACCCATTGTCATTGAACATGCATGCATCAGAAACAGATCACAGCTCAAAGGGCTGGTCAGTAAACCAGATAAAGTGTTTGACAGAATGCTGGGGCAACTTGCTGGGTCCAGGCCCCTGGCTCAGGGAACAGGGCTGGCAGGGTAGAGCTGTGGAGGTGACTCAAAAGGCTTTAGTGCCACCAGACACAGGTTTTACCAGATGTATAGCCCTGTACTTGTGGTAACTTCTCGGTAGTGACAGCAGAACACGCATATATCTTATCTGCTGATTTGATAAAATTGAACTGAAAATTACCATGGTAACTCTATCATCATATGAATCAGCTGCCAATCTATGAGAGCATCACTGCAATTTTCTGGACTCTTTGTGCTACAAATGTTTTGTAAGAAACCTGGGTTACTTATTGTTGTTACTGTTCCAGGATTTGCTCCCTGAAGAAGTTCTAATGCGTGGCTGGAAAAAAGGCTATGCAGCTAAAGTATTGTGCAACTCCACAGCAAATTAAATTCCCTCTGGCAAATTATCTCCCCTTCCCTAGTAGCTGTGTAAGTAATGTCATTAAGACATTTTCCTAAGCCTCATATTTTAGTGATTGAACTTCTACTAGAGTACTGTGCAATTCTCCATGTGTTGTCTTTGTCCCTGACTAAAACTTTGGTAGTGTAGCGAGATTATCTGTGAGAAAGAGCAGTATTGCATAGCTTGCAGCTACTTCGTCCTGCCATTGAGTCCCCACAAATTAATTAGGTTTTACTCTCTTGAATGCTCTGGGATACCAAGTCATCTACAAATGCTTCAGGAAATGATAATCATGAACTCATGCATGGTTCAGTTAATTAGCAAAATCTCTTGAGTATGGAACATTAATAATGAATTTGCAGCTGCAGATCTGATATATATGTATGTATGTACATATGTACGTACGTACGTATGTATGTACGTAGAGCTGCACTTTGCTGTGCAGAGGTACCCAAGGTAACTTGCTAGCTCAAAAAGAGAAGCAGTATAAACATGTTAGTCCAGCCTTCACAGGGTTTGTAAAGTATTGTACCTCTTACCACTCAATCATCCCACTCTAAACCAAAACTATCCCAAATAGCAACAAATCAGTTGAATACATAGGTATCTATAGTAAAAAATATTAAGGGGGTGAAAAATATTAGCTCCCTCATTATCTATTTCAAAAGTAAAATTATAGTTATTTGCAATTAGTGTCTTCTTTGTATTTACATGTTAATGATCTAATATATTCTGGATATGTGACAAATACAGCGCTCATGGTTAAAAACAGTTTTCTTGTTGGATACCCACTATGAAATGACTGGTGCAGTTGTGCCCATTGAGAGCTTTACTGAAGTTCTAAAATTATTTCTAAAGTAATAACTACAACATTTCCAAGCTATTACCTGCCACAGTAAATTGCAAAATTCCAGTGTTAGAGAAAATGTGGTATCAAAGTATCTGTTTCACATTCATTTGCCATCCCTTTCCTATTTGTTCTACCATGCTGGCATTAATATGGGTTAATAATGTCTTATTTGCAGCAGTTTGCAATAGGAATGTCAGCTGTAATGTTCTGCGAGTTTGGTGCCTGCATGGTGGTGGGAGACACTGTGAGGAGTTGGGGCAGCGCCACACACCCCTTGGGCATCATGACTCTTCTGCTCTACCAAAAATTTTGCATTTAGGAAACCAGACCAAAATGCTTTGTGTTTGTCATACACGTATCATGCCTGCCCAGAGGGGTCAGCAGCTCCCATCTTGCATTGCAGTGCTCCTGTGCTGATGAAATGGTGTCTGTGGGAGTGGTGGCTTTCCCATGTTGATGTCCAGGGGCTCTTGCAGGGGTGAAATAACTTTGCAGAATCCAGCACTGTTGCAGTTCTGTTACTTTGATCTTTCCCACAGTTTCCTAAATATGCAGCAATGTAAATATATATATTAACATCACTGTTAGTAATAAAACTATTAAAGTTGACAAGGTACTGCTGCCACAGGGGATACTAAAATGAGCCTGTGAAAGGCAATAATGTTCTGTAGTGTGCACTTCTAGGGTGCACTCAGATGCTATTTAATGCTGATTGTCTTACTTGGGACAGAAAACTGAGACCAAACAGCATATATAAAAATAGCTGCTCAAGAACAAATAATTTCTGCTATTTACTACCCTTAGGCATCTTTTAATTCTTAAAATTAATTGAGATGGAACAGCTGATGCATATCTTGTCTCCAAATTCCAACATTTTCTCAAGGCCTGTAGGTCCCATTTGGATTTTTAAAAGCATTTCTGTTGTTACCTAAATTGTAAGTTCAAAATCAACTCTCAGTAGTGGATATTGCTGGGACCAGATAACTACTAGGCAGGCATTTTGTGAGGTACAGAAGAAAAGGAAAACTGGTCTCTGTTGAGCTGTTTGTAGGAGCAGAGAAGAAGAAGCTTTAAAAATTCAAGTTACTGGATAAAAATATTACTGGAAAAAATAATCTTAAAGACTACTGTATTCAACTTCAGGCATTCTTTTAGATCCTTGCTGTAGGTGTGTTAGTCCTGCTAACTAGTCTGTGCACAGTTCTTATTGCATGGCCTTCCAGAATCCCGTGTGTATTTTATCTTATGGTAGCAATACTTGAGGGAAGATACTGGTCCATTAACAATCAGACCTTTGCAAGACAATATATGCAGTGAATGGTATTCTGGAATTCCTTTATGAGAAGTAGCTGTACTTCCCATTGTTACAAATGCTCAGATGTATCAGAATTTCTCTTCCCAGAACTGACCACTTTTTGTTTTAATGCACAGTATGTTAGATAAACTTAAATTACATACTATGAGGAAAAACTGTTCCCTGGGGTAGCATTCTTCCAACATGAACTTAGTGCTAGAATATGTATTTTTAATGACAGAGAAATTGCAGGCTGTCACATAGTCATTTAGCAAGGCTAGAGTATTCTGAGTTTCAGCTGCCATTCTTACTGATTTAATAAAAATACCCATAACTGAAAAGAAACTTTTTTTAAATATAATTTGATAAGAAGAAGAAGGTGCTTCAAAATCTAAGCATATGAACTGTAGAAACTGAAAACAGGGTAATGTGAAATACAGTTTGGGATAGCAAAGCAATTTTAAATGGTGGAAAAATGCTATCAATAAAATACATAAGGGGAGATTCTGAAGTCTATCCCTACTCTGGGAAATAAAACTGAAGTTATATTTCATGGTATGGTAGCAGTTTAGTGGCAAGGTAAGGCAGATTTATATGAGAATCCAATGCTGAACTTGGTAAAGCATTTGTACACACAAAGGAGAGTAAGGAGAGACCATGGATGGCTCCAGTCTGCACAAAATGCAACTGCAGCCTTTAGAGGGAGAAGCAGCATTGTCTTCTCCTACTTGAGATGATTGTTTGCCATCACAGAGAGCTTGTACGGAAGGAGCTATGAAAGAAGCCATGGAGTTTCTAGACATGATAAGTAATAGTTTGCATTTTTCCAGTGTTATTCCATAGAATCTGACAGCTGCCTGCACCTACTCCATTCACTGCATATCATTGTTAATGTATTGGGCTATCACACCATTCAGTAATAACGCTGGAGTCTGTAAGGCTGAACTTAGTGGAGAAAACATTGAAACTATATGACATTGAGTCTTTACCACCTACTTTTCTACAAAACCAGAAATCTTACACTTTTAAGCTATTTGTAGGCAGTTCTGTGAAGGTGGGGCTTGTGTGGGCAGCCCTGTAGTTGGCCATGATGAGATGAAGAGCAAGGAATAGAGCAATGGCACATGTCAGGGAAGAAAGCTGCCTAGGAAAGCACTGGGGGCTGTATTACTCCTGATATGCTGTGACGGAAAAAGGGGTTTTTTCCTTTTGGCATATATGATCTCCCATCATAGTGAAAAGTCTCTAGAGTCTAGCATTTTCATGACAGTGAAATTTAAATGTTCAAGAATATTAGGGATTGTTTCTGAAGTCATTTGGGTATTGGTAGAAGTTCTCTTGGTAAATGTTTCATGCATTTGAAATAGTTATTGTTTCTTCTCAGAGAACTTTTAACTTATGGACAAAATTTTAAAACAGAGGGAGAAGTTATTACTGTGGGGGACTGTGCATGATTTTGTCTTTGTGTAGAGGAGCAGTCCACAAAGGATGTGGTTAGACACCAGTGGGATCCTCAACTAGGCCTTACAAGGTCATCATACTATTTGGGGGGCTGTTAATGAGATGACCATGGGACATAGGAAAAATTTCAAATAATGTGAAGGGATGTGGAAAGTACCTATCTTTTGGACAAAATTTCTGCAAATGTTCACGGGGGGCTGAACATGTATTCCCTTCTTAGTTTGCTTTTGGTCTCTACAAAATTATATTAAATGATGCATAATATTAAAGGAATTAGCAATGGAAAAATATTTTTCTTAAGTAATTGAGTAGAATGGCTTTTAGGTAATTTGTGAGGGTTTGATTCATCTCGGAAGGGATAGATGGAGCTCTTGCTGTTTTTCTACAGACTTTGTTCTTTATCCTATTGAGTAATTGAAATTCAGAATTCACACATATTTGATTCTTTGATATATATTTTCATTAAAAGCTTGCCAGTAGTGTGAGCTCTGTATGTTTTCGAGATATTCATTAAATGAGATTTGTAACAGTTTACATGATATTTTGACAGTTTACCAAACCTATCAGTCAAAAGCAGATGGCCTGCGTTTGTAGGATTTTTTGGTTAAAATGAATATATTTTCAACATGTGTATTTCATTTGTAATATATTTGCTAGCAAGATTTTTTCCTTAAAACTCAGTTAATCAACCTGCAATACCATCCTATACTTCAGCGTGATGCTTGAACCCCAAGATATTATCTGTCTGCAGTTCATTTCAGTAATATATGTGATTATACAGCAAATTAAATTATGTCATATATCAGACCTAGGACACTGAAAATACAGCTGTATTCATTTTTCACTTCTTTATACCTCCTTATCTAGCCACCCCGTCAGGAACTTAGTGTGCTTTTAGACATCTGGGTCTCCCTGGTTTCAATGCCTTGCTGTTTTGGTTTGTTATTTAATGTGGATATGTTGGTCATCTCATATGGAGGAGAGGACACGTTACCAGGTGTCTGTCTGGATTATGGTACGGTCCAGCCAAGACAGGAAGGAGGAGAGGAAGGGTGTGGAGAGATGAGGGGGCTGAATCAGCAGTGGCTTAAAGACTGGTAACCTGGTGGTCACCAGAGTTTCTCCCATGAGCGGCCACAGTTGGGAGCTTTCTTGATGGGCTGCCCACATCCCAGTTTTCACAGCTGCAAAAGCAGTAACATGAAGTGCAGGACTGTGGCCAGGGCACAGGCCTGTGAGGATGCCAGTAGCTCTGATTTCAAATGGATTTCTGCCTTTTATGCAAGATGGGAAAGCAGGAGACCCCAGTGCGCATGCACAGTCTGTGGCATGACAAAGGGAAGCTTGGATACCCGGGCAGAGGCACAGCCTTGCTCACTGCCCCAATGCAGACAAAGGTAGTGGCAACAAGACCAGCATCCTAGGGCATTTCAAAATGAAGACAGTTGCTTCTATCTGCAAGAGTAATGTTGGCACACAGTTCTCAAATTTACTTATATATTATATAGATTTATTTTAGCTCAGGCATCATCAGTTATATAGCTACAGTTTCTACCAGTTCAAGGGTTTACTTATTTTCACTAAAACTTTAATGCAAGTTCTTGTGTAGTACTAGAAATAATATAGATAACTTAGCTTAGGTTTTAAGCAATCTCTGCTTAGTTTTTGACCAGGAATCCTTGTCCTGTTTTATGTTCCATATCACTGGCAGACAATAATAGTCTTATTGTCTATAATAATAGAGAACTTAGTAGAAAAAAAACTTAATGATATGTGCTGGTAACATAGCAATTTAGTAGATTAAATGGTAGAAACTATGCTGAGGGAATATTTTATATAAAGATTTATATGCATAAATACATAGAGAAAAACAGCACTTTTTCTGGTGTGTGTTTTTGCTTTTATTAGCATATTTTCTTACACATTTAAGTATGTCCAACAGACCATAAACTAGTTGATTTAAACTGAAAACAGTTTAGAGAAGTTTATCTGTGTACTTTTATAATCTGAACTATTAAAAGTATACAGGTACTGTACATGTACTCTTTTTCCAGTAGCCAGGTAATTCAATGTTTTTCCACTTAATGTTAATTAGAAAGAGAAATGAGTAAGAAGGAAAGGTTTATCTGGATTTATAATGGCTTAGGTTTTCAAGAAGGAACTGTTGGCCAGACAAATCGGCAACAGTGATACCACCATTGCACTGACATTTTAATTCAGATTTTGGGGGAAAAAATCATAACAAAAAGTTTTGAAAGGACAGAATTGAAGAATTCTTGGATTTTTAATTAGGTTTTTTTATTAACACAGGTACCTATTCTCTGAGATCAATGTAATAAATTTCCTAGTGGAGCTTACTCCACTCCTCGTAGGTTTCTTTCAGTATAAACATAGAGGGAGAGTTGAGTGGAAACTCAAAATCTTTAATAAATATTTTAGTGTCTGTAGGTTTCTTCATGAACCATTCTGAGCCATTAGATTTTTTTGTGCAGCAGAAAGGCTTGTTCTAAAAATAATTTTATTCTCATTCATCTAAAAAGACATTCATTATTCTGCTGTATTGTTATTCTCTCAAATTTTCTGTCTCATGATCTGTTTTCTTAAACTGGAATACTGATTCAGATGAATGTTGTTAGTGAGTGTGAAAAGATGTTTATGATTTTTTTTTCTAAAAGCATCTCCCCAAGAAGAAAAATCGAGAGGATCTTGTAAAACCTATTCTCCACTGCTATTACAAGCTTTGTCCTAAAATGCTTTGAGTTTGGGAGTAAAGGTAATCACACTTTTAAAACCATATTACCTCTAATTTAGCAACTATAACAGCTAACTGTTTTGATGGTATATTTAGATAGCTTGATTTCAAACAATTAAATTAGTACTACTCAATACAACATAAAATATATTATCCAAAGTTCATAAATGATATTTTTTATTGGACAAATTATTATATAGTGTTACTACTGTGAACATTCAGAATTAGGACAGAAAATAAATAAACTATTAATTAAATTTCTTCAGAAGAAAATACATCAGATTTGGGGAGATGTATAAAAATGTAAATTGGAGTAGGATAGATATATACAGAGAGCCAGGTCATTTTCCAGTGGTAAACAATGTAAAATTTATTACCATTTTTAATGGCAATTATATATAATAATAGGAATTTATGCTCATTTCTGCTGCTCCCTGTCCTATGAAAAGTCATTACTTTTAAACCAATAAGACTGGAGAAATCCACTATTAAGTACAGTTTTTCTTACCTTCCTCTTTACTTAATAGTACAACTGAAACAGATGTCATGCAAACCATCTGTGGGTTTCTTTTACCTGAATATTATCACCTTTTCAATTTTACAGCAGTAAAAAAATCCATTCTTTGGATACCAACTTCTTTGAGGTTAATATCCCCCTCCCTTGCTGGCCTCTGGTAGGAGCCTTGTCCTCCCCGTTAGTTCTCATGATAATAGTCTTTACCTGATGTTCTTCTCTTCTGTCTTCCCTACATTTCCTTTCCCTTGCAAAAGGAAGAGCAATGATTCTTCTTCAGCTTAGTATCTTCTTACCTAGCTGGTTTCAAGTCAGGGTCAGTCTTTTTTTTGGTTGCAGGGTGTCACAGGCAGAGGTGACTCTCCTGGCTGAGCAAAGATCACCCATCCCAGCACCTCCAGCTGTCCAGAGTGTGGCAGCTTTGTCAGGACCCAAGGAGTTGCAGGGTCAGCAGCAGAGGTAGCGTTACACCAGTAAGCACAACATCAGTGAAGTTACATTGCTGAAAATCCAGTAAAATAAATAGGAAGGCCAGGCCCGAGCTGTGGAAAACCATCTTGGCTTTCCAGGAGGCTACCCAGGAGTGCTGCCCCAGAAACTGGAGACACCTCTTCACTCTCGCTCAGCTGCATCTCAGTGATGCTACTGGCACGCGTGGTTTGGCTGGACTCCCAACATTCATTTTTTTTCCTCGGTGTCTCCTTGCTTCCTCCTTGCAAAACCCCAAGCACACGGCTTATAGTCACTGTGCTGATAGAAAGCAGGACCTTGGAAAGCAGCAGATTAGCAGCTGTTTTGTGACATTCCAGCTAAACTTAATCCTCAGATACACACTTCCACTTCTGTTCCTTCAAAATCGGCTTTTTCTTAAGACATTCTATGTGTTGTTATGAATGCCTATTTGAGGCAAAGGTGCTTAAAAGAAAACAGTGCATGTCTGATAAGAATATCCATGTTCAAAAAATTCAACAATTTAAGCTCAGCATTGAGGTGGTTTTCCAGAATCAAAAATAATTGGTTTTGGAAAATTAAATTGCATTTCATCTAGTGCAATTCAAGGAAATTTTAAAAGCAGATGTAAAAAGTAAGCCATAGGATAACGTGTGCTTGAGGGAAGCAACTGATGCAAAGACTTTCCTAAGATCTTGCCATAGCTAATATTACATTGTGTAAATTAAGATTTTCTTTCAGTACTGAAAATAATAAGTCTTCTTTGAAAAGTTACTAGCTTTTTCTAATTTCCTGTGCTAGTAATATAATTGCATACTATTAAAAAAATGCTTTAACAAAACTTACGAAGTTTTTAAAAATGCAATGCATCTAATTTCAGAGTTCTATTAAAAGTCTGCAAACAGACTATAAAGCAACTGCTTTTACTTTAGTTTGAATCCCCGGCTGTTGTTCATTCTCTGGTCAGTTAAGTGGATTTGTACTTTCTGTGTCTAAATGCAAAATCTTTTTTTCTGTCCTACAAAGCTCTTCTCAGTGACCTGAATTAGGGAGCAGAGAAGTCCTGGTTCATCTCCATTTGTCCAGCTGTAATAGTGCACAGGAGAAAGTAGCTGAATTTACCAGATTTATCCTATGAATGGCACTGAGCTACAGTATTTACACCCCACATCTCTTTACATATCCTGTGCTGGAAACATTTCAGCCAAGTACCTGTTAGGTTTCATGCTTCATATGAAAGCATAACTCACAGTGTAGGGAGAAAATCTCATCATGGCTTTAAAGGTATCTCCAAGCTGAGATGGGACCTGAGGAGCTCCCTGCTCTGACCCTGGCAGTCCTGTGAGCCTGCTGAAAACTTCCCAGCTTTCTCCTGTGGACTGCGGTTGCTGCAACCCCTTGGTGTGACTCACTTGTTTCTACTCTGCCTTTTCTACTGATGGCATGTCCCCTTCTGAGGGCTTCTCTGGGGTTCTTGGAACACAACTGTGTCTCCTTTTTATATATATTAAGATGTTCTGTTAGAGGTGTGATGCCCAGTGACCTCAGAGAGTAGCAGTAGTCTTTGGGAAGCAGATTATATGAGAAAAGGAGCCCCAGTAGGATCAAAGATGTGGCATCTGCGCTTCTGTCTCTCCGGAGACATGGGCAAAACAGGTAGCAGGGAGAGGCTTTTGCCACCCAAACAGACCCCTTTCTTTGTAAGATTGAAAAAGAACGTAGGTAATTGTAAATAGATAGGTGTGCTGGGCTTAATTCTTTAACCTCATAGATGCCTCACATAAATGAATTTGGACTTGTAGTAATATATTTTACAGGAAATACTTGCTGTTCTTACTGCTTCTACAATATATAAATGGTCTTAGGAGGGCTGGTAATTACATTGGTCTGCCTTTTGGGAGGATATATTCAGCACACAAAATTGTATCTTCTTGAGGCGACTTAATTTCTGCTTTTGTAGTGTTTTATTGTCCCTTGAATAATTAACCTTTGTGCTTAAAGGCAGGTATCATTCTTTTTGGTCTACTCTCTTCCTAGCTTTAACTGAGTTCAAATCATCAGCTGCTGCATTAAAGCAATGAACATATTGCTTTGTGTTGCAAGATATTTTACAGTTTATACCATGTTTTCACAAATTTGAGTACTTTGAATGACAGTTCTACAATTTCAAATACCTCCCAGTTAATAAACAAAATAAATAAATGTGCAATAAAGAAGTAAACAGACCATGAATCTGAATCACTTCTTGTTTTTCAAGCTGAATTTTTCAAGGAAATTAGTTTACAAACTAGATTTTGATGTCTGGAGTCCGTCAGTCTCTAGGAGAAAGAGTTGTAATTACATTCTGTCTCAATTTATGCTGTGTGTCTGCACTCCTTTTTAGAATTTTTCTTTTTAATTCTATTATATTGAACTTAATTTTACATGACAAGTAGCAGAATCATGCAGATAAATAACAGAAGAAATACAATTGTTCTGTAAAGACCCCCAGAGTTTTCTGTAAGGAAGCTCTTCCACAATTTTGTCAGCACTTTCTGATTTCTTTTCTGTGCTTTCTTGAACTTTGAAATATTGAACTTTCTTCTCTTAATAATGAAAAAATTTATTATAGTTACATATTAATCTAAAGTTAATTTTTGTCATGATTTGAAATCATGATTGCCTTAATTACATTGATAAAGTTATACTCTGTAATTTTCAAACTCTGAATAATCTCAAGAGTGAAATGCTTTACAGGATCCATGTTTTCTGTTTGACTTTAAGAACAGGTAAAGAAAATGTTTGGTGAATGAACTCCATCCTCAGTTGCTGTGAAACAATTAGCCGAGCTGTTTGTTCCTCATATAAATTGTTTATTTGTAAAACTCAGAGCTATTTAGAGCAAACTCAGAGTGTAGAGATCTAGGATTTTATAGCCTAACTGCTTTTCCTGACATTGAGTATACTGGAACTAGAATTCTTAATTTAGCATTACATCGGTATTTTATCTTTCAGTCATATTTTACTAAATTGCAGGAGTTCTTTTCTTGATTTTTTTTTAGATGAATTGGATCTTTTCTGAAAGTGGTTCCATCTGCTCTGTAGTAGCCCAGTTGCTGGTATTCATGCTGCACTTTTCATGCTCTTGTGATAGCTTTCCAAGAACTCTGAACTTCAGGTAGTGTTTTGAGAGATAAGATGCATTTTATATCCAGTTTTTTTGCTGGATGTTTAAAAAAACCTTTTCTTGTCATAAAAGGGGAAGAGGATAAGCTCTGTAATGGCATAGCGGCTTAACTAGATGAGTTTTAATGTACAGTAATCTCCCCTTTAATGAATAGCATTTAGTACAATTAAATTGTGTTAAAGTATGCTTTTCTGCTGTTCCTTATTATTAATGCCCTGTGGACTTGTGATGCCATGCTTATCCATAGCCACTATTTGTTAGCACTCTGCTTTTCTTCCATTGTTACAGAGGGTAAGAGTGAAACAGTGTCTTTTCATTATCTAAAGTCAGAAAGGTGTATGTGGAAGTGTGGTTTATACATCTAAGTGGCCCGAAGCCCAACTTTGTGCTGAAATAGGATACAAAAAATAAAGCTCTGGGATAGAGAACAGACCTTTTTCTCCATCACTTCAAGAATGCCCCATCTATTTGTTGTGGGTATGCACGATGGTGAAAGCAGCTCTAAGTCAGATACTGGCTGGGTGCAGTATAACCAGTCTTGCCAAAATGTGTCTGGGAAAAAGGTAAATATGCTCATTATGTGACAGCAAAATATTGACTGGAAATCATGGGCTGATCTTGATGCTTCTGGCCACCCACATTCAAGAAAGAACAAGCCCAGCTAACATGTACTCAGCATGATCCTGTACAAAACAACTGAAATAGAGGAGCAAGGGACTAAGCCGTTACCCATCATATTTGAGAAGTTGTAGAGTCTGGTGAGGTTCTCACTGACTGGAAAAGGAGAAACATTACCCCCATTTTAAAAAAAGAAAACAAGGAAGACCAAGGGAACTACAGGCCAGGCAGTCTCACCTTTTTACCCAGCAAGGTCATAGAGCAGATCCTCCTGGAAGCTATGCTAAGGTACATGGAACATAAGGAGGTGATTGGTGACAGCCAACATGGCTTCACTAAGGGCAAATCCTGCCTGAGATATTTGGATGACTTCAGTATTCCACTGACGGAACACTCTAACCAGTGTTCCCTCAGTGGATGAGGGTAGAATGACTGACATCATCTACCTGGACTTATGCAAAGCATTTGACAGCCTCCTGCACAACATCCTTGTCTCTAAACTAAGTGACATGGATTTAATGGATGGACCAGTTGTTGGATAAGCAATTGGCTGTATGGTGTCATGCTCAGAGAGTTGTCATAAATGCCTCCATGTCCAAGTGGAGAGCAGTGATGAGTGGCATTCTTCAGGGGTTGGTATTGGGAATGGCACTGTTAGACATCTTTGTGACGTGGACAGTGGGATCAAGCGCACCCTCAGCAGGTTTGCTGATGACACCAAGCTGTGTGGTGCAATTGACACATTGGAGGGAAGTGATGTCATCCAGAGGGACCTTGACACGCTTGAGAGGGGGCCCACATGAACACAATGAAGTTCAACAAAGCCAAGTGCAAGATCCTGCACCTGGGTCAGGGCAATCCCAAGCATAAATACAGGCCGGGCAGAGAATGTATTGAAAGCAGCCCTGAGGAGAGGGATTTGGAGGTGTTGGTGGAATGCGAATTTCAGTATGACCCAGCAACATACACTTGCAGCCCAGAAAGCCAACCATGTCCTGGGCTGCATCAAAAGCAGCATGACCAGCAGGTCAGAGGAGGTGATTCTACCCTCTGCTTCACACTCATGAGACCCCACACTGGAAATACTGCATCCAGCATAAGAAAGATGTGGACCTGCTGGAGTGAGTCTGGAGGAGGACCACAAAGATAATCAGAGGGTAGGAGCACCTCTCCTATGATGACTAACTGAGAGAGTTGGAGTTTTTCATCCTGGAGAAAAGAAGGCTTGGGACAGACCTTATAGCAGCCTTCCAGTACCTAAAGGGAGCCTATGAGAAAGCTGGAGGAGGATGTTTTACAAGGGCATATAGTAATAGGGCAAGGGGTAAGGCTTTTAAACTGAAAGACAGTAAATTTAGATTAGATATGAGAAAGAAATTGTTTACTGTGAGGGTGGTGAGGCACTGGAACAAGCTGCCCAGACAAGCTGTGGATGCCTCATCCCCAGAAAAAGTTCAAGGCCAGGTTCTGAGCAACCTGGTCTAGTGGAAGGTGTGCCTGCCCATGGAAGAAGGATTGGAACAAGACAGTTGTGACAGTCCCTTCCAACCCAAACCATTCTATCGTTCTATGAGTGATATGTAAAATGAAGCAGACACACAACACTGCAATTTCAGATTGCATTTACATTACTAAATGCTGATGTAAACTATCGAGAGCTGGGCACCCACGTCAGCGCTTGAGTCCGTGTCCTTGGTTACTGAGCATGGGATTAACTGTGTTGGGGTTAGTTGTTAGTGGTGTCCCAAGCATGGATCAGGGATACCCCAAGGCACTTCCCTCCTTATTCCCAGCTGACTGGCTCCACATGCAGGGAATAAGCCTAGGTCTGTTTTGTTCTTAAGCACAGAATATATCCCACTGAGTACTCTTCAGGTCATATCCACCAGCTCCAGCATTGTAGACACAGCCCACAAAGTTGAAGTATTTGTTCATTTTGATACCTCTTATTCCCTCCTAAAGATTGCTCTTTTAACTCAGCTACAGGTCAGTGCTCCCAAGGATATTGGTAACACATGGGAGCACCGGTGGACACTTGGAAAAAGTGACCAATGCACAGCATCTCTTTGGTCTCACAAAAAAATTAAAGCCTAAAAGAATAACTTGCTGCTGGTCTGCCTGCAGGGAAAGGGGGCTTCATTAATATCTTCTCATGATATTCTGACACCATCAAAGAAACAGAATAAAATGTGAGTTTAGTTATAGTACTGTAAGAAAACTGCTGGTCTTTGAGTAGAGCAGTGATAAAGTAAATAGAAAGTGCAGAGAGTATGCCACTTCTAACAAGTGCAAATCAGAGATATTGCTATTTTTTTATTAGTAAACCATAAGGTATGTAGCCAAAATAACAATATGTCTTTTATTCTTTCATAATTAAAAGATAATATCCATGACCTGAACTTTATATTTAGCATGAGATAATTTGGAAATAAAAGATCGGGTGTTCAGTAAAACTGAAAGAAATATTGCACTTTCCCTTCACAACGGTTTTCTTAAAAACAAATTGCAAACTAAAGACTTTAAGTTGCTAATATGTCATCCAAGATATATCAGATTGAAGTAGGATGAATAGTTTTAATTATGTGTAAATAGATTCATTAAGAGGAATGCAAAGGTCCAGCAATTCATTCTGTGAGATTAGATTAAGAATATTGTGTTTAGAGTCTTGTATCTTAATGGACAACTTTAATTTCTGTTTATAGCTATTATTCTATTTCAAATGTACATTAATCTTCTTCTTAGTGAAATGTATCCATTTATCTAACAAAAGGAAATGTTATATGTTCCTAGCTATTCATGCAATTATTTGAAGACAGTGGTGATTTAAATTTTAGGTTGGCAATAAATAGTTTTTACTTTGTACTTGTCATTGTTTCCTTGAGTATCTCTAGACAGTGTTGAGCATGATAAATTCTCTTCTGTAGAGGGGAAAAATGACTATCTAAAACAGGGGAATGTTAAAGGCATTTATATACAACTTTTCAGTGTCGTGTGTTCAAATATAATGTCTGCTTTCCTGTGTGAACTTACTTAGATGAGTTTTAGCTTACCTTCTGATGAGATGATTCACACACCTCTACAAGACTCCTCTTGTATGTGATGCTAATACCTATTCTTACACACAAGATCATTTTCATGCACATGCAAGTAATACCTATAGCTGCAAGCTTAGAAACAAGCTAGACTGCTTCCACTTTGGAGTACTGCACTTTAGGATATACATACTGACATGTGGTAGTAGTGGTGTGCAGACTTTCTCTTAAGTACTGTCACTCTTGATTATGTAGGTGTAGATATGATCAAAACCAAACCTACTACATCCAGGCTTGTTAATCGAGGATAACATTGCAGTCTCACTGGCAAGTTAGTTTCAGTTACAGTTCTTAGTATATTCCCATGCAGTTGCCTTGTATGTTGTGTTTCTCAGGGATACTTATATATAATGGTTACCAAAAGATGGAAAACACAACACAGTAACACAGAAACAGCCTCTGTGAAGGGAAATTATTGTAAGAACACTCATGTTATTTTTTTGCATTAGTCAAGAATGTGTCTGTTTTTCTTGAACATCGACTATGTCATCCATCATCTTTGTGCCGATGACTGACAGATCTGCTCTGGACCTACTTTCTCCTATCTAGGACTTGCTGTTATTTCTTCTTGCTGAGTTGTCTCTAACTGAAATATGAGTTGAATTAATTTTTTCCCATTCAAATGTTGTCTGATGTCTCCTTTCCCGATATATATGGAAAGCTGTATCAGTATAAACCAGCATGTTGGCTAATGGTCCAAGTGGCATCTTTGACTCAGTCTTTGCCATAGCAACACATTGCCAGCCCATGACAAGACTTACAGGTCATCTCTATGTGTGCTCTCCAAGAGAACTCTCTTTTCCTTTCATCCACAGACATAAATCCCTTATTTGCACCATCACTGTATTGCATTGTGATTATTGCAAAATCACTTTCTCTAGGTTTGACAGGTGCAGTTCTGCCCTTACAGCATCCATGTAAAATAAGGATGATACAATTATCTGTCCAGCCAGTCTGTTTGGCATTCTCACCCCATGTCCATGAATCATTACACTGGCTCCTGTGTCTCTGTGGCATTAAATTTAAATGCTTTTCTTCACTTTTAAAGTTTTTTTTAAAAAGTCTGAACACAGTTCATCAAGCTTGTGGCTCAGATGCAGTAGATGAGTTCCTTGAATAATATATTCTAAGACATACTATATGAAAAATATATAATTGTCTCATCAGTTCAAAGCTTTTACTTAAAAGTTGCAAGTTACCTCTTTGCATCAAAGCCTCAGTGATAATAAAATAGGTGTAAAACATTGAAGGAAACAACCTTTAATTTCAAGGACAAAAAAACAACCCAAACCCACCAAAAAAAAATTTGGTAAAATGGCTCTGAAAATGTAGTATCACAGAAATGTTAGCTGAAGAGACTTCTGGATATCATCCAGCCCAAGATCCCACTCAAAGCGCAGGTATGCCCAACACTGGAGCATGGCATGATGAATTCATCTATCCAGATCATGGAAATATTCAGGGGGAAGGTTCCGCCACCTTTCTGGGCACCTTTCTTGTAGCCTAGATGTAGTGTTGAGATCTGTTTTGCTATTGAGGTTGGAATAGCACAGTACACGTGTATAATGCCCAACAGTAATTTCTTTTAGTCACGTAACCAACTGTGTGGCAATGGTTTTGGCCCTCCTGGGATGAAAGGCAGTTAATGTGTTTTCACTGTGGTAAGCCTTGGTAGGCATATTAAGGATTTCAGAGTATTCTTGTCCCCTACTTTGCCTTGGACATTCAGTAGTTTGAAGTTTATACCTGTAAAGGATTAGCACCATAGCGATACCCCTGAGCGGTGATCATATAAATACACAGACATTGATATAATGTAGTGAAACCACATTTTTATAAATTCTACTTATTTGCTTGCTGCAGAATTTATGCAGAGCAAAAACATAATTTTATGTGTTTCTGTGGCAGAGGATGTTTCAAAAACAATTTACAAACAATTTATTCTGTTCAGCAGAGTAAATTCAAGGAAGGGCAGGAAGAGCAGACCATCGGGTATCCATGTTTGTCCTGCAGGTGGATCTGCAAGAAGGTTTAGAAGAACCCCCATAATTAATCTAAACTACAAGGAGATTAGAAATAAAGTAGAACAAGTAGAACTTGCATTTTAAAAACCATGTGTTTAATTGTATTAGCTTTTTTCATATCTGTGGATACTGTGAATAACTTATTTCCTCACACTCATTTATTCAAATTAGTTTGCATTTTTGCAACTAATTGTTAGCTTCTTGGATCTATTCAAAGCATTTTGGGAAAGCATGTGTACTGATCTATGACTGATCAGATGGAAGAGGCATGATGTTGCACATCCAGATTAAAGGTGGCAACAAACAAGCCTTTCTGCCACTCATACTTCATTCACATACATAAAAGCCGGTCCAAGTGCTTCTCAGCCAGTCACTGGCACAAAATATTTACATGTTGGTAGTGAACATCAAAACAAACAAACTAGACTGAAGTTAATACTCCTCGAAATCTTACTGCTTCTTTCTAGTATGTACCATTTAATTTTTGTTCTTTGAATGTAAGTCACCTCTAGGGATCAGAGCTAGATCTAAATTACTATTTTGGCTTTAAAATTACTTCCAATTATGTGGGCTGGAACACCTCCCTAAAAGTCTCCAAACAGTGTAGTAATCACTACTTTATATTTTAATGTAATTTGAACTAGCTTGGATTTTAAAATGCAGTTCTTAAGGGCAATTCTGATCACTGTTAGTCACAACACTAAAGATGTTTCTGTGCATCTGAAAAGATCTGCTTACTATTGACATCCTTCTGTTGGCATTTCCACATATTTGTGAGCTGAAGCGCTAGAAGAATTATTTTTCTACTTTTGCTTTGCATATTTTGACAGTAATTCATTATGTTGTACTTTTTTTTTGGGGGGGGTGGTTCTCAGTTGCTTTTTTTAATTGATAATTTCCCTGCTTTGTGATAATCTTGTATTTTTATTACTATTTCCTCCTATTTTGAGGTAGTGTGCCTTCTTTCTTGTAGACCCACTTTTTTTTTATTTCATTCTGGAGTCTTTGAATCTTACTGAAGTTATTTCTGCGAACTTGTTGGCTAGTTTTAGGCATAAACAGAAATTCCCTCTGTTTTGATTTGTGATTTATGAAGCAAACTAATGAGATTAGTAATGTGGCAGGACTATTAAAGAATGCTTCCTATTTATAAATTAATTTGAAAACTTGTATGAAATTTGACATTTTTAATAAAACTATTCACAGTAGATGTTGCCAAGGAGAAAAATATCTGATATTATTTATTATATTTTTTTCGACTTTTTGATTCTTTTTTCAAGTGTATCTAATGCTTGTTCACTCAGTTTCAATTAAAAAAACCCCAGTGAATATTAGCCATTTTAAATCTAAAACATTATGTTCTGCATAGTGAAAAAGCATGCACTGTGTTGTTTGGAGATTAGCCTGTGTGGTGGATGTTAGTTTTTCAGGGTAGGAATGCTTTTGAAGAAACATGGAGAGTAATATAGGCTTGCTTGTGGAAGAGAACTCATGTTATTTCTTGAACAGATGTTGCTGAGGGCTCAACCAAGGCTGGGGAAGAAGAATAAGCCTTCAGCTTCACCAAAGCTGAACCAACACTGCTTGGGGCTCCTAGAAAGCAGAGGGGGACAGACTCGTCCTCACATCCTCCCAAGGTAGCAGTGACCACTTTCCTGACAGCCCTTGCACGATGTGAATAGTGGAGGAGACCATGGGAAGGATGTCTGGAGAAGCTCCTGGACCAGGTTGTGCCTCTCTTCGATGGCTGAGGGGTGGCTCTGCTCTTCATCTGTTGGTCATACATATGCAATTAGTGGAACCAGCCCACAACAGAAATTTTAAAACTGAGAAGGGAAGGGGAATCCTGCAGAGATTTGTGTCTTTAAACATAGGAAGGAAGGGGGCAAAGACACAGACTTGAGCAGTGTCTGATAAACATTTGTGGTGAAATCTCAGTTCAGTGCTTTACTTAATTTGTTTATTTGCAAGGTAGGAGTTGCATTGGGCATGTTTTTGCATCCAGGAAGAGTAGTATTGGATTTTAGCATGTCTCCTAGGTCACTCTTGGTCTGTAAGGTTCCATCAAGGTTTCCTACTTGTTATTTAATTGATGTACCTACTGAGGGTGCCAGAAGATGCTTCAGATGGTGATGTCTTGTAACATTTTACCTGTAGGTAAAAAAGCAGCAGTTTCTCTTCAGGCATTTAAAGCTGAATTTTGATGTTGCTTCCTTGATGAACATCACCCAGAAAATACAGGGTTTGTACAGCTTTTTGAAAAAAAAATTTAAATCCTGATGTTTCTTTTTTTTGTTGTTCTGAGGAGTCTGTTGGTTGTTTCCTGTTTGTGGTTTTTGAGGTGTAACTGTACCAGTTACAGTTGGTGAGAGGATGTAAATGCATTTAACCATACAGAGCCCATATATTTCTGCAGCACTGCAGTGGAAGCTAAGAGTGGAAAATGGAGGATACTATAAAATAAGGCTCCAGTGTGACTTGTCACTTTGGATAATGGTAGTATTCCTTCATACATCTTCTCCTTTGCTGCAATTTCCTCTTTTTCTGACACAGAAGTTAGTACATATTTCAAGCAGATGTTACCTCCCTAAATGATGATTTGCCAGATGAATCCAGCTGTTCATCTTGTGATATACCGAAGAGCTTCTGACTCTCTCTGTATGTATGTTAACTTCCAGGTTATTAGGTTATACTCCCATCCTGTCTCAATGTGTGAAGTGTGTGTTCACTTGTGTGAAGTGAATTGTCCCTATTTATTTGAATATCAGCAGGCAGGTGCCTCTTCTGAAGATGCCGGTTTTTGTGTCCGGAAAGGATGGCCACAACCACATCCTAAGTTCATGGAAGCATGATATCCCTCCAGGTCCATCTGATTTCAGACATGGCCTAACGATGCCTGTGTTGTTTGTGAGCAACGTGTAACTAGGGGACTTAATTTCTCAGATCTGATAATGGACACTTAGTTCATACTAACGTGATTTTCTGGAGGTTTGTTCCCAAGTTTTTGATTTCTTTATTTTCTCACAAAATTAATGTACTTTGTCAGCAGTCAACAAGCACAATCTTTAAGATTTTACAACATTTGTATTTATTTTGAAGTCAGCATAAAATTACAATACACGTATGGTCTTCCTATTTTTTATTTCCCCTCCATTTTATTTTGTTCTCTCCAACTCTCATAACCTTTTGCAAAGTGGACAGATGTCTGAGGAAAGCAGGTACAGAAGAAAAACCCTTCTACTTTCTCTCACAGCTTTAATTTAGGATGGCTTATTCAGCACATTATGAATGCTACTGCTTTAATTGCCAGTGAGGAATTAGCAAGTAATTATGACAAAGGCATGCCTTGTTTCAGAGACTGAAAAAGATAATCATAGCTCTCAGAGAAGATGAAGGTAGTTCTGCAAAACCAGACTTCTTCCTTCAGAAGTTGCCCAATTTAACTGCTTTGCTGTTGGAGTAAAAAGGTGATTAAAAGTTACCTTGAAGGAAGCAAGAAGTAGAAGTAACTGTCATTGTAGTAAATTGGTATCATCCTTATGTCTTTAGAGGCTCTAGACTTGGGTCTATATGAAAGAAAACCACCTTTAACATACAAACAAGCAGAACAAGAACTTAGATGTCAGACAAAAAAAACTACATTATTTTTGAATGCTTTGTTTCTTGTGATCCAGGCCCCCAGGAAATGCTTCCCTTAAAGAGAAAATCAAATGAATTGTCAGGATTTTCTCTGTATGCCACATATGTTTACTTCTAAGTGGGTATCTAATATCTGCTTCTGTCCTTCTATGGCTTATAACCATTTTGGGAGAGAAGAATGTAAGATCTCTCAAAAAAAATCCCATGTTTTAGAAAATCCAAAGCAAACACATTGTGTCTCTATCAAGCTAATCAGCCATGAAAAACAATATATTATGGGAACTTGCATTTACCATACAATAGCATTTAATATCTGTGTAGTCACTCTTTTTGCTTCTCAAACTTGTTATCTCTTTGTACTGCCATGAAAGATAGAGATCAGGAAGAAATCAGCCCTGGCAAATTTGAGGCCAGTTCTAATTCTGTACATCTGCAATCACTTCTTTTCCTAGCTGCACATACAATTACTCAGTGTAATCCCTGGCATCTCACTCCTCGTTAAAAATCAGCTTTGCAACTAGAAAACCATGAAAATTTCAGAGCAATGGAAATGGATTAGTCCAAACCATAGGTTACCAATCCTGTCCATCCCTGCTAGAATGATTATATCTGCAAGCAACATGAGAATTTTAACTGTAAATCTGCAGGTTTTAAAGCTCAAGTGGTTTTGCTTCATTTAGGTGTAGATCTAAAAAGTCCTGCTAGCTTAAATAATTTTATATCTTCAAGAAATGTATGTAATTTTCTACAGAAAAGACTAATGCAGTTGTTAACCTCATTTTCTTTTTCAATGTACACTAAGTTTTTCAGTTTGTTTCTGATTTCCAGATGTTCCTATTTTTCATGCCATTTACCACTGCTACTTAGTTTCTGACCTCCTAGTTTCTCCAAAATAGTTAATATTGTAACTGAAATGTCATTAATGTTTTAACTTCCTTACTCCACCTTTGAAGAACATGAAGCAAAAAGCATTCTAGCAAGCTTGAACATTATCATTTGAACTGCTCACCCATTATATTTTAGGTAGCTTATTTGTTCTAGTAGGCATTCTTCATGTTTTCTACATTCTGTACGTTTTTCATTAGAATTGCTTTTTCTTAATCTTTATAAGCAGCTCCTCCCCATAGCAGCATTAAAAATTACTACGTAGACATAACATATTTTCCAGAAGTTTAGATGTTAGATGTATCTGTGCCGTTAATATTTGGATACAGTAAAATAGCAGGGGTGGACCTTCCATGTTCTAGTATGTCTTGCACCCAGACTTGCCCCACATAATCCTTGTAAGAAGGACTACATTCCTCAAATGGAAAGAGACAGAATGTCCAAGGTCACTTCAACCTGTTAAATTGCCTCCAATAATTTGCTTTCTAGTGTGAAGAGAAGCACTTGAAGGTTAGAGGTAAAAAGCTGTAACAGAAGAAGTTGCCAAAGACCCACACAATAATGGCACCTATAAACCTGTCAGCTTGATAATCACTGATGAGATAAAGGCCAACAACTGAGTACAAATACAAATACAAATACAAAGACTGACACAAAAGTAGTGGAACTGTAATCAACTACAAAAGGCATCCAAATCGAGAAAGATAAATCTCTTCAGATAAAGCAACAAAAGGAATACCAAGCTCCTGGGGGTCAAACAGAATCATTAATTTTCCAATTACATCATAAAATATCACAGCCCTTTCAGGTCTCTCTTTTCAGTTCACATTGTGTGTTCATGATAGCCCATATGATTTTGCCATAGTTACCAATGTACTTTTAGCATTACTGATAAATAACCACTGTTACCTCTTCATGCTATGGCTTCAGACTTTGGTCTCATGAAACCTTAGCATCTTTTCTGTATGAAATAATGTTTAGAGGTTGTCAAAGTTGTCTCTGAAGTTACCAGAATAATATGTATTCTACTACCTCTTTGCTTGTACAAAGCTTGTACAAGTGCAAACTTTTTTGAGGTCTTTATTCTTTATTCTATCCCCATAGCCCTCTTCTCCACTTTTATGTAATAGAAGATATCTATGAACAGTTTATTTACAGACATTCAGAAGTTTTTATAATGCCTGTGTATGAGAATACTCTTTATTGGACACTGAGTTCTTCTATTAGATATTAAAAATTCCTTCAGCATGGAACCAAACTAAATGGCTGTTCGTGTTGCTTGCTTACAGCATGAATTACTGGATTTGAGAGGCAGAGGGAAAGTTAGGAAACTGCAATAGAAATAAATGGGTGAGTATACACTAAGATAGAATAGTAGGTTCATAAAAGAAATGGGGAAAACCCATGTCTGAGATTTGTCAAATAATCCCTGCTTCTTAATGGAGGACGTCTGAAGTTTTCCATGCAAGAGCCTTCATTTGTGTTACAAAGAAACCAAATAAATTTTAAATTTTACATCAGAGTTTTACACATTTTATGGATCTTGGACAATGTCTCTAAGGATTCCTTCACCTCCCCGATGATTTTTAGGTATTACTGGAGGAGAAGTAAAGAGGACTTGGGTTCTTATTTTGCATTCTTGCTAATTCTATTCTTATCTACTAATATATTCCCATATAGAATAGTGAAATCCACTGCAGGAGCATTTGTGTTTACTTATAGTAATTATAGTGTTTATAACACTGTAACTATAATGTATATATACATTATAGTAACTATAATGTATAGCATTATAGTGTTTACTTCTCTGTCTTTTTTATACAGAGACTCAAAGCTGATATATCCATTCTAGCAGATTATATTTTGCCCTATGTTAAGAAACATCTGATATAAACGGATGTTTAGGTACCATATTGCTCAGATGGAATATCTGAGAAATACTCCAAAGTGCATATTTTAAATTTTTTCCATTCTTTACATAATCAAATCTGACAGTCATATGCCCAGGAAATATTCTTTCAAATGAGTGACAAGGCAAGATTTGTGAATGAAATTTTGGCCCGTTCTGAACAAATTCATTTTGAGGGGACATATTTGTTTGGTAGGGACATATGAAAGAACCTTTTATACTAATTTATAGAGCCTAAGGAAAATTTACTTTGTTTTCATAGTAATTGACTTGTTGAATGATAATTTAGCATTCTATGTTTTAAAAAGAACATGGTTGTCACTGTTATTTGATGGGTCATATAAAAGTGTTATTGGTGCCATATTTGTTGTACTTTGCTTCCTATATTCTGATTTTCTCCAGTTAAAAAGGAGGTGAATTGCATAGCACTTCCTGCTTTTTACTTTTCTTTTTTTTTCCTTACATGTATTGATGGGTATGTTGTAGTTCATCTTTTACTGCCGAGATGGGTCACCATATTAGCATTTGAACATGCTTCCTGAAGGATTTTATTTTTTATATACAGAAAGAAAAACTAGCAGACCAGTTAAAATCTCAAAGAAGTACTCACAGTTTGACAAGCAAAAATTGAAGAGAGCAGGAAATACTACGTCTAATTAAATAGTGGTCATGCTATTTTGGTGCTTCAGCAAATTAAATATGAGATGCATGGTTTAAAGGTTGGAGCTTATCCTTGAGGTGTTCTTTCAGAAATCACTCTTTATGCTATTGATGAAACCAGATCTCATTGTAAATAAGAATAAGATTTATTTACGTCGTGTATAATTCACTTTCTATCATGAATTCATAGATTCATGCATTTGGTAATGTGCTTTAGTGTTACCAGCTTTTAAGTAGTTTTGCTATACCTAAAGCTATCTATTTCACTAGTTGTTATAACACCAAGAATTACTCTGTGTTGAAGCCTTACTTAGTCTACTTATCTAATTACATATACATAAAAGGATGGAGCCATTAATATCCCGAAGATATCAGAAACAAAATTGAAAAAAAGTCCTTTACAAACCTCCTGTACCAACTAATTACAGTTTTTTAAACTTTTGAACTCATTTGAAGGAAAAAGCAAAATGCTAAGAAGGTAGAGGAAAAGAGGGACCACTGTCCTTTGCAGGGTCTGTGAAAAGTCTAGGTCCAGTTTTGATTTATGTGGGCTATAGAATGTCAATGGCAACTGATGTTTGAATGCTACATAGCAATGTGTTGAACAGCTCAGAAGTGCATTTTGGAAAAAAACTAGAATTAAATATAGAATATTTTCAAGTCAATACATAGCTGCAAAAAATGCAAGAAGGATTATTGTGCTTGGAGTGTAAAAGAAATAATGCCATGTTAGATCCAAGAATATGTGAAAAAGAAAATCTTGAAAGGCAGAATGATTTCTTTTCATCTTGCTGGAAGTTGTTCCATTAGGATTATAAAACATTAAGTAAAGTGTTCAGATTCTATTGTATTGCAGGTTTTTGTACATATTCATTATTCTTTATATAAGCATGTACAAGGAGGTGGAACTAAAGCAGACTTTCTTGCATTCTAGTTGCTGTGTTTCACCAGCTGCACACTCATTTAGGAGTATTACCCTGGTAATAATTATTTTAATGAAATCACAGTCTAAATGGGTGGTATCAGGGAGCAATCCAAGAACAGCCAAGTGATTTAGTACCAAATTAGCAGAGAGGGAAGAACTGAGAAGTACACTTGCATGGTTCTTCAGATTTGTATGTTCTGCACAAATAATCAGGCTGAAGGGCAGACAATACATAATCTTTCTCATCTGTCTTCTCTGGTACTTTCATCAGCAGGAGAATACTGAGTTCTAAAACATTTGAAGTGTGGGGGAAAATGAAACTTCAGGCTGCAAGCATCAAATTGGCTTGAAAACTAGATAGACAGAGCAAGGCAACCTTTTCAAACTGTTGCAAATGAGTAAGAAGGAGAATATATAGTACCACTTTCAGCTGAAACATTTTCACTGTCTGAGTTGCTTTAGAACGTCTCTTCTAAAATAATTAAGCTGAGACTTTGAATGAGTTCAGTCAACATTTGCATTTTCTATCATCAAATTTGCTTTGGGACTTTTCAGCATAAAGTAAGAAGTAAAGAATTAAAATTGTTCGCATGCATTATTGTCCATACACGATTGTCCATGTATATCAGTAAATAATCAGCCGGACTGTTCATGAGGTATGTCACATGGCAGTGGTATTCAGCTAGATCTCACCTAATTTTACATAATTCAGAGGGCTAATTTAGGATTATGGACCATCTGCCAATACTCTGTACATAAATTACCAAGACAAATAGGAAGTTCCAGCAGACAATTCAGATCTTAGCAGATGTGAATTTCTTTGGGATGTTTCTCTTTGACTCTAAAAATTGTGGTGGAACATGCAGGGCAAGCATGCCCCCTAACTCAGGCACTCTGGTACCTGAAATTAGTTTAGATTAATTTAGATTGATCTGGACTGGAATTTTTTCTTATATGGACAAAGTCAAACTAGGCTTATTTAATGTGCCACTGTAGACTTGCCACAGAGTTCATCACTTGTGATAACACTGTTATCCTGGTATGTCTTTATCTGAGGGAATTACTAAATCTTTGCCTTTTGCAAGAAATAATTCAAAGAAGATGCACTATAATAGAGGAAGACTAATTCTGATCCAGTCTGAATCTTGGTTTTCCTGTATTGCATGTGTTGGACAACAGACTTAGATGGCTGGTGTCTGTTGTTGAACTTGGAGCTGAGAGCGATAGAACTGATAGAAGGCTGCTTATCTAGAAGGGTGTTTAGTCATATTTCTACTGCATATTCAACAAGAGATAGCCTTGAGTAGGATTATACTGCAACATTTACTTGAGGCTACATCTATATTAATCTAAAACCAAGAGCTGCCCGGCTTTCATTCCTTGACAGGAGTGGCAGAAAACTTCCTTACTGTGTTATGGCATCAGTGGGCCAATCAGCACAATGCCAAAGCAGAACTGAGAGCTAGTCAAAATTACTACTGTGTTAAATATGTATTGATTTTTGCCTTGTATTTCCTGCTGCTGGAGTGAACTTAGAAAAGTAGTAGGAAATTTAAGTAACATGTTCAATCACTGTATTGTTCTGATAGTTGATCAACAATAACAGAAAGCAAATTCTTCACTTCTTTCACCATCTGAATTTGGTAATGATTTTGGCAGGATGGGTACACTGCTTTTTGGTTCTGAGTAGTTTGATGCTTGTTTAGCATGGGTTAGGTATAAGTGGGGCAGAGAAGTGTGTGTTTACGCCTGGAGAACACGTTAGAATAGGTGTTCTTTTTTACTGTCTATACAGAGGGTGGAAGAACTCTGAATACCATTTGAATCCATTTTTGCTGTCTGCTTGCACTGGTTTATGTGCCTTTTGTATTTCTTTCCCCAATAGTTTATCCATAAACAGTAAAGGAACTTGTTTGTTATCCTAATGTTAATTCTCTGACCTCTAGAGTTCCATACATCTTCTGTAT
Organism: Corvus brachyrhynchos; assembly: GCF_000691975.1. Classification (NCBI taxonomy): domain Eukaryota; kingdom Metazoa; phylum Chordata; class Aves; order Passeriformes; family Corvidae; genus Corvus; species Corvus brachyrhynchos. The sequence goes on along the minus strand of NW_008239080.1, from coordinate 322,571 downwards.
TTAGGATTTTGAGGTGCTCAGTGCCCAAATCATGTGTGCCTATCAGTATGTGATTGCTAGAACACTTGAGTAAAAAAAAACCCACAAACATTTTGGTATTAGGGCTACATAGGGCTAGATATGATAAGGATAATGTTAAACAATTTACAGATGTTACCTTGAACCCTGGCTAAACTTGGGGGGAGTATTTTTTCTGGTTTCATGATCAGGATATTGTGATAACTGCTAGCCAGGGTTAGGGAGGAGGCAAAAAGTTTCTGGTGTTTCTTTACTTGAGAATAATTAATAATTCATTAATAATTATTATTTTAAAAGTTCTGAGAAGGAAAATTGGAAACCTGGACTAGAGTTCATCTGTGTGGAGTCTTTAAATATAAATACAGATAAAGACATAGGTCTTGAGAGCTATTAAGTAGTTACAGTACTTTTCGTAAATGCAGGTTCTGCCATTTAATTAATGTATTATAGAACTGTTTGGATTTAATCAGTGCAATACAAACACTGCAATGTGCCAGATATTTTATTTCTGCCTAAATGATTAGTGTTTGAGTGCTTGGCTGTTTGTAGGAAACAAAGAATTCCTCCAACCATAAATTCTTGTGATTATGCCTTTCTTACATTTGATGATTGATGAGTTCATTGATAGTTTGAAATAATGAGCTTCAGAGTACTGAGTAATTAGCTTCTGATAAGGTGCAGAAGCAGTCTGGGGCTGGGTAAAAGCCTTGCCGTGTAAAAGAAACCACCACCTTCTCCCTTACTACAAAGAGTTCTGAGTGTGATATTTCAGTTGTTAAATTAATTTTAACTACAACTCAGTGCTGAATATTTTAGAGTGGTCCTAAAGGTACAAAAAGGTACAAAAGGACTGAGAGGTGATCTGATAATCTGAATTGTTTTCAAATGGTGTTTGGATAAGGTGCCAGTTTGGATGGTAAAGGCAACACTATTTGAAAGAGCTGTTTTCTTTCAGATTACAGGGGGTTATAGTCAAGGGCCTGCAAATCTCATGCAGTTTTAGTCTCCACTAAAGCACACATTGTAATTTTTTTTCACCCAGGACTGGAAGTGAGTGAGTTTCCATTCATTTCACAGTTTCAAAGATGCTAAAGCTGGGCAGTGGGTCATGAAAGTCTTTTGTAATTCAGGCAATAGACACATGACCTCATATCATTACTAAGTCTCATAATTCATGATAGAAATAGAACCTTCCTTTGTCCGTTTATTCAGTTCTGTCTTACTTCAACCTTCTGGAGAAAAGAACTTTCACATAATTTCCAGTTTTCATCCTCTCTTTAGCTTTCAGTCTTATGATCTTTTTATGCCTTTGTCTCTGAAGAACTGACTGGTGTCAGAAGTTACAGGTCAATTCTGTAACAGATATCTAAACCTGCTTTTGATAGGCTCTTTAGTGTGAACTTCGATGAAGATGGATGATGTAACTTGTGTTTTCCAGTCTTTGAGTTACTAGTGAGATGTTAACCTTTTTTGAGGTCATCTATCTTAAATGAATAAAAAGTAAGAAGCTGCGTTGAGCCTTTCAGCAGAAAACATAAAGATGGATTCAGAAGAACTGTCACTGGTGGCCCCAAACAATGGGTCACCTGAACACCCCGCCTCAGAAATAAGGTGCACATCCATTTATGATGGCATGTTTGTGTACATCATTTGATGAACAACACGGGGCAGAAACCAGCTCCTGCAGGATCAGACTGATTAGACCATAATTTGTTTCTAAGTCTGACAGTTAATTCCTTAATATGATTGTGGTGGTTGTACAATGATTTTTTTAGCAGTTACAATGTTGTGAGTTACTTGAGCAGCGTATAGGCTAATATAGCTGATCCTAATGCATCAATATAGCTACTTCTGTCAACTGAGCCGATAAATTTATTAGGGTAATATGTAGTAGAGCTGTCCAGGTGTAATTTCAGTGAAATGATTCTAAGTAATATTTCCTTATTTCCATACTAGATTTATTGAAGACTGTATCAGTCATCCAGTCAGGTTTGGGGGGAGAGGTATGTGACCTTAAGAGCCCTTCCAGCCTGCAATTACCTTTGTCAGGTTTTCTCTTCTCTTTGGTTCACCCCCAGTTCCCTGGAAATTGACCAATTTTTCAGGGTTTATTAAAAATAAATATGAACAGCCCAGAGATACTTTTTTTCAGGCCACAAATTTACTTGGATATTTCAGTTGCTTAATTCAAGCATCTGAGAGGATGGGCCTTCTGCTAAGGCTATAGAAAATATATGTTTTTGAGAATGGTTTGGTTACCCAATCAAACTCTCTGCCCTGGATATATATAAGGACAAAGGCAAGAGCTGCTCCACAGGAAGCTCACTCTCTCATTGCAGCTCCAGAGGCCAGAGTGTCTGGGAGGCACCTGCATCACACTCTTCCTTGTAATGCTGTACCTTGGGCCAACTTAGAATAATATCAATAATTATTGTAAGAAATAATAATATAAATAATATATAAATCATTAATATAGCTGACTATGCTGCTGAAATAGCAAGAAAATATAGGGTTTAGAAAGTCTAAGAATAGTCAGGAGGAGAGAAGGAGCTAAAAAGGAAGCAAATAATTTTTGTTAATGAATGACATACAGTCTTTCTTAGGTCTTAAAATAGCATCTAACTTTTAAAAAGGAACAAAAAAGAAACACCCTTTATCCCAAATCAGAATGAACTTGTTTTCCCATCCCCAGCACTTCATCTGGCCCTTCAGAGCTGTGGTAGGGCACACAGAGATTTCTACACAGCACTAAGGAACAAAGCCAACTTCAGAGCAGCTTAATTTTCTTTAAGGGCTTTGAAAACTCAGGTACTACACAGCAAAGCATTTTATACTGATTAATGCAAAACCAGAAACTCCTTAACTGTACTTGTATGCTGAGGTTGGTTGTATGCTGAGCCCGAGAAAGAGGACTGAGTCAGATAATCATAGCACAGCAACAACAGAGTGGAGAAATGTAGCTCACAAGCCACTCAGATCAAGGAGGTAGTGAAACTATATATGGTTTAGGGATAACATGATAATGTTTAGGATGTCTGAGACCCAGACCCTTAAAAAGTTATCTGGAAAATGTGTGTATTTACACAAAGTCCAAATTATGTTGTCAAAACCAACTTAAGAACATACAAACTTGCGTGGACTCAAGATGCTCTCTTCAAGGAATGAAAGGAAAACTTCACGGTGTATTGGGTTTGCATGGCCTGGTTTTTGGTAGCAGGGGGCCACAGGGGTGGCTTCTGTGAGAAGCTGCTAGAAGCTTTCACTGTGTCTGGCAGAGCCAATCCCTGATGGCTCCAAAGGTGGACCTGCCACTGGCCAAGGTCTGGCTCATCAGAAATGGTGGTAACGCCTTTGTGATAACAGATTAAAGAAGAAATCAAAACAAAGGTTGTGGCGTAGTTTTAATTCCAGCCAGAGAAGAGCGGGGTGGGAACATGTGAGAGGAACAACTCTGCAGACACCAAGGTCAGTGGAGAAGGAGCAGCAGGAGGTGCTCCAGGAACCGGAGCCAAGATTCCTCTGCAGGCCGTGGTGATGACCATGGCGAAGCAGCTGTGCCCCTGCAGCCCGTGGAGGGCCATGGGGATGCAGAGATCCACCCGCAGCCTGTGGAGGAGGAGCCAATGCTAGAGCAGGTGGATGCCTGAGAGGCGGCTGTGATCCTGTGGGAGACCCGTGGAGAGAGGGGCCCTGCTTCCAGGCTGGAGCAGCCTGTCCTTGAAGGACTGCACCCCGTGGAAGAGTGACCCACGCTGCAGCACGTTGAGGGCGACTGTTGCCCGTGGGGTGGACCCACATTGCAGCAGTTCACGAGCTGTTGCTCATGAGATGGACTCACATCAGAGAAGGTTATGGAGTACTGTCTCCCACAGGACGGATCCCATGGTGCAGCAGGGGAAGGACTCCTCTCCCTGAGCAGTGGGACAAACCTATGGGTGACCATAACCCCCATTCCATGTCTCCTTGTGCTGCTGGGGTAGGAGATAGAGCTGGGAAGGAGGGGTGGAAAGTGTTTTTAAGGGCTTATTTTACTTCTCATTATCCTGCTCTGATTTTGTTAGCAATAAATTTGCTTCGTATCTCTAAGCTGAGCCTGTTTTGCCCGTGCTGCTATTTGATGAGCAATCTCTCCCACTCCTTATATCAAACCATGAACACCTCGTTAAATTTTCTCTCCTCTGTCCAGCTGCAGAGGAGTGAGTGAGCAGCCTTTGTGGGTGCCTGGCATGAAGCTAGAGTCAACCCATGACACACGGTCATTGACAAAGTAACTGTGCTAGCAGGTGGAAGTGACCAAAAATTTCCAGATTGTTTCACTAACCCTTAAATCTCCACACCTTTCAAGAAAACTGAATTTCCCTAATGTGCATCAAAATTGCTTCTAAAGTCCTGCATCAAATGGCATCAAATTCTATCCACTGGAGTGGATAGCCCATAATGTTGTCAATGATGTAACTTACATTAGAGGAAGATGTGGTGAAGCTTGAAAGTCATCAAGATGTGGAGAGTGCTTTTTACCTTTTATTTTCTTGCTGTGATTCCTCATCCTTTGTAATGAGAAATGTTCCTTCTGGTTTGTGGGGATGGCATTTCTAGGTGTTCCTACCGTGCTGTTATCCACAATATAGAGCTCCACAAGAGTCTCTGTTTCACTGCACCCAATCTGTAAATCTCAAAATGAGAACTACGGGCTTGACCTCTTCTCCTCTAGCAATGATGAGGCTCAAAGCCCCATCCAACCTCACCTTGAACACTTCCAGGGATGGGGCATCTGCAGGTTCCCTGGGCAACCTGTTCTAGTGCCTCAACACACTCACAGTAAAGAATTTCTTGTCATTATCTGGTCTAAACCTACTCTCTTGCAGTTTACTTCTTCTGCTTTACTTATCCTCCACTTCTTTATCAGGTGAAATATTTTTATTCAGTCTTCTGGAATTGTCATTTTATTACAGATGTTATTAAAAGAGAACATCTGCATGTTACAGTTATTGCATTTTTTTAATTCTTGTCCAGACTAGATGTGTATCCAGTGCAAATATTTTCTAACATTTATCCTAAAATATAAATCTGAATAGAGTTGAATGTAAAGCTCTGTTTTATGAGTGTACTCTAAAGTAACCATTACAGAAACTAAATCATACCTATTCTGTCTTGGACAAGCATTTTGTACTTACGGACAACTCAGCAGAAGCTGGCATCTGTATTACTCTGAGAAAGGAATGTAGGCAAATAAATAAACATAAAATCAGGTAATTATATTTGTTAGGAATACAGAGATATCTTTCTTTTGGAAACAGACCATTTGTTAATCCATCAACTTTACTTCGAATATCAAAAAGAATAATCCACAAGAATAGTGATTGAAAAACCTATTTACTTTTTTTGGGGGGGCCCTCCACTCTTCAGAGACAGAGACTTTTGTGTATTACTGACTGTACTTAGCTCAATGAAACTAAATAAAAAATAACTTCAATTACTAGAAAAATGCTTCCATTTCTCATTTAACTTCTTTTTTCAGTTGAGTTTCTTCCAAAACTCAAATTTTAGTTCTGGAATAAATTTGCAGAAGGTACATTTTGAAATATAATAAACTGGGGAGAAGAAAAAAAAAAACAAAACAAACCCACATTTGTTTTAAATACACTGGATTGAAGAGGTCATTCAGCTGTAGCTATTAAATGAAATCTGTGTCTGTGTTTAATTTAGTTTCACTGGCATTTATCAAGTACTTGATATAGTTGGACAGCATCTAACTTTGTACTTGGGAAACACCAAGTCTACTTGAAATAATTGAAGTTTATTTAAGAATGGGATTTTGTGGTACAATTTGATAGGGAGGAATATATTACAGTACATTCAGGCCCTGTTACCAAATAAACAGAAATACTTTTATCTAGTGCTCTTCTTCCCTGAGTTCTCGTGTAATCGCTGTGTTCAAAAGGAGGAAGAAAGGTGGCAAACATCTCTAAATATAGTCCTGTTTTCTCTGTGTGATATTTTCAAGAGCTTTATTGAAATCCCTGCTACACTGAAGACTTGAGAGTCCACAGCTCATCACACACATGTGCTCATAATCCTTCAGCCACTTCTGTGGGCATAGAAGAAGGGTTATTAGTGTTCAATTATGTATAGCATCAGTTTTAGAAGATTAGTTAAATTTTATTGGTAAATGTACCATAAATGATATGAGTGGATGTTGCATACGAATGTATAAAGTAGATGGCTATTCTGCAGCCAGATGAATCAAATATATCCCTAAACAGCTGGTGATGAGACATGAGGTCCATTAAGAACAGACAGTTTTTTTAATATTAAAATACCCTATTTAATGTTGATTAAGTTACTCTTCAAGTCACAATTCTTGTCAAGATAAAAATAAAAATTCAATGTGAGAATTAAAATGAGGCACCTTTTGGGATATTTAAATCCTCAAAAAATAGTCCAAGCCTCTGACCACAACTATATTTTTACTTAATGTCCTTGAAGACTGGATTTGTGTAAATTATTTTTAGCTTCTCTTTTTTGTGGTGATTGTGCCCCCATGGAAACAATTTATGAATTTGTGTTGAATCCTCAAATAGATTTGGCTGAAATACTCTTTGAAAAGGGTAGACACCTTAGAAAAGATGAATCATACAATTTCAGTAGTTCAATAAATGTTTCAGCTTTTCATTTTGAAAGAATGTTTTGAAACCAAACAAAATCTTAAAGGCTTTTAGAAATTATTAAGTAACCAAAGAATAAAGGGAATAATTTTATTGACTAAAAGTAGGATAAAAAATACTGGTATTTTCCCATTGCATTTAATTGGCTATAGGAATTTCCATTTGGAGTCAACTAGAGCTGCTTTTTCCTCATCTTGCTTTGGTTTGGCTGTATGAGCCCATTATTTACATACTGCTGGGTTGTTGAGTCTTATCACCAGCTCCTGGCATATGACCATTGGAAGATTTCTTGTTTATAAACTCCATTTGGAAATGGCTTCCTTTTTTTTTTTCCACCTCTCACTCTCATTGAGTGTTTTCAACTTTGATTAGAAATCTCATTTTCAGCCTTAATTTTCAAAGGTAGTTTATGATCACACAGTTTGTATAGCATGTGATAAGATTGAATACTGGTTAAATATATCTTCTGCATGATTATCTCACTCATGTTTTTAAAAAAAACGAACTTAAAAAGCTTCTAGCTGTTGCTTTGATGGGCCAAACAAACAAACCTCTTTCAGTTTCATCTTATGTTGAATCCACTACCGCAACTTGTTCATTCAGTTGGGTTTTTTTGCTTCACATTGATTTCTCTTTCTTGAACAATGGCCAAAGTAGTGCATGGTATACAGGATGTAGTTTCCAGACAGTGCTGCTAATAATGCCTTGTCTATATTGGAAATATTTCATCTATTAAAACTCAAGGTCATGTTTGACATTTTTTCCACAGCAACCTGACACTGACAGTTTTTAGCCATTCTTGATCCACCCGTATGCCTCTTTTTTCTCCTCTTCTATTTCAGTTGAATAGCCGCAGCTTAAAGCCAAAATTATTAATAGGATGTAGTCTTCTGGAACTTGTAGCTAGCTCCTGCTCAGTGGCTGGATATTTCTGAATTGGTACTGCCACGTGTCTTCTCTTTGGGAAATTGCTACTTTCAAAACTCTAAAAGAAACCTCTGGATTTATGGCTTTCATCTGTCTAATTCCAGACAGCTTTTATATATTTCCCATATCCATTATTTTCTTCATATATGTTCCTCCCAGATATGTTCTGGATACTTGAAAAATTCTGAAATGCTTTGCTCCAACTCACACTCGCCCTCCTCCCTTTCCAAAGAGATATAACTTCACCATCCTCTCAACATGACTGGTATTACTAAATGTCTATATGCAACCATATATTCATTTCAGGTGCCACTTCTGTCAGTTTTTTTATAAAGGTTGCCAAAAGATCCTAGCTCTACCACAACGAGTGTGTCAAGCTTTGCAATGCCTTCCAGTTCAGATGTCATAGTTTATGGATATATTTATAATTTACTACTAGTCATGCTATCTTTTACCTTCTGTTCCTAAAAAATTAAAAAATTGAAAGCATGTCAAATAAGCTTTTGGCTCATTTTAAATTGTTCGATACTGAGCTCCTTATGTCATCTCTTGTAAATGCTCATTGTCTTCCCAGGGTTTTTTGAGCCTGATCAAGTATTTCTGCAGTGGTGTCACAAGATCCCTCTCATTATGCAAGGTACAAATTCCAGAAGTTTTAAATCTTTAGCCTAAACAAATTCCACATCCCTACTCCATGTTCTCACCCCTTTCAAGTCTCTTCTCAGTTCAGAACAGATTTTCTCACTCATCTCTTTTTTATGTTTTCAACTTCTGTCAGAAAACACTTTAAAGACTTCCAAATTACACATTTCAGTTACAGTGTCTTAATGTACTCCTTCACAAGCTACGTGGCATGGAACAAAAATCTTGAGAGCAGTACCTTAGTGAATATACTACTCCTTTTTCTGGTTATTTTTAATGTCTATGTACCACGTAAGTATAATTGTTCTTTATTATGAGCTGTTGATGGTAAGGTTGGATACATTTTAAGGTTAATTTGCACAGGAATGAGTGCCACCAGTGAGTGGTACTCCAGATGTGTGCAGCTTAAACTCGGTGGTGCTGCTGCTCTGACAGGAAGGGGGAAGAGCAGGAAAGCAGTTTTTCAGCTCCATATCTTACTATCAACATCTGCTGTGAAAGCTCATCCATTCCTCACCAAAGATTTCAGTCCCGAGCCCAGTATAAGATTTCTTTCTCTTTTACATCATGTAGGTAGTTGACTAAAGCCAACTTGCCTTTGAACTTTTAATGTAAATACCTTCATTTAAAATTTAAGGTAGTACAGTAAGTGAGTAAAATGAGTAAAATTAAAGACAGTAGAGAGATGCAATATTCGTCAGTAGCTCAAGTTCTGAATTCTGTGCCACGCTTCCAAAAGTGGTGCCTCTCAGAAGTATCCCTAATAAGTACAGTATCCCCAAAAGTGTTTAACTTTGGGCACACAACCTCTGCCATGGAAGAGGGGAAACAATCCCTACACCTGTATGTTTACGTCTGTAGCATACTAATATTTCAGTGTATTCTGTGGACACAGCAAAATCACTCTAGCTTCGGTAATTGGTTTCCACAGAAGTTTGATTAGTGCACAACAGAAAATGGATAAAAATAGGTACTTTAAAATTACAGAGGTAATACACCAGCTGTGTCCTCCTTCTGTTTAAAATCTGTTTCATTTTGGTTATGTCCTACAGACCAATGTAGTGAGGATAGGGAATACCACTACAGTGTGTTATATTCACACTCCACCAAGGGGAATATATTCCCTCAGGCTTCCTGAGGGAAGCTTTGATTTCGGAATCAGGGAAGAGTGAATCATTGCTGACCTCTTCTGAGCTATAGAGAGATGGTCAAAAGGTTTTATAAAATGCAAGTGTGAGTATAGACAGATGAAAATCAGATTTCTTCTTTCTCATTACCGATTTTCCTGTCTGTAGAGGTAAGTCTTGAGGGTTTAATTTTGCTTAACATGCTTATTTTAGGAGGGCTGTTCTCCTCAGCAGGGAGGATGCTTCTGCTAAGGATCAGGAAAGAAACTGTGAGCTGTGTAGACCCATAGAAATACTTTCTAATATCTGCCTGCCTATTCTGCCATGCCACTAAGGCTATTCTGCTGCATGCCCCGGAGCTAGACCTCCCTCTTGATCTATCTGTGCAGAATAGCCTGTTCTTGTTTGGGACAACCCATCTCATCTGCTTTTGCTGTAGCCCTCCTGTTGCACCTGAAGCATAGTTTCACAGAGCATGTCTATGTTAACGTTTGAGTTCAGTTGTTTTGAACATTTTCCCCACTGGCTGTTGTTTGGTTTGTACCATGAACAGTACTGCAGCTTCTTAAATGGTTTTCTCTGGTGTGGAACTGGAAAGATGTGTCCCAGGTGTTTCATCTAGTGTACTCCAGCCACTAAGACCTGGCATTCAGTCTCCAGGACCAAGCTTGACTTGGGCTTTAACTGTCAAATTCCTGTGTTGTCCTCAATGCCAGCTGATTTGTTATTGCAGCACAGTGTTTGCCTGTTGTGCCTGTCAACACAGCTATGGCTTAGCAGGTGTATCTGGTAAGGAAGCTGAGGAAAGGTGCATCAACGTGTGTCAGAGAGAAACAGTGCCTATGTGCATGAGTAATGGCACAGAACAGAAGTCCTCATTGCACATATGTGGGAGCTATAAAATAATAGTTCTGTTGCTGAGCAGTGGAGGAGCAAGATAAATTAATGAAATTGTGACTTAAACCATACTCATCCTATTTTTATTCACATCTTTGACAGGATTTCTTTCTTTGTTTTTTTTATATCACGTCAGATTTATTTCTCTGGAATGGAGTTTACTTGTTTTCCTGAAGGGATAATAAAATATCTGTGTATTAAGTTAGTTATTAAAGATATGAGTTTATCCCAAAGCAGCTCTGAAGGGTAGTTTAAAATTGAAGTGAAGGAATGTATGTAGCATGCAATAATATGTGGCTCTTTCAAGTCAGATACAGTATTTACACTAATACAGTTTTCATTTCTTAGGACAGAGAAAGTAGTTTAAGAAATGAATACTAAATTAGTCAAAAATATATGCTACAGCTGTGTAATCTCCTCTATTTTGTCAAGTATTGTACTATTTCTGGAGATTGTATTGGTTTGAAAACTTAAACTACTATTCTTGCATTGCTAGTTTTTTAATTGATAGTTTCTTTACACATAGTGACACAATAATAATTATCTTGGTTTGTTGGTGAAAGATTGTTCAGTTTATGTACATTCTTTCTGGATTTTTAATTTGGTGGATCCAAAAATTGGAGTGTGGGTCTCATCCTGCATTGTAGGGAATTTGAATCATTCCAGGAGTACTTTCATAGAAGTCAGTGTGAGATGAGTATCCACTGCTTTATACTAGTGGTTCATCACCTGGATAAAAGCTAGGTGAAATATCCTCAAAGCCTGCTTCAGCTAAGCGTTAATATGTAAGTAAAAATTTCTATTGTGTTCTGTTAGTGAGCAAGGTGAATTGTGCCATTTTGCAGGCATGTTTGGTTTTTCAATGGGTGCCCTGACAATTAGGATGTCAACAGTAGCATGACTGCAAATGGGCACACACTTTATTGTAGAACTGTAGGGGACTGTATTAGCATAAATGAACTTCATATTGGTTTTGCAACCAAACTGCCCCCTGAATACACTGCTTGCTTTCTGAATCCACAAACACAGTCAGATTCTCTAAAGTGTGTACTATTCTGTGGCAATAAAAAATAAGTTTAATACTTAACCACACTGAAGAGGTGTTGGCCTTGAAGGGATGAGGTATTATAAATGCTATCACCATAGACAGTTGCAACAGTGTGGGAGTCACAGTTAGGGGTTCAAGAACCTATTTTTCTCCCACACACGCTCATCTCTTGTCATACTCTCTTTCAAGAGTTTGAAAATTTCAAGTGTTTCTCAGAATATCCTTCTGCTAAGGAGATTAATACAAATATTAGCAGCAACCCATATCTGTTATCCACATTTGCTCACAGCCCAATTTAAGGTATGGATTTATATGCTGACCAACATATGGGAGTTAAGGCTATGAAGGAGACATTACTTCAAAGAACTCAATAGACTGCCTGTGAACACAGAGCACCCTTTTGAATCAAAGTACCTTAATTTAAACGCTTTACATTTAGATTGGTTTCTTTCAGGAGAACTGGAAGTGCTGGAGAGATTGTTTCTATAATAACTGACCACAAAATTTGCCCCTTTATGGATTCCCTGTTTCGTCCATGTGTCACTGCCTTCTTCAGGAAGTGCTGTAATTTATGTTACTTGCCTTTAGGATCTCAGCAGCATTCAGTATTTCTCCTCTGCTCTTAAACTGTGTGTGTTTTCAGTAGTTCAAATAAGGGATCTTCAGAATTTTTACATGAGTAATGTTATTTTTTTCTAGGCTATGTGGCTTCAGTTTACATGGCTAAAGTCATACGTAATTCTAATTAAAACAGAAATACCTTCTTGTGGTCCTGTCAAAATGAAAGCAAGACACCTTCTTATGGAAAATGGTTGATATCCTTAGTCACAATCAGCAATTGTTGCTGCAATTAGTAATTAAAAGACAATTTTCCTGCATTCCAGTACTTCAGGCACCTAACCTCTTTCGAGCAATAGCTTGAAGAGGCAATGCAGGCTTGCATTCTCTCATGTGTTAGCTGCAAATGAGCCGTTAGCAATAAGCAGCAGAGAATTTGGCCCTGTGAGTTGTAGTTTTCTTAAAAAGCATGTGCCAGTTAAGCAAGATGAACCTCAGAGTTGTCAACAGTGTAGTGATGATGTAGCAAGTGTTTTTAGTCACCAGCTCTTCTAGGAAATAATAGGTGTCTTGAAGAACATAGTCTGACAAATCTGTACTTTGTGGGATCAAGTGCAAAGGAGTAAGTCAGAAATTGAAAGTCAGTGGATGAACCAGAAGCAAACCTTGTTAGCTTTATATGAAATTGTCTCATCATAAGCTTCGGTCAGCCTAATGCCTGCAATCAACACAAGCCTGCAATGTGTGCCTAAGAGAATGAGAGCCAGTCCTTGCTCAAACTTGTGGTCTCATTGTTAATCTGTGTCAGTAGTGCTCGAGAATCAGAGTACAAGAGGCATCACAGTCAAGAGTAGCTGTCATCGCTTAGAAACCATACAAAACCAGTGACCATGTCTGTACTGTCAGTTAAATGTTTTATCCTTTTTACATACTCCAGCTGTACCTGTAAGAGGAGATCCCTTCACTTTTTTGTATTTGTTTGTCTCTTCCCCTTTCTGTCTTTCTCTGTTTTTACTGACATAAGGATCTGGAAGCAAGACAATTTAGCAGCTCTTGTAGAGGTAGAAGAATGAAGAGGAGCAGCTGCTAATTTGATTGAAATGGGAATGTGGCCAAAGATCTGAGGAAATAATTGCAGCAATTCTTCTGAGAGGCCTTATGCACATCTTTACACCACAGAAAACATGCATGAGGCAGTTGAAACCATGCTGAGCTTGAGTTAATGTAACCAGCTGAGGAGGTATGTCTGAAATGTTCTGCTTAAAACACCAGCATTATTTTTAAAAAGATGAAACTCGAGAATATATCTAGCTTGGTGATTAAAAAAAAAAAAAATTTAGGGCTCTGACATTATATTGGAATACATAGTAATCAGAAATTAATGAAGAGTTGTCAGGTGATTGTACTGTTTTAAAGATCGTAAAGATCTTTGTTCAGCTTCAGAAGAAAACAGAAGAGACAGAAATATGGAAATTTACATACAGTTCTGAATCTTGTAACATTTCAGATAAACTGGATTTTGCTTAACTTCACCTCTGAGTTGAGCTCCCTCACTGTGTCTGGGATAAAGGTGACAGTTCATCCAGTAACTCACAGATTGATTTGATGTTAAAGAAGTGTGCTGCCCTCTTTGGCTGCAAACAGTAGGGGAATTGATAAATCTTCATTATAAGAACCCCTGAGACTCTTTTCATCCAGATCATTCATTTCCTCAGTCAGTGTCAGAGCCTGTTAGCAGAAACCACTGCAATGCCTGGTAAACTGATGCATGGAGGGTGGAGCAAAGGGTGGTGAGGGGAGAGCTTATATCCATCTAATCCAGCCACAACTCACTTCATGACAGAAGTATTTTAACATATGTTTTCTGAGGAATCAACATAAGGAGATATCTGTGTCCTGGCAATTGCATCATAGACAATATAATTAATGTTAGGATAGATGAAAACTAATTAAATTGCATACCACCCTTTCTGCTAAATTTTTTTTCTTTATTTTTTTTTTTTTTGACAGAAAAATGTATTTTTGATTAAAGGTTTTGGAGTTGGTAGCTTATTTTTGGTTTTGGTTTCAAGAAATGCTAATCTTCTGTGAAAAGTTTTGAGTTTCCATCAAAACAAAAGTTTCTGAAACCCTTTCACTTGAGTGCTCTACAATATCATCTCCTGGAATTTATAGAACAGTTTCTTTTTGGTCTCATTCTCTAGTCAATACATGTTCCTTTTATCTCCTGTTCTAAGTTTTCAAAAACATGGTCCACGAGAATGTATTGTGTCATTGAGCAATCTGGCTTAAAAAGGGAAATGGAAATGGGAGGTATAGGAGTGACCCTAAATGAGCCTTGGGGGAAAGTGGTGACCAACTTCTGGTTAACCACAGTCAGGTCATACAGGGCTTAGTTCTGCCCTGGACAGTGAGTTTATGAAAAAATCATTAAAGGACAGAGATCTCCTCCATCATAAAACATGGATGACAAGTGAAAGCTTTAGATCCATGTCCCCAGTGCAATGACTAGAGAAATAGAGTACTATAGCACCAAACTGCTATTCCTGGGAAAAAGAAGGCAGACAGGACGCTATTCCTTTGCTGGAATATTCCCTGTTTGATTAGAGTCCTTGCTGAATACTTTCAAGATACTGTCATTACAACTGAAATGGAATTAAATTTAAAGCTTTTCATCCAGACCATGTTCTGGGCTTGTTTGACCATTGTGAGAGATTCCATTATAATCCTTAAATGTTTTTTCCTTTGCGGAAAATCAGGCCCATCTCTCTGTGTTCCAATGGACTGCCTCGAGGAAATGTCCCACATCGTTTTTGAGTACTAATAGCAGTATAATTAGAAAATCTTTAGTCTTTCCACCATAAATGCCTTAATTTACAAAGAGAAATGTGTTTACATTTGGATAGATATGGCACCAGTGTGGAAAGGCTGGAAAAAGAACTCTCTGAAGCTTAATTTAAGTAAAATTAACCTGATATAAAAAGCCGTAAGCCCTTTAAAAATATTTTCCTCTTAATCCTTAGTATCTTGTATTTTTGTAGCGGTTTCAGAAGAAGCTGTGTTTCTTGTTGCCACCCTTTGATATCCATTTCTTCATCATTTTTGAATGGAAAGAAAATAGAATATATTACTGTGATCTCTATGACTATTGCAGTCTTGCAAAATCAGGATTTCAAGGATTCCAGACAAAACTAGATCAAGACAATTTGCTCACTATTCAAATATAACAAAAGGAAAATATGTAGCTAAATTAAAAAACATTGACAGACAAAGCCTGTGTGGCATCAAACTATTTTGGGGGCTCAGGTAAGGAGCCGCATACTGCTACAGACATGGTACTTAGATGTTTTGGCAGTTACCTGAAAAACTGCTGAAGTAAAATCTCTTGTCACAAGTTCTACTCGTACAACTGACAATTTATTGTGAATACAGCACCTAACTATTCCAATCAAAATTTAGTATATGCTTGCAAAGGTCCCATTTAAGATTGGTGTCGTCTCATTCTTTGATTATAGAGAATACCAACAGTTAAATCAAGTGTGGAAATACTGCTAAATGGAGGCATAAGTCTATAAACTTTTCTATGGTATCTTTTTAGGGTTCATTTTAATGCCTAGCCACAGGCATCTGGTGCTGTTTGAGATTCTCCTGGTCTTCTCCAGACCAACAGCTGTGGCCTCTGGAGAATGCAGGTCACCTACTGATTGTCTGTCTTCTGCCAGCCCTGTGCAGATGTCTCAGTACATCTCCAGTGGCAATGGGTGTCAGTGTTTAGGCAACTGAGCTGACTTCCCATGCATTTGGCCTGATTTTGCTACTGTTCATGTTTTCTGTGTTTTTTATATACCTAGCAATAAATGTGCTTCAGTAATTAAGTTAATGTCACATCTGATAGGAAAATAATGTACACACAGGTTTAGAATGCTTCAAGTCTGTCAATAGCTCTAGGTCACACATCATCTTGTGAAACTGAAACTGCACAAGCAGAGTCATACTGTTGTTTGTTCCTACAGTGTTTGGCCAGCATGATGACCACAAAGATTTGCTGCCAATCTTCTGGGCCTCAATTGTAGGTTATTGCTGATAAGATCAGGTGCAAATAATTTTTATCATCTGCATTCATTTACCCCTATTTCAAGAGTGGCATGCCAATAAACACACACACTTTTCTTAATGTGACTGAATGTGGCTTAATTATGTCATTCTTTAGAAAGTACAGAAAGAAAAGTGGAGGACAAAGGTAGCAGGCTGTTCTGGTAGCATATGTTTGTTGAGGAGAAAGAATTTTGAAATAAAAGCATCTGAAATGGAGACTAATAACCCGTCCTAATACAAACTCTTAGTTGCAGGAGCTGGCAGTGTAAAGTGACAGAGTTGGTCCGGACTGCCCAACCTGGGTGTCTTTAGACGTGTCTGAGTCCCTCCCAGTGGTGAGGGTGATCCCTGGGAAACTGAGACACTGCCTGTTGCTGGTGAGCCCTTGCCTGTTCCTCACTGACACCTAGAGGTTTCCAACTATACAATTTATTCTCTTAACAGGGAAGAGCACTGCAAATGTGTTGAGGATCTTTGATAAAAGTGAAAGAAAGTAGTGTTACACTTGTTTTGTATCTCTAAAACCCCTTTCTGATTATGCAAGTCACTCTACTGCAGCCAAGCAAGCTAGGAAACTAAAGCAAAGTTTCTTGAAACATGCAGAGGGAAAAGAAGAAATGTCATCATTATGGATTTATCTTTGTTTTGTTCCTTTTTGGAAATCTGTTGGGGGAAAAACATCACCAGGACTTCTGTGCCAGTACCTTGACTTAAAGGGCCCTGAGTTCTCTTGCAGGTTTTATTTTCTTCCTGTGCGTGTATGGTTGCCATCCGCAGTAATCAAACTCAATCAACAGAAGGAGTCAACTGCTTTGTATTAACTATTGTTCTGACTGCAGTATTTTATAACAGATTTTTAAGATCTGCACTGACTCATACAATGCATATCTAATCAAAAGTAAATGAAACTGCATACACTGACTTGATAGTAATAACAGAATAGCATTTACAACAGCAGAATAGTGACACTATTTTTTAATTAAGATTTTAAAAAAATAAAAAGTTGAGAGTTTTGTAGGCATATATTATTTTATGTCCTTAGACTGGACTTTTATTTTTTAATTTGTGTTTTTATTCAAGGTAATTTGAATAACATTCATATAATTAAAAATTTCATACACTTCAGTGGAATTGGAGTTAATACATATTCATAGTTTAAAGAATTATGCTAACAACAGTTCTTTGTAATTTTAGGGAGTCTTTATCAATTTTCACCAGCATTTTAAACCTATTATGTAGCACCTATGTTTCTAAAATTGCGGTAAATCTGGTCATCACTAATACAGCTATCTTTGCTCTTTTGACACTTTAATTGTAATTGTGTGTCAGCGTTTTCTTTAAAGAATTATAGTTTAGCTATAAATTTGACCAGCGAATTAGTGTCTACAGAAACGACACCCGTGTAGTAAATAAAGAGTTGTAACAAGATTTTGAGTGTAGATATCTGCATAAGCTGCAAAACCTGCTCAAGAAGCCAATTAATTCCCTTAACACAGCTCAGCAACTTCATATACTGAGTTATTGAGCTTTGAGGTGGCTTCAGTGGCTGTGGTTTCAGACCAAGGAGTTGGGCAAACAGGGTTGTATTATATATTGAACATGTGCTTTCTGTATGTAACAGACCCAGAATGTCCCCATCCCACAGAAATGTATCCTACAGCATTCCAGAAAGACTCATGACAGATTCTTTTCAGTTCCAAAGGGGTTGAAGCACTTGCTGCCAAGTCCCTAGTTGTGATCACTGTGAGGGTTTGCACTTGTATTCAAATACTGCCACCCCCAGGAACACTGTTCCCTAATCCCAGTGCTTTTGGGGAGACATATCTTCCAGTCTTTACTCAAGAAGTGATAATTTTTATTCTAGATGGCTTTTTCCAAGTGTAAACCAATAATATTTTCACTGAATCCATAAGCAGCCCTGAGGGTGTAACTCTAAGCCTTTCAATCTTCCAAAAGATTCTCCTTATCTGTTAGTATGCAATGCTTGTACAGCATTTTTAAAGTGTTTCCTGAGCATTAGTCCCCAGAAAGTCTGGAACATTATCCCCATTATTTATATTTGAGAAGGTCTGCCTCTGAACTCATCAGAGCATTAGACTAGATTCCCAGTCCCACCTGCTCTCTTCCAGAAGTCCTGCAGTCTGCTGCCTCTTACCAAAGCTTTCTGTTTAGGATGTGCATATTTGATGCAATTGAAACAGTGAAAGGAAGGAGGGCTGCAGATACTGTTTCCTATATCTCCTGTGGTTTTCTTGTGGTCTTTTTTTTTCATGGTTGTAAGACAAGTCTGTTATCCCTTTCATCATCATAAGAAATTAATCATAATTTATTAGTCTGGAGATCGTGGAGATTTCCCTTCAGTCAACATTTATGCTAAGCTAGCTGGCTTGTTTCTGGATTTTTGCCTCTTTCGGATTCTCATTTTCCTTAGAAACTACTCAGAAAAAGAAACCTGTCATAATGTCAGGATAATTAAGTGGTACAAAATTAATCTAGTTTGTAATAAAAAAATCAGTGCTTTTACTATTAAATTATATCAGTTTAAATGAGAAAGAAAACAACTAATATATGCAACAGCCACTAAAGAAAGCAAATCATTAGTAGATTTTAGTACCCTGTTTATATTAACAAATCCAAAGCAAATCATTATCTGAAGGAAATAGAAACATATTATTTTAACTAAATTTCCACAGGAATTTGACTTATTTTCCTTCTGTGGGTAGTAATCTGTAGTATTTATCTTCAGTTCAGCTACTCTAATGGAAGCAGTGGAATTTTTTCCATGAAATACCATCTGAAGACTAACAGAAATGACAGGACTCTGTTACTAAATTGCTTTTATTGTGGCATAGTGACTTTAGAAAAAATATAAAGCATGATGTAGTTTCAAAATCCCTTTTGTGTTGTTGCTTGATTTTCCTAAAGCAAGCAGTAATTTTAGAGATGGAATTACATGAGTGTGTATCATGACATGGTATGTCATATATACCATATATGTATATATATGTATGTCATATATACCATATATATATCATCTAGCAAACTGTTTCTCAAGATCATAAAAGCAACCCCCAAAATATTAATTGAAATGTTTTACTAACTGACTAGTTTATTTTCTACATGTGGGAAATCCCACTAGCTTTTCTGCACCTGCTCATTATGCCAGTGGTTGGTTATCCTGTTGGACCCAAACATGAATTCCTTAGGAGCTCTAGATGTTCAAAACTGATAAAGCATTTGCATACATTACAGCATGACTGGACCAAAATGTATATTTGAGCATGCAGATATGGCTTTGTTTTCCTGTGATTTGGTTCCCAGATGCCACTGCAATGAATTCACAATTCTACACTGATCAATAATAGCAATACGAAAATGTTTTCAATATGCTTTAATGTTGCAGTGCATACACCATTGAACAGGAACTACTTAGACCAATTTAGTGGAAAAGACTTAATTTATATTGCTATTTTTAAATATTATCTGAATTTTGCTATTTTGGAGCAGCAGGAACATTATATCACCATTAGTTGAGAGACTTTATTGTAAATTCAGCTAAAATGTGTCTCGTCTTTAAAGAAACAGCGGTGCCTTCTTCACTTTTACAAAAAATCCAATTTAAAGAAAAAAATCATCTCATGCTTCTTTGATTTTGATGCTTTGTGTTGTGATAGACTTCAGAATAAACAACAGCATTTTCTCCTTGCTTGCTAAAAGCTGATTTAAGGAGATTATTCTGAATGCCCTACATGTGGAAATTCAAAGCTTCTTCTTTCCACCTTGAAGAAGACATTAAATTGGTGTAGCGTATCTCCTCTGTTTTTGTAAGTGCTGCGTAATGATTATTTATTATTACATTTACAGACATAAACATGCATATTTATTGCACTTTTTTAGGCCTTATTTACTTCGTTTAAGCAATTAAAAAAACAGAGGATAATTTAAAAAACAGCAGTAACAAAAAAACCCCAAGACCAACAAACAAACAAAACAAAACAAAAAACCAACCCAAAACTAAAAAAAGTCTATTCATGCTGATATAATTGAGATTTGATAATGAAGAAGCTTTTGCACCTCTATCAAGAAGTTTAAATTTATAGTTTTACATGGCTATCAGATATTCTAGACTAACACTCAGAGCCGTTAAAGCAAAGGTATTTATTTGAGAAAAGTGTCTAGTCTGTACTATCACTTTTTTAAATGCACAGTCTCAAAAAAACCTGAATTTTAGAAATATAATAATCCCTAACTGTGAAGTAAACATGAATGAGGTTCAGATATGCAACATAGAGAAGTCTGAAAGTTCTCATTCCAGAGCACAGAAATCCCTACTGTATAAAGGTACCTTTTTTGCTATATTGCCACTTATAAAATTCTGCCCTTAAGTCACAAATTCATCTTCTGCCAGTAAGCTAGAAATAGCAGCACAGTTGCCTGAGAGTGAATAAATTTTGATTGGATGCAGTTTTATTTCTCTAGTACATTTTTAAGGTAACTTTTTATTTTTATAGATGGAGGGAGTGAGGAGAAGACTAAGACTAGAATTTCTCAAAACAGTGTTTCGTTCAGAAGTGTGTTGGCTGTGAGGGCCTTGCATAAAGAAATCATTCACACATGCCCTGGTAAGCTGGAGTTCATTGAAGTGACACTGTGCTGCCCATAGCAGTTCTAGCCCACAGGCAAAACATTCTTCTGGCAAAATGCTAGCAAATTCCCACTGACTCTGTTCACTTAAAGAGCAATTCATAAGTGCCTTGTTTTTTTAAAAAAGGAGAGTAGCTCTATGTTCCTGACATTCTGAGATGTCCAGCCCTGGATAGCAAAATGTATTTCTTCTCACAATAGGAAATCAATGGCAGGTTATTTTCATTTAGAATTTTGTGAAATTCTTTTTTTTATAATGAAATACGTTAATGAAAATACTCTGCATGAAAAGATCTCACTGCATCAAAAATAAGCTTTGTCCCTCATGGGTATGGCATCTGAGAGGCAGAAAAGATCATTGCAACGCAAGGTATTCTCCTATTCTACATTTTTTATTGGTATTCACCTGGCTGAGCGCATTAAAGTGGGAGATGAAGAATTAAATGTTCCCTCTGTTTGTTTTTGTCTCTTTTGTATTTGCAGTTTTAATGTGTGGAGCTCAAAACCTCATTTTGTATGATCAGAACGTGGAGATAAAACATTCAAGAACATAATCTGAATTTAAAAACTGGCAAAAAGATGGGATTTATTGAAAAACCTATGATATGTAAAGAGCAACAAGTTCTGTCTCTCATGTTCACATGCGTAAGCAAAGGTTAATCTTATGTTTCCAGTGATTTGTGCACAACAGTCCTCACTGAATAAATAATTATTACATTCCTTGCATTAATATACCAACATCAGACTATAGGGATCTGTATTGTTTAAAATGGAAGAGAAAGTTGGTACAAGTTTGGGGTTGGTTGGGCTTTTTTTGTTAGTCTGCAGTAATTTATTGTGGTAATTTATTCTTGGTTTGTTCCTGAACAATGATGAAATAATTTGTGTCACACTGCTGTAACTAGCTCTGGAAGCCAAATTACTTTTTCAGATGGTACCAATACTAGGGTCTAACTTAACTCTGGAAAGGGTGAGAGGGTGTTTGAAGTCACGAAAGTTTTGCACCTTGTAATTCATTAGAAAATTTGATGAGGGATTGTGCTAGGGCCACAAGATAAATAGCATGTGAATTAAAAGCTGGTATTTACACAGGTGATTTTCCCATCCTGTCAATGCAGCATTACATTGAGTGTGAATTTCCTATCCTTCTCCTGGTCTGTAGACTGTCATCTTCCCCACATCTGTTTCACAGATGACTAAATTCTCACCTGTCGTCCTCCAGCTTTCTCCTTATCTCTTCATTGATGTTGTCCTGAGCCATTTTATTATCCTTATTCTTCCTCTGTGCTTCATTAACTCTTCTCCTCAGCACACCCTCTTCCAAATTCCCAACATAGCCTCAGCTCCACTTCTACTTCCTCTATTCCTTGTCTTCTACCTGTTGATTTAGAAATCTCATGTATTATATTTTTAGGGGTTTTTTTTTTATAAAAATGAAATTAAATATTAAAGAAAAGTAAAGAAATGTAAAACATTTACTCTAAATTATATGCTTGATACCAGTCAGGAGCCCCATTGTATGTGTAAATCATACTGCTCGCTGCAGCCTGACACTGACGTGACATGTTGCCATCCTGGTACTCATGGATCCCACTGACACTCTGTGTAGAACTCTGGCCTATCCCATTTCCACAGTCAGATCTACTTCCCATCCATGTTCCCTGTCTATGAGGATGACTTCATGTAGAGAGCTGGGCTGGCGTCTGAAACTCCTGTGAGGGTCAGTGCCCAGGCATGCTCAGCATCTTTATCCCAGGCCACAAGCTCTCACTCCTGGCCACAGGAGCGGGCACTGCCAGGATCGAGTGTTGTACAGCTGTCCAGCAGCGGATATCCGAAGTGCCACTGCCCCACAGCGCAGCATGAGCCCTCTCTGAGCAGCAGGATTGCCTTCTGGCAGTAGCAATGGGAAGGGGTTCAGGTTGCAGGACTGGCAACC